>NC_083340.1:14151073-14751073 GCF_019175385.1 Lycium barbarum
CCCTCGAGTGATTTTCCTAATAGGGGTGGGCATGGTACGGTATGATACGGTATTAGAAACTTCGGTACGGTAATTTCGGTTTTCGATTTTTAAAAATACTATACCATTACCATACCAAATAATGGTTCGGTATTTTGAAGTTCGATTTCGGTATTTTACAGTACGGTAAATCGGTAACCATAGTTTGTTCGACTTCAACTTATGTATACTCATATAATAGAGAATTATGACTTCGGCTATTCAAGAAGCGTCTCAATAATATCGTACTAACACCTTAAACATGTTAAAATATTCAAAAGAAAGCACAACCAACCCCCTTGGTAAATCAATTAGACAAAAAGGACGTTTCAATCAAGTTTAATAAGTCAAAATTTCAATATCTAAACAATTAATTTGGTATTAATACTAATATATATGAATTGTATATGTAACTATATACTTCGGTATGATATTCGGTATTTCAGTATATTATTTATAAATACCAAATACCGTACCCAATACCAAACTTTTTAAAAATGCATACCAAATACCATAATACCAAACCCTGGTATAAAAAAATTCGGTTTCGGTATGGTAATCGGTATATACCATACCATGCCCACCGCTATTTCCTACCATACCGTTCTCACTTTATGGATTTGCACAACAATTTTTTGTGCGGAGTGCCCTTCAAATGCACTAGTCTTTAATTTTTGTCCCTTTCGCCTAATACCATGAGGGGTTTGAACTCCAGCTCAGTAAAAAAAAAAAAAGACAATTTCGCAAGGCAGAATTTTGTAGTAAAGTTACGCCTGTTCAGGCCTTAAGGCAGAGTTTTGGCATGCCTTAAGGCAAAAATATGCCTTAAGGTAGAGTTTGCCTTAGAGAAACTCTGTCTGATCAGACAGAGCTCTGAGGCAAACTCTACCGGAAGGTAGCAAAATTCTGCATGCAGGCAGATTTTCGCCAAAATACTGCCTGAAGGCAGAGTTTTGCAGACAAATCTCTGCCTAGCAAATCCAAACTCTACCTTGCGGGTTTTTTTTTAAAAAAATTTTGACTGAGCTGGGGTTCGAATCTTAAATCAAGGAGTTCTAGTGAAGGACAAAAATTAAAGACCACTAATTTAATGGCCAAAAATTAAAGAGCACTCCAAAATAAGGGCATTCCTGCGAATTGCCCTCTGCACAATTCTATGTATACACTAATGGCGTTACATCAAGGTCCAAATATTGAACACTTACAAAATATAGGTCGTATAGAACATCATTAAACCCACCAAAGGATATGGTAGAGCGTTCCTCTATCTTTAATTAGAGGTTACGAGTTCGAACCCTGAGTATGAAGTCGCATTCAATAGGAAGCGCTTTAAATTTGAGACTTTTCAGCGCGAACCCGGATTAGTCGCACCCCAAAGAAGGTGTCGAACAAGGATGGAAATTAAAATTAAAACACCATTGAAGATTCAAGGTATTAATAGGGTTTATTGTCTTTCTTGAGCCTAGTTTTGCACCAAACAAAATCCTAACGATCTTATTGTTTTTTTCCAGAAATTACTACTAATAATCTTCCATTTGATTCTTTTTGCACTTTTCTCCTCGAGCGTCTTTTAGGTCGAAGGGGCAGCAATTCAGTAAATACTCCCCAGTGTTTCAAATAAAAATGGCAGTTCTCCCCGAGTCGACGTATTTAATTTTAGGTGTGAATTCTCTAAACTTTCTCGAATAAGATTTTACGTATTGAAAACTATAGAAGTACTGTAAATCCCTCTTTTTATAGTTGAGGATGTTCCAAGAAATAATACCTAGAGACAGTTCTAGCTCCCTAGATAGTTTTTTCTTTTTTAGATAAAGTATGTCAAAACCTAATTAAGATTGAAACCTGAGACAAAATTTCCTTTGTAGTATAACTTTATTCCGCTTTCTGATCCCAGTGTTCTTAAACAAATATTACTACCATTTTTAATAACGACAACAGACCAACTTGGGTGCACCTATACTATTTCACTAAATACCCGCTATCTTCACTAGCATAAGTACCAAATGACTTTGTCCACCAAACTTTAGCAGATGGAAAGAAATACATAGTAATAATTTTTCTCTTTGGATTTGAATCACGGTCTCTCATAGTTTTTGCTAAATGATTACATTTCATAGACATTGTAACGTGTGATTTTATATTTGTTCCTCTACTAATATTATTTATGTTCGTGAATGATCGGTCCTTCATGTTATGTTCGGATAGAAGAATTTGAAAGTAAAAAGACAGGAAGAGTAGATTGATGTTGAATAAATAGTCCATGGCTCCAGACGCAAAATGGTCCAAGTTCCATCATGGCACACATGTTATAGTAACTATTTGGTCCTTCAAAAAAATTCAACTAAAACCAAAAAATTAAGAGTTAATGCTCAGTCAAGATAGACTCAGAGGACTCATACAGCAATTTGATTACCGAGTCAACTTCCAACACAAACTATACCAAATTCATGAAAATCCATAGCAATTTCCATGAAGAAAAGTTCGCATGAAACTCTATATGAATACAGAAAAAGTTTCTCAAAACGAGGAAAGCATTCATATGAAACAAGTTTGGCAGCTGACAAGAAATTGAGAGCAAGTCGCCAATGCATTTTTCTTTTGCTAGTTGTGCAAGAATCACAAATCAAATGTGCATAAGAAATAATTTATTCAATGCAAGTGGGAAAAAGCAAATCGGCTTACGGAACTACTAAGACAACCGTATGAGCTAAAACCTAGGAAGAAATTATATTATTTAAGCACACTTACTTAAACCGGCAAAAAATTGTCAAGGAGCTCATTCAATGGTCTGGACCTGTGTTACCTGTAACCGCCTTCAGCAGCAAGAAGCAGCAGCCAGCCATTAGACAATTCTGCAACTCTCTCTGTCTCAATTTATATGAAGGACTATCCATTTTGAGAATACTTAACAGAATCTCTGGAAACTTTCAAGTCAAATTCATTAAACTATACAAGTTTTAAACTGTGATATGATGTTCTCACTATTCAACTAACTTAACAAATGATTTTAAATAATTTCTTCTAAAATTTTAGAGTTAATGATCAAAAATACACCTGAACTATCACTTTTTCGTGAGTTTCCTACCTGAACTATCAGCAACTATTTATTAAAACACACCTCAACTATTAGTTGTTCCCTTTTCCTACCTGAACTATCGAAAAAGTGATAGTTCAAGTGTGTTTTTGACCCTTATCTCAAAATTTCAATACAACGCACTATTGGAGACGATCAGTGCAATTAAAGCTAGTAGTTTCTTCTTAAATTCTAAAAGAGGAGTTTTACACATCCATAACCTCAAGGTAAGTCGATATTATGTAACATACTCACATCATCCATAAATACAATGTTATCCACACCTACTACAGAAGACTAGAAGAAGAACATAGCCCACTCATTCCATAGTTGAATCCACAACCTCAATGTAATGGATCCTCAAGTTTTTTGCGACCAGGCAAAGCTTCTATTGCTACGACTTACGGTTTTTGATCAAAGACAGGATGCAGCAACCAGATCCAAGAGAATGTTGAAATGTTAGTGTGTCTGGACACAGGCAGTAGTATATCACCCACCAACCTTATAAATAACCAGATCCCGTGAATCTTAAACACTAAGAATCCTAAGAAAACTAAAGAGAGTTGCGATAAAATCCTAGAAGGGCCATACCTGTTTGATAATATTTGTAAGTTATAATGTCGTAGAGTTGTAAATAGTTATAAGTTCACTATATAGACAGATGAATTTCCGAAAATATAGAATTAACTATGCAATTAAAGAGAAAAGGGAAATATTGAATTGATCTCATAACCAACTTTAGCTACATTAGGTTCTCATAAAAGAGATGATAATGGCCACCAACCACTGATCACTAAACGACAACACGATGCACAGAGCATTCGGCATTCAAACAGGAACCAGGGAAGGGCCGCACCTCAATTTTACCGTTGCTCTAAGGCTACCTATCCCTTTTCTTATGAAGTCATTTCATTAGAAAGGCATCAAGGAGATCCGAGGTTACAAAAGTATAAATGTTGGCTCCATTGAAACTGATCATGCTAAGACTAGGAACTAATAACGTCCAAAACATGATCAGTACTAGTTATAGGGGTTAGGTTTGTCCAACAAAATAAAGTAAGCAAAGATCTTCGATTCATTTCAGTCCACACAACCATTAAAGATTACTACACTTTGCACATCTCACAAACTTATTCTTCCAGAAAACGAACATTTAGATATAGGAGGTCTTTATAGCAGTGACAAACTTTCAAATTCCAAAGGAATGGACAGAAAATAACTTTGCATGGATGACCAATCATAAATTCCCCAGCCAGAATGAAGTTATCCCACTCTCAAATTAGCTATCAGCCATCTCATTGCACTCTGAAAGTAGTTTTTCTCAAGGTTTGGGCATTTCAGAGCTATCCATGAAAATGTAAAGAATCGTTGGATTTCACCCTACTTCTCAAACTAGGTACAGGACAGAAATCTCCACATTTTGCATTCACATATCACCTCTTGTGCATATCCCAAATTATGAGCATGACCCATTTCCAACCTTCTATCAGCTTCAAACCTCTTGTCGAACTTCTATTTGCCTGGAATGATACAAATGAGCTCCCTAATAACTTCCGAAGTGCAACCATTTAAGATATTCAATTATCTTGGTTCACATATTTAACTCTTAGACTTATCTAAAAGGGTGAACACGAATATTCAGTCGACATATACATGTTGCTTGACCAACTACTGGCACAATACAGATACATACTTGATGCTAATACGATAATATGAGTGTTTAGTACATTACTGAATCACTGATAATAATGGGCACATATAAAAGCCATTGCCAGAGTGAGTCAAAACAAGAAACCCAAATGTTTTGCTATAAAAAAAATGGCTTGTCTACTTTGGTAAAAATAGTTTTTTATGTTTTAATGGAACTGAACACTGAACGATATCACCTATTAATACAACCCAGCTTACTGCAGAACTTAAGTCCGGCCGTATGCTTTGAGGTTGCGAGGCTACCTGACCATGTCTACGTCCTGATTTTGTCATGTCGTCACCCTAACCTCTGCCTCACACATATACTATTAGGAGTCAGGAGATTCTAAAAGTGGATCCATTTGTCCTCTCCCTTGGCAGTTAACAAGGCATTCTTCATGGATCTGCTTAACTCCACTCAGAAGCTCAATAGAACAACTTTTGAAGTAAGGTTTTTATTTAAATTAGGTTTGGCTAACTTCTGGCAAAAACTAGATGGTAAAACACATTTCTACTCCAAATTTCCTATTGAATATTATAATACCAGGTTTGAAACAAACACATGCATGAAAGATGAATAAACACTGCACAGAACTTGTAGGGCGACAAAGAATGATAACATCGTGCAAAATATGAAATCATGAGATGAGAAGTTATCCACATGAAAGGAGAAAAGATGAAGAAAGTTATAAGTATTTGATTCCAAATGTGAAAGTACAAGAATACAAGAATCTTTCCTGCATGTATCCTACATATAGATCACTTTAAACAACATCTAACAAGTTACGGCCCTTTTTGAGTTGCCTAATTAACTACATTGCCGAGTACTAAGTGAATAAAGAGATAAATCAGCTACAGATGGCAATGTGTGTTAACAAAATAATAATGAACAAAAGGAACAAAAATAAATACAAATTTCTAAAAAGACCTCTTACGTTTAGCTAGGGTACATTGTATCTCAACAGGTATAAAGCTTCAATTTGGAGAAGATTTCCACCACGAAATACCTCAAACCAAATTCAGTCACTGGAGCTGTCCAAAGTCAGTAGCTTTTTCCTAGCACTATTGATCCCTCCATCTTGGACTTGTCATGGGGAAGAATCCCGAGGGTGATAATGGAAAGTAACCAGGAGATGGGGGAAATTGTGGTCCAGGGCCTAAAATCCCAGGCTGAGCCATGTGAGAAAAGGAGAAATTCGGAGAGAATGGTGGAGCATTCTGCGCACCTGGAGAAAGCAACGGATAAGGTGATCGAGGAGATAACATGTTAAAGAAGCCAGTGGGTGATTGCAAAAGGAACTGAGAAGTGGGGGACGGAAAAAAACTAGGAGATGGAAGAGGTGGAGGAGGACCATTCATCC
This sequence comes from Lycium barbarum, assembly GCF_019175385.1. Classification (NCBI taxonomy): domain Eukaryota; kingdom Viridiplantae; phylum Streptophyta; class Magnoliopsida; order Solanales; family Solanaceae; genus Lycium; species Lycium barbarum. The sequence goes on from NC_083340.1 coordinate 14,157,215, forward strand.
TAGGAGATGGAAAAGGAGGATGTGGAGCATTCATTCGCGGGGATGGGAGAGGAGGTGGACCATTTGTTCTAGGCGATGGGAGGAGTGGCGGCGGGCCATTCATTCTAGGAGATGGGAGGAGTGGCGGCGGACCATTCATTCTAGGAGATGGAAGAGGTGGCATTGAAGGATTAGGAAGTAAACCGGATGACGAAGGATGTGTTTGTGTTTGTTTAGGCCCTGGATCTATTATCGAATGTTGAAGGTAACGCATATAAGCTGAGATTGGAGACTCAGCTGTATTAGCCCAGACATCACCAGGGTTAAACGGTGGCAACATAGGGGGAGATGGCTGACCATACTGGGGAGGAGGAGGAGGCCTCGCAAAATTGTTATTATATGCAACACCACCTGCAGGTTGACCAGGGGCTGGCATCGGTGCTGGGGGGTGCATGGGAATTCGGGGACGATTAATTGGTGCCAAAGGGGGAGGCCGAATCTTTTGCAATCTCATACTTGGAGGCTTTGGTGGATTATGAGGAGGAGGTCTAGGCTGAGGTTCTTGAGATGGCGAACCAGTCAATTGCTGCACAATACTCCGGAAATCATTCTTGTTGATATTATAAACTTGAGGTTGAGGTTGTTGTCTATTAGCACTATTTGCATTATTAAAGTTGGGTTGGTGTATGGGACTTTTCTTTATATTCTTCCCAAGTTTATTCACACCCAAATAATCAAGATTCCGATTGTTAGGCCGATTCGGATTATCCATCTGAATACTTGTTTACAGTAACAGAACTCCAAATGTTGCTTTACCTAGAATAACTTCTCTTTGTCAAACCATCAATGAACTTCAATCAACACATTAACCTTGAGCTCAAAGTCTCAAACACAACAACCCTCCAGAAATCATTCTAAGCAAATTCAAAGAGCTACCCAAGAAAGTCCCAAAAACAAAGTTGCAAACTTTGAAACAGTAATAGCAACATACACCAGTATAATCCCCAAATCAAATCAGCAAAAACTTTTCCTCAAAATGAACCAAAAAGCAGAGAAATCTGAGTATTTATTGAGTTTCCCAACAAAACACTCAACACCCAATTTATTGCTTCTCTCTGTAGACTTCCAAGAACAAATCTTTATCCTTCACAACAACCCAAAAATCCCACCTTTTTCTATTTTTCAAGATTCAGATATGAGCTGAAAATAGATAAAAGAAAATAATTGTACAAAAGGGTCAGAGAAGAGAAACTTACGCCTTAATTAGTGGGGCAAAGTAGTAATAACCCATGTGAACTGATTGATCAAGAAAATTCTTCCTCTCCTTCTTTAATTCAAGTATAAAAAAAAAAATCCTATATTTTGAAGGGTTTTTTACTCTATGGTTTGGGGAAAAAAATAATAAACCCTAGCTTGGAGCAAGGGGTTGAAAGTCAACCAGGAAATGAAATGGAAATTAGAAGTTAAAAATTAGACAAAACTTTATAATGATGATGAAGAAGAAAAACGAAGTGGAGAAATTGTGAAAAAAGGAGTGTGGGGCCTAGTGGATAGAATTACAGTGACGAACATATTGCGTAGTTGACAAGGGTGTGTCACACCTCGCGACTTTCTCAGCTGCGGTTAGGGAAACATTTAAGTACCCAATCAATTTTATTTAAGTACGACTATAATAATTACTATCTATATTTATATCTTATATATTATTATTATTATTTTAAAAACTTGAATATAAATATTAATTCATCAAAATATTCTTTAAATATTGAATGACTTATATACCTTTTTAGTCTAATTCTATCATCATATTTCTAAGGGCTATTATGATAAATGAAAAAAAATTCACAATTGAAAATAGAGTTTAAAACGAATACGACTTCTGAATTTTGATTTCTAATCTAGTACGTAATTAGTTAAAGAGGAGTATTTAATTTGCTATCACATCCAAATTAGGAAAAATCAAATCAGTGGCCTATTTGCGTTGGATATCGTTGTGATTGAAGGTTTTTTAGTGTGTAAGAAAACGATTACTTAATTATGAGACCATATTTTAGTAGACTAACTGGCTTACGTGTTGTATCTTAAAAGAGAGAACAAGATTGAAGACTCACTGTACTAAAGTAAACTCCACATGAATAAGGTTATAATTTAGGACTTCAAAATTAATTAATAGTTTTATTTAAAACAAACTTTCGGTGACGGTGACTATGACAAATTTGTATTCATGACTTGGACATCATTTATGCTTGATGGCTTCTTTTGATTTTGGCTGAGAGTTTTAATTTTAATATGTAAATGTTGTAGTTTTTATTATCTTATTGTGTATTAATTGTTGTATTTCGACGGTTACTCTTTTTGAAGGACTCCAAACGCGGGACACGGGACATCAATTTCAAAGAAGTATTAAGTAGACACAATCCTATAATATTTAACACTTAGTATTTTCGTAATTCATAAAATAAATATATATAATTACAAATAATATAATCCAATAATTTTACTGTGATTGAAATTGACTAGAAATAACGTGCAATTGCACGTTTATAGAGACTAGTTATTTTAAAAGCATGAATATAAATGTTGGTTGACCAAAATATCCTTCAAATATTAAACGACTTTTATGCCCTTTAATAAGTTCTAATCATACTTCTTTTTTTAACAAGTATTTGAATTGTGCAAAATTCAGCTCTTTCCCAATCCGATCAGTTGATTATTTAAATTAAACAAGGAGAGAGGTCTCCAATTCGCTACAGTTTGAGAAACAAATCCTATTTGGTCTAGAAGTCAAATTTCTTGTGTTGTTGCTTTAAATGTTTGTCCATAAGGCTGTCGGAGAGGATCCATAACTTGGTTATTAAGAGAGGTTATTTTCATGGATTTTTATGCATTAGTTGGAAATCAGAAGCTAAAGAAAAAGTATTTGACAAATCTTATATCAACTATACCTTTAAGTAGCAAATTTCTTGTGAGGTATATATGTAGTTTTTGTTACTAATGACTCTTGGTTTGCTAATTAAAATAGCATATATAGGTTCATCTAGACTTAGGAAAAGAATTGAGCCTCTATAAATTTTATGGAACTTTGATGGACCAATATGCTACCAAACGTATTTCTCATAACAATCCACATTAGGAGCAAAAAAATGACTTAATTTATTTTAATTTGTTGAGTAATGTTTTCAATACTTCTATATTCGTAATGACAATAAATTAAAAATATGGTCACTCAATCCCTAATGTGGATTATATTTGTGGTGAATAAACATCTTAAACAACTATTATTGGTATGAACTAATAATATTTTTGTATCTCATAAAAAAAGATATCGTTTACAAATAACTTAACCTAACAATTTTTTCTCATGGTTGACAGAGAATAACGTGTAACTGTATGTTTATAGAGACTAGTACTATATTAAAAGCACGAAAGACTTTAGAAATGTTGATTGAATTTTTTGCCCTTCATTAGAAGACTCTATAATAGACAAAATTGTCATTTACTATTTTTCCTCAATTTATTTTAGGAATAGATGTTTAATTATTCCCCTAAAATTTAGAACTTCAAAACCAACTAAATCTTGGTTATTAAATTCTATAAATAAAACCTTATAGGATTCCTTGTCTTTCTCCCTAATATTTAGCCTTTATAAGGTAGGTAAAAATCCTAACCATTACAAACATTAACAAATTATTTTACTCATATACGTTGTTTAAAGAAGAAAATAGGCAAAAGAAGTAAAAACAAAAAGAGGAACTGTTTTGTCCATGTTGAAGTTGATAATATTAAAAGAAAGATGTACGCGTTAGTGATCTGGAAAACTTAACTATTTTCCTAATATTACTGATATTTAGAAATAATTACTTAATTATTTTCTTAATATTTTGGAATATGAAATTAATTGAGTTTTGACTATTAAATAATTCCTTATTTGAAAGATATGCGAACTCCTAATATTTAGCAATTCAAAATACTTAGATAAATCCTAACAAACATTGAACATCTCTTCGTATCTATCAAGACTGAAACTCCTTGTAAACTCGAAGCTGATCAAAAGATTGAGGTAGTGTTTTCTATACGTTGTTCATGTATTGACTTTGGGTATTGAGTTTTCTTGAATTGCATTCTTTATTAGATTCTTTCATTGCGACCTTGAAATGATTTTTTCACAATGGGTGATAAGCTGTATAACGATTGCATGTGGTTATTTTTTAATCTTTATGTATGAAACTACTAACATCCAAAAAGATAAGTTAGGGCTGACATGTGTAAAACTTTTTGTTATACAATAATTGTGTTATTAGAAAGCTTTAAGTATGGATATTTAAATCCCCCATTCAAAAGTGCAGATACTTCTTTTTGTTGAATTCAAGTTCTAAATGTTAAATAAAATCTTAAATATCGTATAATTTTTTTTAAAAGTATATTAAATTTTTGAAGAGATAATTACTAAATGTATAAAGTTAATATGTCGATTAACTTTGAGTAAATTATGTCTATTAACGTGAGGGGTTTTTTTTTTCTTTTTTTTTTTCTGTAATTAAGATTTATCTATTCTATATAAAAGAAACTTACTCATACACGCTAATAGTTACTTTACGCAATTCTAATAAGGAAATGTTCTTTAAAAGTAAATGATTTATTTGATTCTGAATTTCTAAATAATATGAGTTTCTAAATAGTTTAAATTAGGAAATATTTAATAATCAAAATTTTAGTTGATTGTAAAGTCTTAAGTAATAAAAAAATAATTAAAATTACTATTTTGTCCTATGTGAATTATGTTTCGTAAAGGATAAAAAACGCGAAGGACATTTCGCTAAGAGCCTTCATGCTCCGTCCAAATTTAATAGCAAAAAAGAATATGTAAACATACTAAAATACAAGAAAAGAAGGACTCCTAATTGTAAAAGGAAATGAGTGGACGAAAATTTTGTCTCTCGGTGGAAAACAAGGATATATAAATAAAGTGAAGGAAAATCTAAATATTTATTATACATAATTCAAAAACTAAATGAATATAATAACATTATTTTGTCATTAAATGAATGTTTTATCTATTTCAACGTTCATCGCTATTTTATATACTTTGTTCTTTTTGTGTACAACTTTTAATTTACGGAAAAGGGTCAAAAATACCCCTGTACTATGAGAAAAAAAGTTAAATATACCCCTCATTATACTTTGGGTTCCAATATACCGTTCTCGTTATACTTTGGCTCCAAATATATCCCTCTATTATATTTTGGGTCCAAATATACCCTCTTCCGTTAAAATTATCCATGCTGGACATGAGATATGACGTTGCACAGACAACTCGGTGAGGTGGACACCACATGGCATGCTACCTCACCTCCTCATCCATTTACCCCTCTCTTCCCCTTCTTCTTACACCATTACAATCTCCTTTCCTTCCACAACCTTTGCCACCATCAGCACCGCCATCACCGCCTTCACTCCCTCTGCCTACAACAACCCTAATGGTAAATGTAGTTCACTTCTCTTAAACACGATATAGATATCAAAATTGTAATTACCACAACACAATGATACTCCAATAATAGTCCAGTAACACAAAGATGTGTCTCCACTCCATTCAAGAGCCTTTTTCTCTACCCGAGTCCCCAGCAATGTGAGAGCAAACCATCACACTGCTCTAATCTTCTCATATGTTAGGGAATTATGATCTGGTAGTCATCTGAGCATGGCGTTTGAACAGCCCTTACTAATTTATTATTTCCAGAAATCCAGTACTTAATGTTAAATAAAGAGAAGCAATAAGCAGTTGCCAAACCTCCAAATTTGAGCATTGGTCAAAACTCAAAAAAGTTAATTTTGCCTGAATATATAAAGATATCAAACAAATGAAGTTTTAAGTGTTCCAAAGAACTTTTAGGTGGAGATGCATATTCTCTATCTTACCAGTAGGAAACCTTTTTCTAAATTTTTTTGCTGGTCCTCTTAGTGAAGGTGGAAATAGTGGTGTTGATGGTGGCAAAGGTTATGGAGGGGGAGGAGATGGTAGTGGTGGAAAAAGAAGGGGAAGAGAGGGGTAATGGGTTGGGGTGGCATGCCATGTGGTGTCCACCTCACCGAGTTATCAGTGCCACATCATATTTCATGTCCACCATGGACAATTTTCACGGAGAAGGTGTATATTTGGACCCAAAATATAACAGAGGGTATATTTGGACCTAAAGTGTAACGAGAAGGGTATATTTGGACCAAAAGTATAACTAGGGATATATTTAACCCTTTTCTTATAGTACAGGGGTATATTTGACCCATTTCAGTTTAATTTATTGACACGTGCAACGCACGTACGCTGAAACAAGCAATAACACAAGAAAGGTCTAAAGTAACCAAAATACCCCAATGAAAAAAGAAGTGACATAAATATCTTTAACGAACTAATTAATTACGTTATATAATAGTGACTTAATGTCCCACATTAAATACCGTTACCCGAGTTTTGTTTTTTTTTTTTTTTTGACAAATTACAATAACACAATTTATTTTTGCGTTATGCAAAAGTACCCCAATCTCGGGAGTGCCCCAATTTTTTTGGGAGTGGGGGTGCTTTGCATAACGCAAAAATATTGTGCGCTATTGTAATTTGTAAAAAAAAAAAACTTGGGTAACGATTTTTAACGTGGGATGTTAAGTCACTTTGATATAACACAGTTAATTAGTGCGTTAAAGATATTTATGTAACTTCTTTTTTCATTGGGGTATTTTGGTTACTTTAGATTTTTCTTGAGTTATTTAGGTTCTGGACTCCCCGCCGTCCCAATTTGTTTGACACTTTTCGCTTTTCGAGAGTCAAACAAGTTGTTCTTTGACCGTAATTTTTTCATATGTCTTTTACATATTTTAAGTTATTAATTATGGTGACTTATAGTATTTTTTATGTAGTTTCCAAATATGTAAATTTTATTTTGAAAAATTTAAAGATTATATGTTCAAACACACTGTCAAACTTAAGAAGTTTAACTCTCGAAAAACGAAAAGTGTCAAACAAATTGTGACAGAGAGTGTATTTTCTTTTTGTAAATAAAATATGACAATCAGTAATTAAGAATATGTTTTTGGAAAAATGTTTTTCATGAACCGAAGATTTATCAGAAACAGTCTCTTTACTCCACATAGATAAAGATAAGATGCGTGAACGCTTTATCCTTCCGGTCCTCACTTGTGGGACACACAGGGTATATTGTTGTTGATGATAGTTACAAATAGAAAACTTCAATATTTGAAATAGTCGTGACATTATTCACTCGATGAATATGTAGTAATTCAAGTAAAGAAACAACGATTTTCATTAACAATTTTTTTAATTATCACAAAACTTTTCCGAATAAAGTTCGTGTCCTACAATTTCGAATATATTTTGTCAAATTTAATGTCAAATATTTACTCAATTTTTGCTAAACATCGTCAAGACGACTTTTAAGAAATCATGAAGCGATCAATATTAACATTCTCGTTTATTATTTTAAAATTGATTTTAAAAAGATCAAAAGAGTTAGTTGGATTAGCATGAGAATTAGTCAATCCACACCTATAAAATGGACAATCAAGCATTTTCATTAAGATTTAGATATTTGAATACATATCTGAATTGTTAAGATGTTATATTAATATCTGAATACTAAATAAATTAGACTGTTTGTTTTTCTAACACCTGAATGTATAAAATATATCATTAATTAATAATTAATGGTTACAAAATAAAATACTAAATTAATCTAATAGTATATATCAACAAATTATTTTTAAGAAATTATACGATGGTTGGTGAAGATGATGGCTAGTGATGGTAATTGTGGATGTCGATTAGCACTGATGTTGGCTAATGGCGGGGTGTGGGTTAGTAACTAATGGTGATGATGGTCTGCAGTAGAAGTCGATGGTGGTAGTTGGTGATGGAGGTTGATAGTTGTGGTGGATGATCATGGGCGGAGCCAAGAAGGGCCTAGGGGTTTTATCCGAACCCCCTTCAGCGGAAAATTACACAGTTTATACATGGTTAAAACTATTTTTTATGTGTTTATAGTAGATCGATGTTGAACCCCCTTTGGCTTCTTTGTGTATTTACTTCTTCATATTTTGAACCCCCTTAGTGAAAATTTTGGCCCTGTCACTGTAGATGATAATGATAGCTAATGTTGGTGGTGAATAATGATGGTGGTTGTCGATATATAATGTGGTGACTGATGGTAATGATTGGTGGTTGTTGTGGTAATGATGGTTGGTCATTGGTGGTAATTAATGATTGTAAATTGTGGATAGTTATTGTAACAACATTGACAATGATGGTGGTTGTGGCCGAGTATGGTGGTAGGTGGTGACAGGTAGTTAATAATGATGGGCGGCAATTGCGGTAGTTGATAATGGTGGACGATGACGATATTGATGAAAATATGGAATTAGTGAACAACCTATTTTGTAGAAATCTTTAAATATTTTGTTACAACTTTTAATAATTCAAATCTATTCAAATTCATTAAATGATTGAAACATAAACACAATTAATAATTAAGGTAGAAATGATTAAGATTCAAACGTAAAAAATAAATGACTTAATGACTAAGACTAAATGATTAAATTAAAATCTTTATTGAGTGCAAACAAGGCTTTACACCGGTTCAATAGTCGCACGGTTACCGTTAAGCTCTCTTTATGAATACGCAAAGTATGAATTACCACTATACTAATTAGTCTGGCACGTGCTTAAGTATATATACCTACTTTTTCTTATAGCAGCCAGCGTGTTATGATTAAATAAACCTTCGAGCAGGAAAATTAGTCGTTATACATAATCAACAAACCCTAAGCTAGAACTAGAATGACACGTACATATTAGAGGGTGCAAACCTTGAAAAGATTGTTACAAATTAATTCATCAACAAAATTCTAAAAGATTAACATGAAAGTATGATGCTTACTTTTCAATGGGATGTGATAGTCTTGTCAAGAAGACGAGTCCAATCACCTCATTTTTAACTCGTTGGTCAATTGCTTGTTAAACTTTCCACCTCTAACTTTCCACCTCTTCTTGCAATTTTCATGATTGACTGTTTGATTTTGTAGTAAGCTTTCTAAACAAGAAAACCTATTTCCGAGTCCTCTACTTGTTTTCCTATGAGTAATGTAACTTAAATACAATAACATTCAAAACAACTAAGGTTAGTGGTGAGATGAATAAGATTTCTCCCTTAATTAAAATTTCGAGTTCTGAGAATGAATAGGGAGTGCTTTCCCTTTTAATAGGTCTTATGTAGCGTCAATTAATTCGAATTCCAACACGAACACTAAATACCGAATGAAAAACAAATAAAAAAAATCCATTCAAAGGAAAATTGAAACAAAAATAGTTAATTTTTCTACGACATTGTCGGTCTTATAAGGCATTTGGACATTAAAAAAAAAATGTATTATGTAAAATTGAGTAGCATTTGAATGTTGAAATTTTAACGGTCTTAATGGGCATTTGGACATTAAAAAAATGTATTATGTAAAATTGAATAGCATTTGAATGTTGAAATTTTATTTAGACATGCATTTAACTTGAAAAAAAACCCTAAAAAAGTTAAGAGTGAAAAAAATCACTTGGTAAACTGATCAAAAATCAATTAATAGGTAAATTACTCTCTCTAAAAAGTAAGACAATTCTAATATACTGCAGGCATGTTACTGGGGATTGAGAAATTACAAAGAAATCTGCATAAAAAGACAGTGGACATTGTCGGTCTTATAAGGCATTTGGACATTAAAAAAAAAATGTATTATGTAAAATTGAATAGCATTTGAATGTTGAAATTTTATTTAGACATGCATTTAACTTGAAAAAAAAACCTAAAAAAGTTAAGAGTGAAAAAAATCACTTGGTAAACTGATCAAAAATCAATTAATAGGTAAATTACTCTCTCTAAAAAGTAAGACAATTCTAATATACTGCAGGCATGTTACTGGGGATTGAGAAATTACAAAGAAATCTGCATAAAAAGACAGTGGACATTGTCGGTCTTATAAGGCATTTGGACATTAAAAAAAAAATGTATTATGTAAAATTGAATAGCATTTGAATGTTGAAATTTTATTTAGACATGCATTTAACTTGAAAAAAAAACCTAAAAAAGTTAAGAGTGAAAAAAATCACTTGGTAAACTGATCAAAAATCAATTAATAGGTAAATTACTCTCTCTAAAAAGTAAGACAATTCTAATATACTGCAGGCATGTTACTGGGGATTGAGAAATTACAAAGAAATCTGCATAAAAAGACAGTGGGGTGAGAGAGGCTCGAACTCTCGACCTCAGGATTACTCAGAAGCTATGAGACCTACGCGCTAGCCAACTGCGCCACCACCCCACGTTGTTACACCTCTCGTCCTAATTCTACTAGTCCTTTGTAAATGCGCGCAAAATTCTGGAGTTTGGAATACCTAAAGCATCAGATGTATCTCTTGTACTGGCTATTATTTTCTGTTATCCATTGCCTTTCTTAATGCACAATCACAGGCACCCAAGGTGTGGCCTTGCGGTCTGAAGTAGTGCTGAGAACATGGAGTTTCAGATTCAACATCCAACGAATTAAAAAACTGTTGGGTTTAATAGATAAGTTGAATGGGAAATAGAGAGAAAAAAGAAGTGGAGGAAAAAATGAGTTGTTCCCTCTTGCTTTATGAAATAAGCATTTGTCCCTCATAGGTGGTGGAAAGAAAAGTTCTCCTACTTAAAAGTAGAAGCACTCCTTTGTGTTGTTAAAGGGTCAAGAAGAGGGTCTCCCCTCGCGCCGTCGTCGTCGCTCGGCTTCGGGTTTCTTTTTGGACCAACTTTCCTTTAATTTTAATTATTTAATTAATCAATTAATTAATTAAAGAGTCCTGACCCGCGACTCGACCCGTTTTCTTTCTTTCCTGGATTAATTTCAACAGAATTTTTCTGAAAGGTTGCAAACTTTTCTGAAAAGTTGCAAACCTTTTCCTAAACAGGCTATATATTTTTGTTGATCCTCAGAATTTTTACTTACGAAATTTTCTGATATTCATCTTCTTCTTTCTCTGCACTTCTTAAAAACTCTCGTGTGATATACTACCTTCGAGTGGTTCGTAGTTACTTGAATTTGCTGTACCGCTATTTTGGTGAGTAAATCGTTCTATCCTGGGAGGAAAGATTCCAATACCTCGGATACATTGAGGGGAATAATTTCCTTAAGGACACACTGTGAATTCAGTGGGCTCGATTTGGTTTTCCATATACTATTCATATTATTTTTCAGTTTCTGTTAATTTCGTTTTCCGCAGTTTTGCAGAAACTGGACAGATTCTGTTTTCTGTTTCAGGAATTAGTCTAACTTACTGGTTCAAAGTATTTTTTGCAATACTAATTTAATAACAATCTTAAGGAAATTAGAGTGTTTATATATTTTAATCTATATTCTGTTTTGGAGACTAAAACCTTCTGGTTTTCTACTCCGTTGGAATTTTTCTAGTCCAACTTGAAGAACATAAACACTTCATTGTGAAACAGATTCTGGAAAAAGAAAAAAAAATATATCTTCTCTGTTTACTGTTCTGTTACATTTGCCATTTATTAAACAATTTGTCAATTATTGACAGTGAAGAATGGAAACAGAAAGTGATGTTAATGCTCCTAATGGAACTACAACTGTTGGTGCGACTGCTAGTACTACTGTTGGTACTACTGTTGGCGTGACTGTTGGGCCGACAAATGTTGCATCATCAGGCCGTCCAACTGCTGCACACGCGATGGCACCGACAGAGAAACCAGGGAAGTTTTCTGGTATCAACTTCAAAGTATGGCAGCAAAGAATGTTCTTCTGGCTGACTACTCTAGGCATGCAGAAGTTCACAAATGAAAATCCTCCTGCTACTGAAGAAGGAATGCCTGAAAACCAGCGCTTTATGATTACTGAGGCTTAGAAGCATGCAGATATTTTGTGCAAAGGATACATCCTTAGTGCACTAGATGATGATCTATATAATGTCTACAGTTCTGCCAAAACTTCAAAAGAATTATGGCTTGCACTCGAAAAGAAGTATAAAACTGAAGATGCATGCTTGAAAAAATTCGTGGTTGCCAAGTTTCTTGACTACAAGATGACAGACAGTAAAACTGTTGGAACCCAAGTTCAAGAACTCCAAGTCCTTATCCATGACCTTATTGCTGAAGGTATGGTGATCAACGAGGCATTTCAAGTGGCTGCTGTGATTGAGAAGTTGTCTCCTTCATGGAGAGACTTCAAGAACTATTTGAAATACAAGCATAAGGAAATGTCGCTAGAAGATCTTGTGATTCGCTTGAAGATTGAGGAAGATAATAAAGTTGCTGAAAAGAAGTCGCGTGGAAATTCAACAATTATGGGAGCGAACATCGTTGAAGAAGCTGCTCCAAAGAATAAGAAAAAGGAAGAAACCTTTTGGAAAGAGTAAGGAGCAGAACAAGAAAAAATTCAAGGGCAATTGCTATAATTGTGGGAAAGCTGGCCACAAAGCCCCAGATTGTCGTTGTAAACACCTAATTTTTGACCGAACATAAGTTTTTACACCCTGTTTAGTTTTTAAATATTTCTTTTAAATCTAGAATAGATATTTTAATTTTTATTTCATTTTTTAGTAACTTTTATTTTAAAAATTTAAATCTTCAAAATAGATTCACATTTTTAGGATAAGTCTTGTTTTTCTTTCAAAAGAGGAAAGAAAAGAAAAATTAAAAAAAAAAAAAATCTTCTAATTTGGGTTAATAAATAAGCTAGTATTTTTTTTTTTTCTTCTTAGTTACATTTTGTTTTTGAACTAGCTCTTTAGCTATTCTGTATTCTTATTAGTCTAAACATAGTTAGTTAGTATTCTTTTTTTTTTATCTTTATATTTTAAACATAAAAAAAGGGACCAAAAAGAAAAGAAAAAGTAAATCAAAACCTAACCTAAAATATACTCACCAGCACTTACGTTACCTACTCCTATCCACCAAAACATAATTAAAAAAAAAACCTACATGTTTCCCCACCCCCCTAAAACTCTCACCAAATAACCACAACCTAAACCCACTCCCTCACGTCTCCATATTTCATGCAACACACCCACTTATATTATATACAACACAACACCCATATAACAGATATAGAAAACACACATCTACACGGGTAGAGAGAAAAGGGGAAGAACAAAAGGGAGTAGAAAAAAAAATCAGAAGCAGTAGAGAAAAACACCAATGAACAGTGACAAAAAAAAAATACAGATAAGGAGAAGAGACAAGAAGGCAAAATATCTATTGTCACCTTCATCTTCTCCTAAACCAGTCACCAAAGCTCCTTAAACACCACCATAACATCTCGTTTTCTGTCCAAAATTCGGGTTCCGTTCATGGCTCGTGGTTCAAACTCTTGTCATTGACTGCTTTATTTGGATAGATGAGTTCGACGGAGTTCGTTGTAATAAAGTTCTTATTAAAGAGATCTACATCGAGAGGTCCATATTCTACTCTTTTCTCTTTATCTGTAATTGTTAGACAAATGTGATGTTGGCCAGTTCTGTTTGGACTTTTGATATATACATATGTATGTTGCAACTATTATTTAATGGTCTATGCTAGTTCATCAGTTATTAACAAGTTATGTTGCTAGAATCATGTTAGCAATGTTTAATTAAAATAAATTAGGTTTCAGTTTAGTGTGTTAAAAAAAAAATCATAAGAATTTGTTTTGCATGTCTTAACCGCCCATGTGTTTGAGCTCAACTAGATAACCAAGTCTTCACTAGATCATACGTGACAACAAAAATTATGTCAAGTGATTTAGAGGATATAAAAAAAAGGGACCAAAGAAAAACTAAATCTGTGGTTTAATAGATTGGATGACAAGATTGGACTAATTTCGGTTTACCGTAGAGCTTGTGGGGGGAAGCTATCCTTACAGCTAATCGAATACTCAACAGGGTGCCCCACAGTAAAACACAATCTATTCCATATGAACTATGGAAAGAAAGAAAATCCAACTTGAAATATTTCAAAGTATGGGGGTGTTTAGCAAAGGTCCGAGTTCCTTTGCCCAAAAGGTAAAAATCGGACCAAAAACTGTGGATTGTGTTTTTATTGGCTATACTACAAACAGCAAAGCTTGTCGGTTTTTGGTTCACAAATCGAACAATCCCGAAATTCATGTTAATACGGTAATTGAATCAGACAATGCTGAATTCTTTGAAACTGAATGTGAGTCGTCAAGTGAAAGATCTAAACAGCCGCAAGAAGAACCAAAGGAAAGTAAACCAAGTGAAAAGGATCCAAGGCGTAGCAAACGTCAAAGGACATCTACTTCCTTTGGACCAGATTTTGTGACATTTTTGCTTGAAAATGAGCCTCAAACATTTAAAGCCGCAAAGTCTTCTTCTGATTCAACATTTTGGAAAGAGGCAATCAATAGTGAGATTGAATCAATTTTAAACAACCATACATGGGAATTGGTTGATCTTCTTCCTGGAAATAAACCTTTAGGATCAAAATGGATCTTTAAAAGGAAAATGAAAGCTGATGGCATTATTGACAAATATAAGGCAAGACCTGTGGTCAAAGGTTATAGACAAAAAGAAGGCCTTGATTACTTTGACGCATATTCTCCGGTAACAAGGATAACATCTATTCGGGTGTTAGTGGCACTGACAGCCATATATGGTCTTGAAATCCATCAAATGGATGTCAAGACAGCTTTCTTAAATGGAGAATTGGAGGAAGAAATTTACATGGAACAACCTGAGGGTTTTGTGGTTCCTGGTAAAGAAAGGAAAGTGTGCAAACTTGTTAAGTCACTTTATGGACTTAAACAAGCACCCAAACAATGGCATGCGAAATTTGACCAAACAATGTTGGCAAATGGATTCAAGATTAATGAGTGTGACAAATGTGTTTACATTAAAAATACTCCAAATCATGAAGTCATTGTTTGTTTATATGTTGATGACATGTTGATAATGAGCAGAGATATTTCCGATGTAAATGCTACGAAGCGTATGCTTGCTAGCAAATTTGACATGAAAGACTTAGGAGTTGCTGATTTAATCTTAGGAATTAGGATCCATAAAACTCTACAAGGTCTAGCATTATCTCAGTCACATTATATTGAAAAGGTACTTGACAAGTTCAAGTATTTAAATTTCAATGTCGCAAAGACTCCAATTGATGTAAGTTTTGCACTTCAAAAGAATGAAGGTGAAAGTGACTCACAATTGGACTATGCACTAGTCTTGGGAAGTTTGATGTATATTATGAATTGTACACGACCAAACATAGCATGTGCTATTAGAAAGTTGAGTCGATTCACGAGTAATCCCAATTAAACTCATTGGATGGCAATGAAACGAGTCTTGGGGTATTTGAAACACACCCAAAACTATGCTTTGCATTATAATAAATATCCCGCAGTAATTGAGGGATATAATGATGCAAACTGGATCACTGACTCATCTGAAGTTAAATCCACGAGTGGATATGTTTTCACCGTCGGTGGAGGAGTAGTGTCTTGGAAATAATCAAAACAGACATGCATCACCCGCTCTACAATGGAATCTGAATTTATAGCTTTGGACAAGGCTGGTGAAGAAGCTGAATGGCTCCGAAATTTCTTGGAAGATATTCCATTTTGGCCCAAACCTTTGGCACCTATATGTATACATTGTGATAGCCAAGCGGCAATAGATAGGGCAGGGAGCGTTATGTATAACGGAAAATCGCGTCACATTCGACAGCGACACAATACCATTAGACAACTACTCTCTAGTGGTGTTATCACTATTGACTATGTAAAGTTAAGAGATAACGTATTGGATCCGCTAACAAAAGGCCTATCTAGAGGGGCTGTTGAAAGATCATCGTGGGGAATGGGGTTAAGGCCTAGGACAAGTCATCATGGCGGTAACTCTACCTAGTAGACTGGAGATCCCAAGAACTAGGTTCAAAGAAATCAAACAAAGTTATGAATGACGGTTCAACATTGTCAAATAACTCAACCCATTCTCGTGATGATAACAATGTTCAGAACCAAGGATAAAACCTTAAGGCTTTTTAATGAGTTAATAAAGCATTAAAGTTTTTTAATGATTGTCTAAGTTTGGCAGAACATGACCAGATAGTGTGTCTATAGGACTACACGTTTAGAAATCACCTATGTGAGTGTGAAGTATAAGCCGCTTCAAGGGGAATGATGGTAAAGGCCCATTCTCTATGCATTCACGAAACCAGGCGGTGTTCATGGCTGAAACGAACACAACCATGAGAACCATAGATGGTTGAGGGTTAATTGTGTGACTTATGTTGTCTAGTTATACAACAAAGTTCGACGGTTCAAAGATATGACATCTATCGATTGATCGAGTATATCCGATATAAGTTCACTACGGAAAGTTCAAAGGGAAACCTACTTATCCAGATGCAATTAATCTTCGCTTGTATATCACACACTTGTCCGTGCATTCCTTTATCTTATAGCCATTCCCATTCATGTGGAGGATTGTTGGGTTTAATAGATAGGTTGAATGGGAAATGGAAGAAAAAGAAGTGGAGGGGAAAATGAGTTGTTCCCTCTTGCTTTATGAAATAAGCATTTGTCCCTCATAGGTGGTGGAAAGAAAAGTTTTCCTACTTAAAAGTAGAAGCATCCTTCGTGTTGCTAAAGGTTCAAGAACAGCGTCTCCCCTCGCGCCGTCGTCGTCGCTCGGCTCGTCTTCGACTTCGGATTTGGATTTGGTCTAATTGATTGATAATTTTTTTGGTTTAAATTTCCTTTAATTGGTTTTCCATACACTATTCATATTATTTTTCAGTTTCAGTTAATTTCGTTTTCTACAGTTTTGCAGAAACTGGACAAATTCTGTTTTCTATTTCAGGAATTAGTCTAACTTACTGGTTCAAAGTATTTTTTGCAATACTGATTTAATAAAAAAACACTAGGTGATTTCCAAGACTTGGTGGAAAGAATTATTCGGTACAGTCCAACTCATTCACAAGATAAGTGTCGCAAAGATGAGGATGCTAGGATGGATGTGTAGTCATACAAGATTAGACAAAATTAAAAATTACCAAATTCACTAAAAGGTTCAAGTAGCACAAAATAAGGATAAAATAAGAGAAGGTCGTTTGAGATGGTTTGGTCATTTTCTGCATCAACTTCTAGATGCAGCGGTCTAAAAGTGTGAAACCATGGTGAATGAATTGAGTTAAAAGAGGACAAAGTAAACCTAAAATCACATGAAAGCAAATTGTCTTGAAAGACCTATCTCTTACAATTAGTGTAGACTAAGTGTGAGAAAAAGATTTATTTTAGTCATGTTAATATGTTTATTTTACGTCCTATGCTTTCTAGGAGTTTTTTCGCCCTATTAGAGATTCTTATGCCAGTAGAGATATCGAGAACCTTTAGTTCTTTGCATCTTTTATTTTTAAATTCTAAAATATTAGCTTAAAAGGAATTTAAATAGGGAACATAGTCAGTTTGCTTTATATAATCGATCTCAACTTGTTTGGAACTGAGGCATATTTTTGTTGGTCTATTTGGATTCAGGACTCATTCTATTCCTTTTTTCTTTTTCTCTTCTTGGTCTTAAAATAGAAGAATGGGTTCCATCCGCTTCTGGTGTAGTTTATTGTTAACATGCTTTACTTTCCGAGGAAGGGGGCGGGGGGTGGGGCGAGGGGGAAGGAAAACAAATGCAAGGAAAGAATGATAAACTTTGTGCTATTACATATTCTTTCTCCACTTTTGATACCATCCATAATGGCGTTGACAATGTTGTGCTCTCTGTAGAGAATCATATCTTCTTGTAGGATTTTCAAATTTTTTACACCTTGAATGTGTGGTTTTCCCATCATATCAATAAAACTATTTTCTGCATAGGGTCATAGGGATAATGAGAGTCCGGAGCCTAAAGGGTATAAAAATACACGGTATTTACCAAAAGGGGATGACAAAAAATTTATATACCAAAAGGGGTATATCGTGGGCTGATCCACGATATACCCAAAAAAAAAAAATCGGCTGTCAGACGCAAATCAACGAAAAATAAAAATAAAAATAAAAAATTGTATAACGTGGACTGATCCACGTTATACAATATATATTGTATAACGTGGTGATGTCCACGTTATACATTCATATATTTGTGAAATGTACTGTGCATTGTGATCACAATGAATAATTATAACAGATTTTTAGCTTTTGAGATTCTCTTTTCTAGGTTTTGGTAGTGGGCGATGGGTTTGAGAATTTTGATTTGCATATATTGGAGCTTTTTATCTTTGCAACTAAATACAAGCAAGAGATCCACCACAGATAGACGGATTCAGGATTTAAGTTTTATGGTTTCAACGTTTAAGATCTTTAGGATTAAACTCAGATAGTTTTAAAATTATAGGTTTAGACCTTTTATTTGTTGTAATTTTAGTTGCTTTTTACACATAAATTTATATTTCGTATCGAAAGTATTGGGTTCACATGAACCTAATATTGCAATGTTGCATCTATTTTCTGCCACCACACTGACCGTTGAAAAATATGATGATCTTTAAACCGGAGACTTCTCGAACCATAAAATAAAGAACTTTGCGATAAATTACCCTTAGGTGATACAAATTCAAACTAATCAAATGAGTGTATCACCTATTGGTACATAAATTTTTTATCATCCCCTTTTGGTAAATACCGTGAATTTTTATACCCTTTAGGCTGCGGACTCGGGATAATGATGTTCGGCTGTGTGGATATATATTGTACTTAGGATGTCCTTTTTCTTTTCTTTTCTTTTCTAGATATAGTTTTTTCGTCCGTATCAAGCCCGGTTGAGGATGAGTAATTCAAATTAAAGTACATAGAAATTGTGAGAAAAGGACATAAATGGTCCCTTAACTCTGCACTTAACGGTTTTGGTCCTTTAAGTTTGCCACAAGTTAACAAAAATGGTCCCTTAACTAAAGTTGGTTAAAAATAGTCCCTTAAGTATGCAATTAACAGTTTTGGTCCTTTAAATTCGCCAAAGGTTAGTACTTTTAGTCACCGACAAAATATTCATCGAACTCTGTTTGTTAGATTTGACAAAAACTATGAAAAAGAGAGGAAAAAAATAGCGAGAACTCACATTTAGAGGTACACATTATTAAAGAAACGATCAAATACCTCTGGGCAAAATCGACGGACATTACTCGGTTATAGAGAAAAATCGAGGAAAAACCTATAGTATATGGAAAAATCGAGGAAAAACCTACAGACTTGATTATGTCAGAAAATAGTTTCTCGGAACACAAAGACCGGCGGACTCTGTCGATTTAAACCGAGGGAGTCCGTCGGTTAAGTAAAATACACTAGACTCGTTTTTACTGAAAACCTGGTATAAAAATAAATACTTCCATTGTAGTGATTCTTTTTTTTTAAAAAAAAATAAAAATCTGCGCATTTTTCCTCGAAAATAATCGACGGACGTCCATTGGTTTTTGCAAAAAACAATAAAAATTAAAAGAAAATTTAAAACTAGTGTCCCTCGATTTTATCCATCGGTTTCCGTCCATCATTTTTTTGCTTGTTTTTAGTAGTAACAACTTTGTAGTTTCTGATATTACTAATTTATTTCTTAAGTCTGAGTATTTTACTTAGCTGATGGACTCCCTCAGTTTTAATCGACAGAGTCTATCGGTCTTTGTGTTCCCGAGACACTATTTTTTGACATTATCAAGTCTGTTGGTCTTTTCCTTGAGTTTTCCCAATAACGGACTAACGTCCGTCGATATGTGTGCAGAGGCAGATCTAGGATTTGAAGGTAGTGGGTGCCATAATTTTCTTCAATTACATCTTGTTAGGAACATGTATTTGTGTCGGGTCCATCTCTTTTTAGTTTATTTGGGTCAACTTAATAGGCTTTTTTTTTTATTTGCAAATATGAAAATTACATCTCAAAAATCAAGAAATGAACATAATTAGCATCTTAAACAAGGAATCACACTCATTAACAACAGTAGTAAAATCAACATTTTCACCAAGGGACTTACATCTCTTATGTATATTAACAAATGAATTTGCACAAGTAAAATAACATCTTCAATAAGGGAATTACACCAATCAAAATAAGAAAAATAATAGAAAAACTCTTCAATAGGTAAATACTCCCCATAAGTAAATGTAGAATTAGATAAATTACTAGATCTCAAAAATAAATCATAAATTTCATATTCTTTCTAAGCAGTGCTTACGAAATTTCCATCACAATTTAAGTAGTAAAGTGATTTAAATTGAATTTAACAATTATAGAATAGCATTCCATTTTTATTTGTCTATTATACTAAGAAATTATATGTCCACTTTTACTTTTAAGTTATATAGTTTGAAAAATCAAGACATAATTTACCATTTTATACCTATTTTACCCTTATTATTAAGTACTTCAATTCATTTCTCATTTTATTTATTGCTTATTAAGAGTGTCCCAAGTCAAATATAGACAAGTAAACATGAATGGATGGAAGAATAAACAAAAGAAATTATTAAAAAAAAAAATTGAATTTTGATCTCAATCCAAAATTCCCATTGAGACTCAAATTTTTCGATTTAAATACTCACAGATTTGAGATTAAGAGAAATGCATAATTTAAGGGATTCTGAAGTTTCTGTTTGTGTGTTCTCGCTGGAGATCACAGATAAAATAATAGAAAAGAGGAAGGCAATATAAATAATAAAAAGATAAATTGAAAATTGGGAGGGCCGAAAAGGGAATTATTAGTACAAAAGAAGTAAAAAGCGCAAAGAAAAATAGGAGTCGGAAAATGTTCAAGATACATTCAAACTTGTGTTTACCAGCCGTGACACCTTTGTCTAATTTACGACTGGGGGTGGCAGGATCAAATATTTAACCTAATTTAAGCAAATTACAACATAAGTATATAAAAAAATTATTAATCGAGGGGGTGCCATGCCACCCCCACCCCAAGGGGTGGATCCGCCCCTGGATATGTGTACCTCTAAATGTGAGTTCTCGCTATTTTTTTTCATAGTTCTCATCAAATCTAACAAACAGAGTTCGATGAATATTTTGCTGGAGACTAAAAGTGTTAACTTTTGGCAAACTTAAAGCACCAAAACTGTTCAGACTATTTTTAACCAACCCTCATAGTTAAAGAATCATTTTTGTTAACTTGTGACAAACTTAAAGGACCAAAACCGTTAAGTGCATAGTTAAGGGACTATTTTGAACCTACTCTCATAGTTAAGGGACCATTTATGTCCTTTTCTCTAGAAATTGTTATCCCGGGAAACAAAAACTTTCATGCAGATGGGAATTCTGAAGCCCAGTTTTGGCATTCAGCGATTGAAAAGCTATTGTTGAAGTATGTATTTGGATCTATCCTTATAATTGAGCTTCAATCACTATTTCATTTCTCAATGTTAGTTTATCTAGACCTCTAGCCATATGAAGGAAAACTGACAAATAATTTGGTTTTCATTTGCAAGTGATGAATGCATTTGTGTACAAGATGCATCCGAAATCTTCTCCTGTCACGACGATGTGTATAAAAGTTTGTTTTTTATATGTGGTTTCCCGTTCTTGAAGTTACTATTTCTACTATTTTTTGCGAAATGGGTTCTAAGCGGATGAACAGCTTTCATTCGTTACGTTTCCTCTGATTTTCAAAGTGAAGGGTTCAACTTATATTGAAGTGTTCATATGAGTTATCATTTTCGAGATTTGAGTATGCCCGTTGTAATATTGAGGGGGAAATCTCCAGGTATTCCTTACACTTCTGTCACTTGATGCTAAATGAGATTTGCTGGAGACAAAGATGTGTTAGCTATGGCTAAAAGTTTAGCCTTTAATTCTCCTAAGAGCTATGTGCCACTGACTGATAGTTTGATACGGGTTTGCATTCAACTTCTTTTTTTGGGCTTTTGAGATTCAGAGAAGTAATCTTGAACTGAACACGCGACTTTTATGCTACCTTGCACTCACTTGACCATTGATCCATATCTCACTACCAGAAAATGGGCCTATGGCAACGCGATCTATGGTAACGATTGTACAACTGTTGCTATAGATAGTTTATGGCATCGGTCGTAGCCGTTGCAATAGCTTCTGGGTACTATAAGTACACTTTGGCTACAAAACTGTAGCTATTGTGTAAGAACCGTTGCCATATGTGTAAGTATTGTGACGAATTTTTGAACCGTTACAGTAGAGACGTTTATTGCAACAGTATTTTTGGAAAATTTTCTATTGGGACGGTTGTATAATTCCCTCCTTAATTATTTTCCCCCCAAAATTTTGATACACCCGCCAATAATTTTATCCCTTTAGCTTTAACCTTTTTAATATTAAAGTTAATTGGTTTAATTTTTATCCTTTTCCCCCATCATCCACGCTTAGCAAACAAAACCCCATCTCACTTCTTTACCTCTCTCAGTAGTGGAAGAGAGGTAAATTTTCTCTCACTACATACGTGAAGAACAACTTGACAGAACACAATTTGTTGATCTTTTAGGTTCTATTTTCTATCTATATGCTTATAATTTTACATATTCTGGTCGAATTTTGCCTCTGTTCTTTTGGTGGGTGTTTGATAAAAATGGTGATTTGTAGTTATTGTGGTGGGTTTTCTTCGATTTAGACTTCTCTGAATTTTTCCGTTTTTGCATGAAATTATTGCTCTTTGGTTTTAGTTATTTTCTTGGTTAGAATGGAGATTTATGGTTGATTCTTAGTGGGGGTTTTCTCTTTGGATTTCATGGTCATGAATTGTTTGTCAAAATCTAATTTTATGGTCATGGGTTCTTTGCATGTTTCCATTTTTACCTGAATCTTCCTTCATATTTAAATTTTTGAGTTTTTGTTTGACTAAATGGAGCTTTATGCCTTATTTTAAGTGAGGTGTTTTTGTTGGAATCCAAGTGTCAATTTTCCAGGTTCAATTTTATATCTAAATCCAAGTGTTTCATATTTGCAACAATTTTGCCTCTTATTGTTTTATTTACTTTTTCTTTTTTTTGTTAGTTTTTGGGAGATTTCTTTTTATTAGATGTAGGTATATGTTTTTTTTTTTGGTTTTCTAGTTCCAATTTTGTTTCAAGATTATGACTTGTTTGCTGAATTTTTCCTTTGATTCTAGGTAACTAGATCGTGGGGAGAATCCAGAATTTGGAGCTTCAATCAGTTGGGAGGTACTGAGTGTTGCTCTCGTATTGTACCCTTTACATTAGATGGTCATCAATCAGTTGTGGGTGTTTTCTTTTTGGAGTTTGGTAGAGTCTTGAGTATTTGCAAAATGGTCTTAGAATGCATATGATTTCTTTTGCTTGTTGATTGAGGTTTGCGGTTGTCTTATTTTCTTGTATAGTCAGGCACATATAGGCACGTGCGTGTATGTATGTTTTTTTAATGGGGTTTAGAGCTAAATTTTAATTCAGAGATTTTTGCAGATGCATAAGATGGTACGTTGTTTGTTAAGTTATCTCGATAGAGATGCTTCTCTTGCTGTTTCCATGTATGAATCACTAGAAACTTGCAAATGCTTTAAACATTGTGTTAGGATTAATGTTTTATCCATGGAATGATTCAAATTTTTAGTGTTGTTTCAATTGTGGAAAGCATTTATACTTGTTATTCCCACTTAATTTCCATCTGGATTGGGAATGAGCAGAAAATAGCAAAGATTATGCATCGGTGGTTCACGACGGTTCTTCTTCTTGCTTCTTAAGTTGTTAGTTTTATATTCTTAATGAGATTTACCCAGAAAAGATTACACCTTTCATAGAATTGTTTGATTGATTTTTGGCCAAACTTTCCGTAGAGTTTGTTTGAGTTCATCGATTGAGGTCGCCTGGGTCTCGTTCCAGTAAACTTGACATTTAGCTCGGTTGATTGCGTCTACTTCTCTCCAGGTACTCTCTCTCTCTTATTTGTTTTCTGGATTTATTTTGTATGCTCTTTGTTTTGCTATTTTGGAATTCTCAATAGTCGATTCTTGCCTGTAGCGCCTTCCTCATCGATATTTCTTCTAACAGCTTCTCCTTTTATTAGGATTTGATTTTTGGAATATGTTTTTTTGGGTTTGTTCCATTGTACTTTTTGAATTATAATTTTCAGTGTTGTCCGCTATTTTTCTGAAAATATACCCCTGGACATGGATTTCGACTTTGACAACCTAAAATAAGTTCGTAAAAGAAAAATATTGAACATCATTGATAAAGGGGAAAAGGGTCAAAAATACCACTCTACTTTGAAAAAAGGGCTAAAAATATCCTCCGTTATGAATTTGGGTAAAGAATACCCCTCCCGTTATTAAACGTTTCAAACATACCCCTCTGTTAATGGAAATATCAAATCCCCCAAAATAACCATTTTTTAAAAGTTGAAAAGGAGTTTGAATAACAAATAACAGAAGTAACGATGCTCAAATATAATTTTCTATTTTTTGAGATTTCTTCATTTTCTTTGTGTGAAAACATGTAAATCTAAATTCAACCTTACATAGTTGGGAGAGCTTCACCTATACCACACGAATAAGCAGTTGAATTTATGGTGTTTTGTGTGTTGCGTGTTGTTTTCTTTCTAAGAGCTTTATGCTGTTTTGGGAGCTGCTGGGGATGTTTTGAACTATTGTTTTGTGAGACCAGAATTTACGGAAACTGTAAATTTTTATTGGGAGTTTGTGAATTATGACATTGGTTTTGCACTGTTCTTAGCTTCTTTTTGCCTTTTAATTGTTCTTCTTTTAGAAACTTCACTCTCTTATTTTATAATCATTTAATATTTAGAGTTTACTAATCTAATTAATTTATATCCACTAAAATTCATTCATAAACACTAGTTATTTGGGTGGATTTGATATTTAAGTTAAGGGGATTTGATATCTCAATTAACTAAGGGGTATGTTTGAAAATTTTAATAACGGAAAGGGTAGTTTTGACCCAAATTCGTAATAGATGATATTTTTAGCCCTTTTTTCAAAGTAGAGAGGTATTTTTGACCTTTTCCCTTGATAAAGTCTCTATTTCTTTTAACATAAAATACTGCTCGTAGAACCCATTGTATTTGTTTCCATATTTTGTATATAGTCTTCACACGACTTTAGGGGTGTTGTTGCTTTTGTTAGCTGATATAGTGTGTGTGTGTATATATATATATTCCAATGTTGTTTTAGGAACTTCATTGTACTGATGTGCAGTTCCATCTAAGTGATGTTTATTAATGAAGCTTCTTTATTGCTTATTGATTTGAAAGAATACTAATACTTTAGAACCATTGGAAGTTTAATTTATTGTAACTGTCTTCTTGCTTAGCCTTGGGGTTTGTTACTTGGTTCTGAGATTCTTATAGTGTATGTTAAAAAACATAAATATAATTATAGTAATCCACATTTACATATTAGCAAAAGTATGCAAGTGTATGGTGAAAAAAATAAAGATTTTTTTTTGGCAATTAAAAGAGAACTTTATTAAATCACCAAAGTGAGAATTACATACCAGGGGAGAGCTTAGCCACCTCAATCCCTTCTCAGTTACTTCCTCTACACCTAGAAACAACAACACCTAGGAAAAAACCAAACAGTACAAATAAACATACAGATTACTAATGTATTCGAACAACCTACTACTAGCTCTAACTCTAGTACAAATAGCAAGCTTCAGTTGCTGAAGCAGTTGATTCTCTGGTGTAGCTTTGTGCTGAAAAATCCTCAAGTTCCTTTCAATCCAAATACCATGTACTACTGTTGCAAAACTATCCTTTAAGATAATCCCTCTAGGATGTTTGCCCCTAGCTTGCTGCATTACCCAGTTACACATTGTATCCCAATCTTGTGATCCTCCTTGCCACTTATTCCACTCCAACATGCTTCTCCAGGTTTTGTAAGTATAGTCATAACCAAAAAATAGATGTGCTTTAGTTTCTGGCACAGCTTGGTAGAATACGCACATAGCATCCGCAGTCATTCCCCATGTAAGTAAAATGTCTTTGGTTCTAAGAGTACTGTGAAGACAAAGCCAAAACATAAAGACATGTTTAGGTTCAGCTACATTCTGGCAGATCAACTTCCTCCAGGGGACATTGGGTACAACACCTCTCAAGATCTTGTAAGCACTACTTATGTGAAAGACCCCTCTTTGTATGAAAATGTTATTCTGATTTAGTACCTGCTAGTGTTTCCTCATATTAATAATCTTCCTAATCATCCAAGAGGCTTGTTTTAGCATCTTCGTTGTGAAATTTTTTTTGAACAAGCTATTTATGTCGAATGGATTGAAACTAATAGTTCAAAATTTCAGCCCGCAAAGTATGATGGTAACTGTCTGTTTTGGGTCCTCCGTGTATGCTCTTTTAGTCAAGGATTTCTTATCTTTTGCTACAAATTAAAATAGCGTTTCCTTTTCCTTTTGAGATTCAATTCTAATGAATGAGTAAGAATTTTGTGGTTGGTAGTTGAAGGTCCGTAACAATTATCTTAACATGTTGCTCTTCTTCTATTTCTTGGCTATCAGGACTTCTAAATTTTGTGTTTTTCTTATCTTATATAGGATTTTAATGCACAATGATGATAAAAGTTGGATGAACTGCCTAAGATGGATGGAGGAGTATAGTCGTGGACAATTTTCTTGATAAGGCATTTGAATGAGCTTCTCAAGTAGATGAAATATTATGCCCTTGCAAAAAATGTGTTTATCGCTACTGGCATTATAGAAATGTCGTGGAAGAACACTTGATTGTTGAAGGGTTTGTTGATAATTACACCAAATGGGTTTTCTATGGAGAAGGGTTTTACTCGAGAAATGCACCTCATCCAATCAATGATGATGAAGATTCTAACTTGCGTGACGACATTGATGGACTGCTTCATGATACATTTAGAAATGTGGAGGGTGAGTCGGCACATAAAGAAGTAGGAAGAGAGGGACTATCTGAAGATGCAAAGAAATTTTTTAAATTATTGGAGGAAGGGAAACAAGAGTTATATCCGGGGTGTGAAACTTTCACTAAATTGAGTTTCACCATTTGGTTGTACTTGCTTAAAACCTTGCATGGGTTGAGTAATGTAGCATTTTCAGATATTTTAGCATTGCTGAAAGAGGAATTTTCCTTTGCTCAGCTACAAGAGTCATTCAAGAAAGCTATAAACATGATAAAAGATTTGGGTCTTCATTATGAAAAAATACATGCATGCCCTAATGATTTCATGCTATTTTGGAAAGACAATGAGAAAGCAGAAAATTGCTCCGTCTGTGGGTCTTCTAGATGGAAGAGTGTTGGTATTGCCTTGACTAATGCCAAATCTAAAATCCCTGCAAAGGTTTTAAGGTACTTTCCCTTAAAGCCTAGGCTTCAAAGGATGTTTATGTGTCCTGAAACATATGTTGCACTGAGGTGGCATGCTAATGAACGACCCAATGACGAGAATATAAGACATAGGACATCCTGCTGATGGAGAAGCTTGGATGGATTTTGACTCTTTGCACCCAAACTTTTCTAGAGATCCTCGTAATTTCAGGTTGGGTCTTTCAAGTGATGGTTTCAACCCATTTCGAACCATGAGTATTTCTCATAGCACGTGACCTATTATGTTAATGAACTATAATTTATCACCGTGGATTTGCATGAAGTCGGAATATATCATGTTGTCAATGATCATTCTGGGTCCTTCATCTCCGGGAAATGATATAGATGTGTACCTACAACCATTAATTGCAGAATTAAAGTAATTATGGGAGGCTGGGATAGAAACTTATGATGCTGAAACCAACCAAACATTCCGAATGCGTGCAGCCTTATTGTGGATAGTTAGTGATTTTCCAGCATTAGCAACGGTTTCTGGATGGAGCACCAAAGGGAAACTGGCATGCCCCACTTGTAATTATGACACATGCTCTCAATATCGCAAGCATAGTCGTAAGATGTGTTACATGGGTCATAGGAGATTTTTGCCTCGCGATCATCCATTAAGAAAAGATAAGAAATCATTTAATGGTCAGGAGGAGCATAGACCTGCACCAAATCCTTTGTCGAGTGTAGACGTATTTGAAGAGCTGCGTGAATTCAACAATGTGTATGGAAAGGGAAAAAAAAGGCCTTGGGATAATAAGGGTCCCTGGAAAAAAAGGTCCATTTTTTTTTAATTGCCATATTGGGCACATAATAAATTGAGGCACAATCTTGATGTGATGCACATAGAGAAGAATATATGTGATAGTTTGCTTGGGACTTTATTGGATATAGATGGAAAGCCAAAGGATTATGTAAATTCTCGCTATGAATTACAAGAAATGGGGATACGGAAGAAGCTACAACCAATAAAAGATGATAATAGTAGTTTAAGTTTAGCTCAAGCTTGTTTCTCCATGAAGCCAGAACAGAAAGGGTTGTTTTGCACAATCATGAAAAATGCCAAATTACCAAAAGGGTGTGCTTCGAATATATCACAACGTGTGCAAGTGAAGGAGATGAAAATATCAGGGTACAAGAGCCATGATGCTCATTTTATAATGCATCACCTTCTCCAAGTTGCTGTTAGAAAAGCTTTGCCCAAGAATGTTTCGCTGACCTTGATTAGGTTGGGCAATTTCTTTAGAGCCATATCTAGTAAGGTTATAAGGCCAAGAGATCTTGAAAAAATGCATTCTGAAATTGTTGAAATAATATGTGACCTTGAAAAGAGTTTTCATCCAACATTTTTTGATATAATGCTACATTTACCTATTCATTTAGTGAATGAAATTAAGTTTGGGGGTCCGACCCATCTTTGTTGCATGTATTCCATTGAGAGGCACCTATGTATGTTGAAGGGGTTCGTTCGCAATCGATCTTATCCAGAAGCATCAATTGCAGTGGGGTTCCTGGCTGAAGAGTGCTTGACTTTTTGTTCGAGATACCTACACGATGGCGTGAAGACAAGATTTAGTAGGTACCAAACTGAGGATGATGGGTGCCTTCAAAATTTTTCACCTATATTCCCTAACATAGGTCATCCAATTGGAAGAGAGAAGAAAAAGAGAAATACTTTTCCTATGGATTCACAATCCAAAGATGAAGCACATCGGTATGCTCTGTTCAATACTGGAGATGAACAAGTGGAGAAGTTAATTGAGTAAGATAAATTATATAACAAATATTTACATTTAAACTTCATTATTTGCATTTTAACTTCATTTATAAAGGCCTAGTAATTTAATTTTTAATTTTCATGATTGTAGGGAACATAAGAATTTGATGGGTAATCATACTAGATCAAATGCCTGGGTAAGAGCAAGGAATCATAGTCGGGAATTCAGTAACTGGTTTGAAAAGAAAGTTGAAAATGTTGAAGTGCCAGATTATTTACGAGGGCTAGCTCAAGGGCCTAATTCGGTGGCCAAAAGATATACTGCATATTTCATTAATGGATACCGATTTCATACGAAAACCCGAGATGCACCCCGCAAGACTCAAAATAGCGGAGTGACTTTATCAGCAACAACTGATAGTTTTGCTAGTGCTAGGGACCAAAATCCTATTGATGGAGAGGTTATCTATTATGGAGTTATTCAAGATATCATTGAGATTGATTATTATGGTCATTTTAGTGTCGTGTTGTTTAGATGTGATTGGTTTCCTAATGAAGTAGATGAATATGGTTTAACTCGGGTATACTTCAACAGATTATGCAGTTCAAATAACCCTTATGTGTTAGCATCGCAAGTTCATCAGGTTTTTTATGTGGAGGATCCAGTTGAGAAAGAGGTTTACTATGCAAGGAATAAAGTCCCGGTAGATTTGTATGATTTAGAGGAAGAGAATTGTCCCAATATCAGAGACACATTTTGGAGGGAACCTAATGATGACATTGGTTCCTCAAGTAGATTACCTGATCTTGACAATGGCAGGTTAAGAGAAGACATGCCTGTTGATGTTATTGACGTACCATTTCGTGCACAAGATTTACAAGAAACAATTAGAGAATCATCAGAAGAGGAGGATGACATTGATGATACTGATTGAGATTGGATGGAAGAGGATGATTAAAGTGAAAATCTTGAAAAAACTTTAATTATGCACTAGTTGTTTTAGATTTAATTTTATTTTTTATCAATGAGTGATAAATGCCCTTTTAGAAAACTATTTATGATTTTTCTTGTTCTCTCTTTTTAATCATCTTTCATTTATCTTCTTTAATTTACTGAATTTGTGAATAGATTTGTATATTTAACAAAATGTATCTTAGGATGAGATTTAAGTTATATGAAAAAGGTGTGAAGGTCCTGATACAATATTTAAAAGGTGTGATTTTAGAGTTGGTCATCTTTTATTTTGTTTATGTTAATGCTTATGCTAACGTTTCCTTTTTTTTAATTTTCTGAACTTTACAGAGTTCTGAATAGTCATGGATGAAGAAGACCGGGCTTTAAGAAAAAACAAAAAAGCAAAAGGCTCAAGTTGGATCACTTGCCTCGTTGGCAAACCAAATGTCGTTGAGGGGAACAAAAAGAAATGTTCAAGCTGATTGCTCAAATAGGAAAAAACAGCATCCAAGGTTAGGATCCCAAGTGCAAACTCAAGTGCAGCAAGTGCCAATTCATTCTTCCTCTCTTGTAGAACAAGTACAACAAGTACCAAGGCATTCAACCGCTTCTGCAGCACAAACAGTACTAGAACAAGTGCAGCAAGAGTCACTACATCCTACCCCTTCTACAACACAAGCAGTACAGGAGCAATTGCAACAAACATCACAAGATTCTACACCCAAAGAAGCAAATGAAGAATATGAGGAGCAAGGTAAGAATCTATAGATTGTCATAGATTCTACTAACATTAGTAATTTGGTAATCTCTGTGTTGTGATTATTGTAGGTCCTTCCACAAAAAAAAAAAAAAAGAGGTAGAACACAAATGCAAAATATACATGGACGGAATGAGCGTAAATTGATCGTGCTAAATAAGCACAACTAACCTATTGGTCCTACTTAAGTGATCGTAGCAGAGTTAGGTAGCTTCCTTGGCACATTGGCAAGGAATTCGACCTTTTGTCCTGTTAACGTATCAAATTAGAGGAAACTGAAAACACATAAAGATATGTGGAAATATACCAAGGTTTGAAGTTCTCAATGTTTCAATTTTTTGTTGATATTTTTCAGTATCTTTCGCATTAACCTAACAACACCAAATTGTAGGAAAAATATAACATTCCTGATACTGCACAAGCATGGGCTTTAACAGCAATTCAATCTGCTTGGAGAAAGTATAAGAATTGGTTGAAGAAAAAACACTATGTACCCTATGCCAATGACGAACTTCGAATGGAAAACAGGACTGGATATATTCTACAATCTCATTTTAAGGATCTCCTTGTATACTGGAACTCCAAAAAATCTCAGGTAATATATAAATTATGGGCAACGTAACTTTCTTTTCTTGAAACTAGTGCCTTATTTACATCTGATTTATGCTCTTCATTGCTTATATTTTTGGTTCCTATTGTCTCACTAACTAATTTATTGCAGAAAATGTCCAACATTAATGCAGAGAATCGCAAAAAGTTGAGGTATCCGCATACTGTTGGCAAAAAAAGCTTTGCTGTAATTCGCGAGGTTTGGTGTTTTCTTTTATTGTTCATTTACTATAAATCTGCAGACTTTACTTAGGAAGATTTTTATGCCAACTTTCATTTAACTAGGAAAAAAAGAAGGAAGGTCCCGATGTTGTGACGAATAAGGCCATCTTTGTGGCTACAAGAAAGAGGAAACCTGGTCGAGTATACAAGGACTCATATGAAGATACGATTAGGAAAATAGTACGAAACTTTTTAATATAAAGTTTATTGAGATCATTTGTTTGTTCTTAAATGTTGGATCAGTTTGATATACTTGAACTCTCTACTCTTGAATCTGATTTGTAGGCTGAAATGGAAAGAATAGAAACTCAAGAAAGCGAGAATGGAAGTCAATCAGTTGATGCATTTGCCGCAGTTATGGGACCTGATCATCCGGGCCACGGAAGATTGTATGGGCGTAGGGTTACCAAAACTGTCTCGAAAGGGAAAGCGGGAGATTCTGGACCCTCTTTAAATGGTACTGATGAACTGATGAAGCAAAAAATGAAGGAGATGGAAGCGAGGATGCAAAAAATGCAGGAAAAAATCGATGCACAAACGGAGGTGATGGAACAAGGTATTACAATGAACGTCATTGCACAACTTCAGCGTCTAAACCCAGACTTAGTACTTGATCCTAGGATGCTAAGATTCAATTTTCATTCACGGGGAGAAGCTTCTAGTAGTAACAATCAAGGTCAGTAATTCTTTTTCTTCTTGCACTGTTCTCTCTGTTCAAGACATTTCTTTTCTTCTTCTTCTCTGTCTCAAGCAACTGAGTAATCTTGATTCGTACATGTGATCTATTTGATAATTTTTCTTAATCTCTCTATTGATTTTTTTTTCTTGCCTAAGCATTGATGAAATTTTATGCCGACTGGTTGTTTGTAAAGAATGAACAAAATATGTAATGCTGGTGTTTGCTTGCTAGTTCTTGATCTATCTGGATTGGTTGGAAAGAATAGTGAGCTGGAAAAAAATTATCATGTTATTGGTTGTGAGCTGAAAATTACATATGGAACTGATTTGTCAAAATTCAGTAGTTGTTTTTAGCGAACTTCTTTGAGAACTGCAACTATTTGCTTCTTCAGTCACCTTTCTATTCCAACTCTCCTTCCTTGTATGACTTTTATTTCTGAATTTTCCACTTTGCACCTGTCTAGGTGATATATCACCCTCCTTAACAGCATTAAAGAAGTTCTACGCAGTCGACTCCTCATCCATATCAATTCTACTTTTTTCCTCTCCCGCTATTGCTACTTGCAAATGTCCATGAGAAGTTTTTACTGCAACTTAGTTTTTTACATATTAGATGAAGAATGCTGTAAAACCTGAGCATTTACCAGTTGATTCTGCTTATTTCCAGCAGACTTAGGATCAGTTTTGCTAGGCTTGTGAACACTAGCACTTGAGGTCAAATGTTCATAACTTTCAAGTGCATTTTCCCAACTTTGAACTATTCGATCCGGTATCTGCTAGTGCACTATACTGCTGTTTGTGAGCTGCAGATTTTTAAGTTGTAGACTGGTGCTGCTTATGAGTATTATCCCTTGGAGTCACATTATTTTCAAGTGTCTTGTTTGCTTCTTGCATTGTTTTTACCTCAGCACCCCTCAAATGAGATGGAGTAACTGCAGCACTTATAGTAGCATAGACTTGCTGCTGTGTGTGAACATCAGTACCCAAGACTTGCACTATAGTACCGGTTTCACCAACAATACGTTTAGTACTGCCCTTATTCTCCGCAACTGATTGCAGCTTCTTTTGTGAACTCTGTACCTGTTTGCGAACTGCAGCACTTGGACTCATTTGATCCTCAGTCTGCACCATAGCATTATGTAGCACTTTAGCACCATCCTCCAAATTCCTTTCTCTCTTATTTGTTTGTACTGCATCATGTGCAGTTTGGATCAAGTTAGAAGCTTTAGTAGCTGCATACAAGTTGACATCTTCAGTAGCTACATATTCAACTGCAGCCACCTTGTTTACCATGATTTCCTACATGTTACCTGTTGACACCCAATTTTGTCCCTCATTTGTTTCAATTTATTTACTGGAGCTTCTAAATTATTAACGAGCTAAATACTTTATTTTTACTATTTTATTTTCACCATTACCAGCAAATATGATATTTCATCATCATTTCACTTTCTACATATTAATTACTAATCACATTACACAAATTATATCACCTAGGAGCTAATTATTTATCGCAATAGATGCTAAATTAATGGCTCAAACAACAAACAACTGAGCCCATTACCCCTAAACTTTCGGACCAGCCCAACACTCACAACCAATACTCCAGCCCACACCACAATACCCGGTCCAGCCCATACCTTCACCCGACCCGGCCCAACGCAACACATTTTAGCCCTATTCCCCTTAAACCTAATGAAAAACCTAATCCCTCTCTTTCTCTTCAAACCAGCCGCCTGCCCCATTTCTCTTTCTGACCTCTCCTCTTCAACTTCACGCTCCTCTCCACCTTCCTCGTTCCCTGCCACTTCCACCACGCTCTGTCACCCACTCATCTCTGTCCCCCGCTCCTCTCTCTCCTCACTCTATAAAGGTACAAGAATTATTCAGTTGAAAGGGGGATCGATTTTCAGATTTTGGGAATTGATTCAGTGTTTAGGGACACCCATCATCTTCCGACCATGATTTTCACTTTTCCGGTGAACTTTAGCCGGATATTACTCTAAATCACTATATTTTCATACAATCTAAGTTTTGGGTTTAATCGGAGCACCCTCTATTCGTCGTCTTCGAATGTAGATCCGAGACCCGAGCCCCCGTTCGCTGCACCAACAAGAGGTGATATTCCTTTCTTTCCTTTCTTGCATTTTTGCTCGAAGCTTAATGTGTGTTAAGAGTTCTGTGTTTATGCGTTGGAAGCGTTTTAGTTTTTGATATGCTTCTTCACATCATAGATG
This sequence comes from Lycium barbarum, assembly GCF_019175385.1. Lineage (NCBI taxonomy): Eukaryota > Viridiplantae > Streptophyta > Magnoliopsida > Solanales > Solanaceae > Lycium > Lycium barbarum. The sequence continues at coordinate 14,191,724 of NC_083340.1, forward strand.
TCATTAGAATGAGGATTTTTTTAATTTTGCGTATTATACACAAAAGTCAGTAACTCTTTTGACATTAGGTTCTGTTCCAACTATTTGCAGTCGATTTTGGTAGTTTAGTTCATTTTGTGATTATGCATGTTCTTTATGTCATTTTGGTCGGACAAGTCGACTAGTGTCATGTTCGTAGTAGGATTTAAATTTTGTTAGCATCTATGAATTCGTGCTAGTGTTCTGTTGAGTCTTATAATGGTGTTTGGAGTCACCTGTTAACGAAATCTATCGATCCTGTGCTGTAATGACTTAGATGTGATTTTGGTATGCTTGGTTTCATTACATGTATGTTTGTCTGCTTCTGTTTGTGTCTGTTAAGCTGGGAACTGATGTGTAAACTTTATGGGAATGAGTCAGCCCGAATGTTGTCTGGTTTCAGTTCATTGTGCACTATTTTTTTGCATATCCAACAAATTGGTGTACAGGCTTCTTGAAAGTAGTTTATGATTGAGTTATCGGCTAACAGTAGTTGATTTTGGTTTTCGTCTAGTCAAAGTTCCTGTGATTGATCATCTGTGTTAGCAGCCACTAGCTTGTAACTTGTTGTTTCCAGTTTCCTCTTAATCTGCCCTGTTATCTTTCTTTTTGTATTCCCCATATCATGTTGTCTTAAGCTGGTAATTATCAAGGTAAGGTAAACTTAGACCTTGGATTAGGACATTGTTATGTATTTAGCAAGTAAGTTCTGTATTTATGTGTGAGCGGAACTTTGGTAAAATGTTTTTCTATTTATTTTCAAACGAAGGAATTAGTTTCGGGAAAGATAAAAGGAATAAGTAGGAGCCCAGTATTGTTGAAAGGAAAATGAAGGAAAAGGATGTCAGTTGGTGTTTTACAAGATCAGTTGATCACTTGTTTTCAACTCGATAAATCTGTATAGTTTGTCCTTGCCTGTCCTCTATTGTTTTGTTAAATCAAGTAAACTTATGATAGCTAAAACTTAAATCAAATAGTTTGGGGATATAATTGATGCTTGTTTGATGAATACTTTGTGGAAGGTGTAGCAAATCTTCAAATACTTTAAGATGCACCTAGCTGCAGCCTTGTGATGCCATGAACGGCTGTGCTTTTTGGTCTTTCTACTGCCATTTATTGCTGTTGCTTTGCTGCTACATTAAGGCTGTCATTACGTTATATCTTTCTTTATATAATAACCGTGCGTATCTCCATTTTGCCTACTGTTTGCATACACCTAACTTTGTCTATTTATTAGTATCACATTAGCATCTGTTTCATGTTCTAATCTTTCTTTATTTCTTTGTTTGCACGAACACCGGAGCCGAAGAGTCTCACTTGAGACTCGACGACGCCGACGTTGCAAGGAGTCTTAATACAGGACTCCATGTCTTTGCTGAACTAAGAGTCTGCATCTACAGTCTTCTACCATTGACAACTCTCTCTCTCTCTCTCTCTCTCTCTCTCTCTCTCTCTCTCTCTCTCTCAGCAGAAAAAAAACAAAAGAGGGACGAAATGAACAGCGGACATCCCGTTAACATTTTATTTTCATTCCATTGATTCTCATACATTATCTATGTGTTTCTTTTGGCTTGCTTGAGTGATTGCTGATCATAGCTTTAAGATTTTGTAGCAAGATTAGCCTCAGCTGCTTAACTTTAGGAAGTATTAATTAAGATTTCTTAATCACAGATATTACCCGTTAATTCAGCAAGTACTTTAATCAAGGAATGATTTCATTTCGAGTAAGCTTCTAGTCGAGTTGTGCTTTCGGAATGGATCTTAGTAGGTTGATGGATGATCTGTTACCTGTTTTTGGATTAGATCAGTTTCAGTTCATCCGTAAGGTTATTTTAGCATATCCAATTCATGTATTTTAGTTTAGTGGATTTAAGATCCCCAGGTGCCCTCATAGTTGTTTTGAGTTGCTGCTATACCTTTACCCTTTTTGCCCCACCGCTGCATGTTTAGGTATTTGTTGAATCCTTGATGTTATTGGAATATAGTTCATTTATAATTTTCTCTTAAATGGTTTGTTTTACCCAAAGTTGCCTTACTCCATTTCTCTTGAAAAGAAAGGCCAAATACTGTATCCATGCTTTGTAAAACGTTTGAAGACTCAAGTTTTTTTTTTTTTTTAAGCTCTAAACGTAGAATTCACTATGTTAGGATTTTTGTTTACACCTGAGTTTGTTCACACGTCCTATAATATTAACATGACTTTTCTTAAACACACTCAATATTATTATATTTATTAATGTGGCTTTTCTCAAACCAGTTCAATATTATTTTACTTACTAACACCACTTTGCTTAAATAAGTTCAATATTATTTATACCTATTTTGGCTAAAGGAATCATAATTTATGCTTACTATCTTAGAAGTTTAAAACATGACAAATTATACACTAACGTTAGCTTATTTCTGGGAAATAAAAGGGCAAACTAAATTAACGGATAACGCTTTCACTTTAATTCCTTTCCAACACTTGAAATACATATTTGTTTAAAAACCTTTCGCACAATATACATTAAACTAATAGTCTTCTTATGAAATCTTTAAAATTTATTTAATGTTAATCTTACATTAACTCTTTTAATTTGTGAGTCGGCATAACTCATTTTTTTCCAAATACATATAAACATTACATGTTCCGCTTATTTTAGTTTATTTTAACTAAACTCTTTATGTAATTATTTTTTTTCCTTTTCTACAAGCTTTACTTTAAACAAATTTAGCAATGCTTGTAAGATATTTTCTTAAATATTTAAATATCACATCTACATTTTTAGCCTTAATTAATTAATATAAGTCCGGCCGGTTAACCATTGTTAATGGGTCTTAAAGGATGCCTAATACCTTCCCTTTAGACTAATTGAACCCTTACCTAGAACCTTAAGTTTCGCAGACCTTAAGCAAAGCTAACTTTAGAAATAACTTTAATAAACTTTAGGTGTCCTAATTCACCATAAATAATTAGGTGGCGACTCCTTAAAATAAACAAAAACAGGAATCACCAATATGTTGCACTTCTAATTTAACCCGATTAAAATGGGGTATAACATTACCCCTTGATTCTTTCTCAACAGCATCCAAGACTTGCACTTTAGTGCTAGTCTCACCAGCAAATTGCACCTACTTCTGAATGTCTCCATTAGGAACTTCTTCAAACATGCCATTAACTTATTGTGAAGATGTTAATGAATCCACAGATTGGTTTTGCTCACCATCATGCCCTGTTGCAATCTCTCCTTCTTCCACTTGTTCTTCAATCTGGTCACTCTACAGTTTTCTATCACCAGTAATGATATCATTAGCATAAGTAGTTGAAGGAGCATCTAGGCAAGCCTGATTTAGAGTAACTTTCTCCACTGGTGTAAAAATAGCTTTAGTAAGAACTAGTATCTCTGAACAATAATTATTCAAAGAAACATTATCCTTCACCACTGCTACAGTCACCAGCTGTTTTCCTTCAATGCCAACTTTTGCTGCAGTAACTGGAACAATAGGAATTCGAACAACTGGTGTAGTAATCATATGAAGAGATGAATCCCCATTACCAACCACCTGAAACTCCTCTTCACTATCATTATTATTTTCTATATCCTCCTCTAGAGCAGCAAACTAGCTTGTTAACAGTTTGACTACTCTTAGGATCAACTGAAACTAACTCCTTCCCATTATTCTTATCAGTTGGTTGTCTTTGTGGTAAATCCAACTGTTGTTTCCCAGTACCATTACTTTGTCTCTGATTTTTCCTTTGGTTAGTTTGCCACTTATACACATTCTTAACATTGCCCACAACTTTCCCTCTCTGTAGCACCATAGAGTAGCATGATTCTTCACATTGCCCCCAACTTTCCCACAATTCCAGCACGTGAAAAGCGGGCTGGGTGAGCGGATTGTGTGGCCAAACGCAGTGGTGACTCTTTCTTAGTGGTGTAAACTTTTTCACCCTTTTCATTAATGTAAAACTGGAGATGCATCTTTGTTAACTTTTCACCTGAGCTACTTTGTTGGTTTATAGAGCTAAAGATGATAATTTGTCACCTTATAAACAATTATAGTTTTTTAATTTGTTCTTTACGGTATTGGAGAAAGGAGTAACTTAGACAAATAGTTTTATTTTAGAGTATACTATGTTTTTCACTTTCAATCGTATCTCTTGTCGTGATGACCTCATGCACTGGGGCAAAAGTTGAGCTGAGTTGGTCTTCTGTTCTCAAACTTAAGTCTTGGACTACTAGAGGCAATTTTTTGGTGTTCTTGTTGTTGTTAGCGTTTCTTGTTGATCTTTCTCTTCTCTAATTATATATTCGTTTTGGGGTGGATTTTGAAAAGACGCAAAGTGATACTCAGCTATCTAAATATCATGAGAGATTCATCTTGCTTCTACTTTCTCAGAAGAGAAATTGTGTCACATTTTCCGGGGATTCTTCTTTAACATGCTTTCCATTGTTGAAAGTTGATGTGTACAGATTTGAATGTTTCTCAAAAAGAAAATAGGAGTTTTAATAATTTATTATCTGTGTATTGAGTGTGCATGCTTGAAAGGTAATGACATTATTTATCCTCTTTTGTAGGTGTTGAAAATGAAGAAATGGAAGGTGATGATCGGAGTGAAGACTTTTGAGTTGCTGCTGAAACTTTAGTTCTTTTGGGATGATCTTTTGCTAGATGTTTTAGGAATGATCTTTTGTTAGATGTTTTAGGAACGATCTTTTGCTATCAAACAATTTAAAACTTACGCAAACTCTTGAAAGGCATGTAAGTAATTATGCATATTTGGATTTTAACATTTTGCTTTTATGGATATTACTAGCTTGCAGCCCATTTGGATTATGAAAAGTTCCATTTTGTGATTATATAAAGTGCATTGTATATTATAATTGATTTAAGATCAGGGTTGTTATTTTAATTTTTACCGCTGCAATAGTCTACCAAACCCGTTGCAGTCTACCAAACCCGTTGCAGCAAGTCCCAAATAAAATGTAGCAACCGTTGCAATAGTTCATGTGAACCATTCCTATATGTCCGAAAACTGTTCCCGTAGATACTTATTGATTGTCTCTAATCCAATAAAATCGTTGCATAAATTTTTATTAACCTTAATTAAGCATTGCCATACCCGAAGTAGCCGTTGCATAAAAGTCTATGGGGACGGTTTTTAACTGTTCCAATTAATCAAAAAAATGTTGTGGCAGATAGACCAATTAACCGTTGCTATAGAGAAACTATAGCAACGGTTATGTTAACCGTCGCAAGAACCGTTGCTATAGAGCTATTGGCACGCGATCAGATGTCACGGATGGTAATCCGTCCCGATAGATCTATGGCAACGGTTTTCGTGTCTATTGCAACGCTTTTGTTTGTGTTGCCATAGGCCCATTTTCTGGTAGTGGTTGTTGCTTGTTTTGAGATTCGGATAAGTTCTGATGAGAGTTTTTTTTTCCTCTTTTAAATTTCATAGGCAAATGTCCCCTTTTCTATCTGGTGCATTCCATGATTGATCTTATATGTGGTTATCACCTTTACTGTATGCGTATATTGAAAAAAGAAATCCACATATGAATCTCTTGTGCATCTTTTGAATCCCATAACTCCTGTACACTTCTTGCAAGAGCTTATTAGGTTCCCATCTTCCTGAGAATTTGACATCTGATGACAAGCATACCATGTTTATATCATTTGTTGAACATCATATCACTGACCTGCATGAGGTTTGTTCCTTACTCCTTAGAGTGGTCTAGTATTTTGAGAGGTTATAGCACATTTAGCTGAAAAATAAAAAATAAAACTAGGTCTTCTATGATTGTTCCTTGTCGTTTATTGCTACCGGGACTATGCAAAGCCTATGAATGTTGCTTCAAGGAATGATGCCACTGAGCAGTGCTTCTCAGCAGGTTGTCACCAGAGTTTATGTGCACAATTGGAGAAGTGATGCCAGAAGGCTCCTGCAGTAAAGCAGAAGGAAGCTCAGCTGTGATAACTTCGATACAAGAAGTTGACTTTATCTAGTGGAAGTCGGGCACCATTGTGACCCATAATGACCAGATAGATACAGCAGCAAGTATGGGAAGCAGAAGCTAGAAATAAAAGAGGCTGAGAGTGTTGACAATAAGTTGCTTATCTGGCTGGCCTTGTACATATTTATCAAATTATGAGGTGCACGACTGCCTTGTGTAATCTAAATATGCACTACATTAGATAAACCAAGGAACTTGGAATGACACAGTAAGTGACTAAGTGCTACCTATTCTCTCTCATATTTCCTGAATCTTATCACTAATCGTTCTCCTTTTTTCTTTTTGTGGGGGAGGGAGGGTGTCATGGCGATTCTTGATGTATCTAGTCTGTTTTCTGTATGCTGACTGATGCAATGCCTGCTATTGCAGAAATCACAAAGATAAATTGCATGGGTTGATAATGCTTGGTGGTAACTGGTAAGACTGAGCATTGCAACTCTAATTGGCATGTTCTCATACCTTGATTTGGTCTTTTGGAATATTTACATTACAACACCTAAATATAGCAACTCTAATTGGCTTACTTTCTCCTCATCTTATTCAAGGGTGTATATTACCTCCTTCTCCAACCAAAGAGATAAAACAAAAAAGATTTGGTTTTGGGTTGATAGAAAAGCAGAATTGCTTTCCAGGCGTAACAAATATGAGGGACAAAAGAATCAACTGAGCGATACATTTTTGGTGTGTGTGTGTGTGCCAAAATAGATAGTTTACTACTATTACCAATAGCACCATGTAAAACATAATATATTGGCTACTAAAATTGGTTGTGCCCTCTATATATTTTAAAGAATGAACATTTTTTGTGCGGAAAAAACCCAAACTTATAGTCAGGGGCGGATCTATTATGGTCGAGGGGATGCCACGCCACCCACAAGCTTCGGTTGAACCTATGTAAGTATACGTATATATCTAAAATATACTACATATTATTCAATGCCACCCGTAACAACAAATGAGGCAAAGGTGCAAGTGGCAAAGGCTTAAAATTTCTCCCAAGCGGTGGCGGTTCGAACCACGCTACCAAACAGCAGGACAGGTGTATTTTTTTTTAATATCTTACTGAAGCGATAGAGAGGTGCATACAAATACACATAATGCAAGATTTCAAGTACATATACCATTCTTTTACGGTTCTTTTCTTTTCCTCTTGTCAAACTATTCTTCATTAAATGTTGTTCCGACTCTTTTTCAATTGATTCTTCGCTTAATGTCTATCTTTGTTTAAGACTTTAAGTATATACTTCCTCTGTCCCAAAAAAAAAATATTTTAGATTCGGATTACGAGAGTTAAACTAACTAACGTTCAGTGTGAAGTGAATTTGGAAATAAATTTTTTATTTTGAAATAAAAATTGCATATTTAGAAATTATATAAAAAGTACTATAAGTCACAATAGTTACCAATTCAAAATATTTAAAAAGTATTTGATCGAAATAGGACAAAACAATATCCTTTGACTGTTCAAGTAGTAATTAAGACAATCTTTTTGGGACGTAAGGAGTAATAGATAAAATTGAAAATTCTATCTTCTCCTTAAAACTTAAAAAATCACCTCTTACCATAATAATGATATTCGGCTTGACGTCATAACCGCTTAATGGAACTAAAACATATGCTTGTTCTCACTCTAACTCACAAGTTGGATTAAACTTTTGTTTTGCGCCAAGTTATTATAATCGTTAAAGTTTTTTCGTTTGATTGATCTATCAGAATCTCTATAAATTGAAAAGATGAATAATCATTGAAGCCTAAAGTTATCAAAGCCCTATTTGAAGGTTCTAGCTAGGCGCCACATTGCTTTGAATGTAGACGTACATTATAAAAAAAATTGCTAATTTTTGACAGAATTTTTCGACAGAGTCTGTCAGAATTTTGCTGGCTGCTAACATTTCCAACAGTTTTTGATCTAAAATTTCTTACCGATGAGCCAAATTTCGTCATTAGTTGAAAAATAGTGATTTTGTGATAGTGACGTCTACGTTCAAAGTTGGCATCCGAAACTTCCAAATCTTAGATCCGCCTCTGCTTATAGTACCAAGAAAGAATACATATTGTACCTGCACCCGTTCTAATCCAACTTTAACTAAACACCCTGATGTTTCCTCTCACTCTGAACACAAAATTACAAGACAAACGACATACTAGCATAATTCACAAAAAAGAAATTAGTAAAATTGAAAAGTTTTATATAAAATTACAGAATTGCCCTTGTGACGACATATTTCTCCATGATCAACCCTCATTCATCTGTCTGCAGAGATGCTCAAAACTCCAATCCCTTCTCATCCCAGGGCTCCTCTGCAGCCTCGGCGTGACGCTCGGAAACTCCATCGGGCCACCACCGTTGTTTTGAAGCCGGTGAGAGCCGTTGTTCAACATTCGAGTCATCGTATTCTCATAGCCAGAATTAGGTGCCAAGTTCCCTGACCAACTCCTATCAGCTCTCCCCAAACACAGGCTAAAATTAGACGTTTCTTGGGTACTATTGTCAACATCATTGAATCTTCCCCTTGGCTCATTATCTGAATCTGTCCTCCTTAAAACCTGGCATGTCAAGCAACTTAGATTCATTTTTTACTCTAAAATCAAAGAGATAGAAGCAAGATGATTGTGGATTTAATTTCGAAAAATATTGTGATAGGAAAGAAAAATGGTTGTTGTCCAAGCCTTGGTAGGCAAAGTTATTCAGTATCAATAGCTGATGGGAGATAGCAATTATCCCGTGAAATTAGTCGAAGTATGTGCAAGCTGGTCTGTCGTTATCAAAAAGAAATGGTTGAAGTTTTTGTATGAATGCAACAATGGGAATTCCAAGAGAAAATGAGGGATCAATTTTATGAGGAATTTATATATGCTATGGAGAGGGTGAGTGTTTGAGGTAGGTTTTGTTTTTCTTATTTTTCCTACCACACTCGCACCTCTTCCCCATTTTAAAGGAGAAGTTTAAGGTCATCTGTTAATAATGTCCATTATTTTTTGTCTTTGTTCAAGGTTTGATCCCTAGATTAAAGCTCAATGTCAATTTTTAGTTAGCGGCTACTATTAATTACTTGCTCTGACTACTTTGAAGGACATTAACCTTGCAAACGCATGAATCATGATAATGATTAGTAGGTAATCACGTATTTACAAGAAATAAAATAATAACTTCAATAGAACAAACAATGGTCGTAAGGATATTTGGTTATGAGACTTCTATTAATTAATTAAGTCTCCTATTTTTACGGTCGACATCTTGTCCAGTAACCAGAAGAGGAAAGTGTCTAAATTAATTGGCGCTTCAAAAAGTTTCGTTCAATCTCAACAGTTGACCCACATGATATTCATGACAAAATAACCCCGATGAAATGCCAAAATAATACCGAAAATAATTTAAAAAATATTTTTGGTTTTTGCAATAAGTATTTTATTTTATTTAAAATTCAATAAGCTTGTAATTAATTAAACATGTGAAGGGTCAAAATTGTGTGTCAATAACGGCCCCTTTTCAGATAAAAGTGCTCCTAGTTAAAACATGAGAAACTTCCTCATTTATTTGGTCTTTTTCAAATTAATCAAGACACGTGCAAATCATGTGCATTTTTTTTAAATTAATTAAAATTGCGTGAAAATCATGTGCATCTTTTTAATGATATAAATTTCAGTCCATAAATCATTGCACCTTTTCATTTCAATTATAACCAAAACATTGATAATATAACCAGATTAAGATCGATTGCTTTTGAAATCAAACCACTCTTTAAAATGTAACCAATTTGAAATGAAATAATTATCCAATTAATTAATTAGTTAAGCTTCTTGACTTTAAAATTAATTAATTAGTTAAGCTTCTTGCTTCTTGAGAAAACCAATTGCAATATTTGCTTTTTTGGCATACAAACAAATATTGGGATTTTGGTTTTCCCACATCCCACTACGACTCAAGTTAGGATTACTGCAAGTTGGGCAGCGCCAATAGTGCTGACATGGTACATCAGTACTTGCACTAGCTTGTCTCCAGTTTAATACTATTGTTTATCATATTTGTCTTTATTATTCGCAAGTGTTATCTTGATCAGCGTCGCCGACAGAGATGTTAGATACTCTTGCAGAAATAGAAATGCAGGATGTTCCTGTAGATATAGCAACGTAGGATGCTCCCAAAAATGAGAATAGATAAATCAGAAAAAAAAATTAAAGTTATTAAGTTATGTATTTTTAGGTGATTCTTCCCCAAAAACTCCAATTCAAGACTAAAAAGAGGCACCCGTTTCAATGGAAATAAATGCCATGTTACTAATATTTCGACATCATTTAAAATATAATTAAACATTAATTAATATTTAATGTGGCAATAAAATTTAGATAGAAGTGCCCCTAGTTAAAGCACGAGAAATTTCCTCACTTATTTGGTCTTTTTCAAATTAATTAAGAAGTGTGTATATCATGTACATTAATCTCAATTAATTAAAATACGCGCAAATCATGTGCATTTTTAAGGATATCATTTGCACACTGATTTAAATTTTTGTTAATAAATCATTGCACTTTTTCATTTCAATTATAACCAAAACGTTTTCAATATAACCGGATTAAGATCGATTGTTTTTTACCACTCTTTAAAATGCAACGAATTTGAAATGAAATTGAGAAGAAATAGCTATCCAATTAATTAATTAAGCTTCTTGACTTTGAAATGTAACCAATTTGCTCTTTTGGCGTACAAACAGGTATTGTTGATTTTGTCTTTCTCACATTCCGCTACGACTCAAGTTCAGGCTACTGCATGTTGGGCAGCGCAAAATTGCCGACATGGTTCATGTACTACCGTGTAGGCGGTTTAATACTATTGTTTATCGTATTTGTCTTTATTATTCATATATTTTATCTTGATCAACATCAACGACTAGAGATGTTAGATGCTCCTGCAAAAACAGAAATGCAGGATGCTCCTGTAGATATAGGGACCGGGCACTTTTGTAACCCAAAAAAAAAAAAAATTGGAACCAAACTAACCCGTTAAAAAAAAAAAAAACCAAACTAGGCTTCACGCACAGAATCTGTGCGTGAAAGGGCACTTTGGTCCTTTCACGCACAAATTCTGTGCTTGAAACCCCTTCCCCCCCCCCCCCCCCCCCCGACCCCAACTTTATTCTTTGGAAATCAAACTCAAAATTAAGGTTTTTTTCGTACTTTGACCGAAGATTAGTCACGTTTCGAAACACCGGAATATAAATATTTTATATAGAACTTAATGTTTTTTTAGTGTACAATAATATCGGCTCATTACATCAAGTATACCTATACATTTGGATCGTCGTTTTAGGAGTTGTAAAGTGCTCCGAAGTACGTTTGAAAACTTGTTATATTTAGGTTTAAGTGTCATATTTTATAGGGGTTTGATTAATCTCTTTTGTTTTACTCCCAAAGTTATGAAAGTACTTTTTTGGTTCAAGAAAGATAGAAAAGAAAAAATTACTCTGCTTTGTATTAGTTTTTTTTTTCTTTTATGTCTTTTTTATTTTGTTATTATATTGTGTAATCCGCACCTTTTGAATGTACAAAAATAAATATAATATTTAAAAATATTTCATTCCATTAGCAACGAAATACATCATTAAATTACAATAGACTTAAAAAAAAATCAAGTTCTAGACACTCTTCTACTTCCAGATGTGCTGCCACCACGGGAGTTTTGCCCATATGAACGCTTATCATGCCCAAATTGCTTACATGTCGAGCACTTGCGAGAGTAAGTCTTTTCGCTAACATCCATTTGATTGTGATAAAGGGTTAGCTTGTTTTTTCCCAATTTATGGATATGCTTTTTGTTCGCAATCATAGAAAATGGCGGGGCTGGCCAATAAGCTTTATCACAAAGGGGGTGGAAGTGGTCGGAATATGCTTTAAGGTATTTTACGACCTTATATTCCTCCGCCATATAATCAGTTACATTTCTGGCCGTTCTCTCAAAGCACTTAACTGCATGAGAACATGGCATGTGGTACGTTTTCCACTTACCACAAGTGCATGATTTTGTACGCTCAGTAACGATATGTTTGTTTCCTCCTTTGCAATCGCAATAACCCGTTCTAACTTCATACACTCGTTGAGCGACGTCATACTCGGTCATTTGGTGACCCTCTGCCTTTCTTCTATGGTGCTCCATCTTTTTGTAGGGCTTTGGCATCCATGTTCCGTCCTCGGCTAATATGGCTCTGGCCTGCCTTGTCCTATTCGCAAATCGCTCCACGACCTGCCTGAAAGTTAGTCTTACTATTGCGGTGACAGGTAGTCCTCGAGTAGATTTGAGGAGTCCATTGAAAGACTCCGAGTTGTTCATTGTGAGCATGCCCCTTCTCCTTCCTCCATCAGCATAAAGCATATATTTTTCAACTTCTAATTTCATCAACCAAACATATGCCCTTCACTCACTTCCCTTAGCAGCTCCATTTTTGCAGCCCATTTTCTTTGTTGATGCTGCATCGCAGCCCCCCACATCAATTTGTTTACAGTGCCATTTCCAAATTTTGTTTGCAAATTAGCCTTTAAGTGCCTTAAACAATATCGATGGTAAGCATGTGGAGGCTGCCACCCTTCCAGAGTACGCATATTGTGCAAATATGCCTTTATGATGATTCGATATGACACATAAAACGGTCAAAAAATGCAGCATTGTATTGTCAAATCGGTCCTTTACATGTCATAAAAAAGCTGAAATTGGCATGCATGATGTGTTATCAAATCATGTTCTATTGCGCATTGAAACATTGCGTAATATGAATTAAATTCAAATAAACGGTCAAAAATGCAGCATTGTATTGTCAAATCGGTCCTTTATGTGTCATAAAAAAACTAATATTGGCATGCATGATGTGTTGTCAAATCATGTTCTATTACGCATTGAAATGTTGTGTAATATGAATTAAATTCAAATAAAACGATCAAAAAATGCAGTACTATATATAACATGATTGACAAACAACTAGTATTCACTTTAAAATGAGTTATCATGACATTCTACACCCAATTTGATAATCTTGATTCTATTACATGTTTTACCCCAGCAAACGTATTTGAAGCAATGGGTAGGACATGGAAACTAGATGATGATGATTTTCATTACTCAAATAACCCTAACAAAAAATTCAGTCAAGAATAGTAAAACAATGAGAGAGGAGTGAAATTGACGTGTTAGGGAGGCTGAAGCACTAGAGTAAATACGCCCAAAAAAAGTGCTATGGCAATGCCTCGCAGAACTCCACAAGAGTTTAATTTTGCTCTTAACCGTTTTCGTGAAGAGAACAATCGGATGCAAATACGTTATCGTAGGGTAGAATATGGTATACATGGTAGCACAAGATTTAGATCCAAGTGGGATTCGGACTGTGAAATGTCTGATGAAGATTAATATTTTTCTTATAATAAGGTAAGTAGGTAGGGTCATAAAGACCCCCCCCCCCTACCCCGAGGGTACTTGGGGGTTTGCAACTATTTAAGTAGTCCTTTTTTTTGTTATTAGACTACAACGTATTCAATGTCGAGTAATTGAAACTCAGCTTGGTCTTTACTCCTTCCAAAAGAACTAAATAGCAGTAATGATGAGAGTTCAAATCATAGTAGTTTTTCGAGTGATACCAGTGATTTCAAACTAGACGAGCTAAATCCCCACCTTCTTATAGAGCGTAATGATGATTTCTGCAACGTGAAATATTCAGATCGCGAGAATATTATTATGGTTTACGCCGAGAATGGTCACATCGGATTGCCGAATCAGAACGTCTTGTTCGTGACTTGGAAAATCTCAACGCACCAATCCCAATAAGGTATTCAATAACCATGCCTCGAGTACGTCCAGTAACTTGCGAGCTTACCGTACAAAGGATTAGAAAAGAAAACAACAGAATGCTGGCAAGACGTTGTAGATTTTACAAGCTAAAGTTTGTCGAAGAACAAGCATCGTCAACCGGTAAAGAACTAACATCTCCTGAAAAAAGATGTGTGTTAAGAGACCGCCAGTATCATTCTGAGGATGATATTGAGGACTTCTATTCTGATGACGATTAGGGTCTATTTAGGCTCACTTTCTTAGATTATGGGTCATTTAAGTTTTGGACTAAGGCTGTTAATTTGTATTTTTATTTTATGATGAAGTCATAAATTTGAATTAGTTTGGCATGTTTTTAATTCTTCAAAGTTTATTGTTAAAGTCTATTATTAATTGACAATTTAACAAAGAAACACAAATAAATTTGTACATAAAGGGTGCGGATTACATTATAGGGGAAATGGTACAACTAGTAAAAAATATAATCCATAGAAATATTAAACTTAATAGACAAAATACATATAAATAATGAACAACAACAAGATAGCACAAATAATCTTCCACAATTTAAGTTTTTCTTTCAAAGCTATTTTCTCGTGTTGAGCGTCTCTAATTTTAGCCTTCAACAAAATTCGTTTTTTTTCGGAACCGGTGAGCAAGACCTCCAAAAGTTCAATTTTTTCTTCAGCTTCCACAAGCTTAAATTGCGAGTCCAATTTAGCGGTATCTCTAAAGATACGTGAAGTCGCGGTATCTCTATCAAAAAGTGGATTTTTAAACTTCGCCGCCACTATTTTATCCACGTGAATGCTATCTTCCCACCGAAAGTGTTTGCAACTGCCCATATCCTATAAACATTACAAGAAAATCAGTTTTTTAAAGTAAAATATATGAATAGCGTGAAAAAAAAACACTAAAAAATGTAAAAACACTTACTTCGGGCACTTTACAACGCCAAAAACGGCGACCCGGATTATCTTGGGTCTTTGATGTTTTTAGTTTAAGTAATAACTGCATTCACAAATATCGGGTTGTATAGCAAACTTTGAAGTTTCAAAACTTTGAGACATGTTTTTGGGAGTGCAAAAGTGTGTTGAAAGGGTGAAAATGGAGGAAATAAAAGAGAAGAGTATGCTGGAAAAGAGAGGGGTTTTTGTTAGGTGTTTCACGCACAGATTCTGTGCGTGAAGCCTACTTTGGTTCTTTTTTTTAATGGGTTAGTTTGGTTCCAATTTTTTTTTTTTTTTTTTTTTTTGGATTACAAAAGTGTTGGGCTCTAGATATAGAGACGCATGATGCTCCCCAAATGAGAACAGAAGGGTGCTCCTATGGCGTTCCCATTTTTGCTTTAGCTACTATATATAATATTTCTGCTTACTCTTTCACACTTCTTTAGGCTTTGAATGGTAGGTATTTCAAATTTTAGATGGTTTGAAATGGACCGAACTAACCGTCAACTTTTATGATCTATTTGATTTGTAATACTCAAATTTGTGCAAAATATATTTGACTCCATGATCTATTACCGTTAACTAATTGATATTCAATTATGACGCCAACATATAAATGTCCTTCATGTTAGTCTCGTGCATAACACAAACTATCCACTTCTACAGTGATTAAGTTATGTATTTTTGGGCGATTCTCCCTCAAAACTCCAATTCAAGACTAAAAAAAGAAGGGAATTTTTAACTAAAAAATTATCTGTTTTAGCCCCTCTTTTTTAAATTGCCCGCCATAGGCATTTTTTTCCTCTTTAGTTTTTTATTAGTTTTGTACATTATTATACACTTTTATACAAGGTTTATACATTGTCTACAGTAAATGTATAAAGTTATATATTGTTGTATAATATTGTATACTAGTCTTATACATTATTATAAACTTTTATACGAGGTGTATACATTGTCTACAGTAGGTGTATAAAGTTGTATATTGTTGTATAAAGATGAATATTCAAGTTGTGCCATGAAATATTGGGTTGTAGGTTTGTAATTTAAAATATGGGATATGAAAATGTAATTTGACCCATAAATTGTTTATAACTGAAATTTTCCCAAAAAAGAACCCCTTTCAAAGGAAATAAATGTCATGTTACTAATATTTCGACATCATCTAAAATATAATTAAAAAATAATTAATATTTAGCGGGGAAATAAAATTTAGATAAAAGTGTCCCTAGTTAAACCATGAGAAACTTTTATTTGGTCTTCTTCAAATTAATTAAGACATGTGCAAATCATGTGCATTTTTCTCAAATTAATTAAAAAACCATGATAAAAAAAAAAAAAAAAAATTGTGTTTGACAACATTATTCTTAGTGGTACGTGCAAAAGAGAAATTAATTTCTTCGTCAAACTATCATAGCTAATTAGCATGAAAAAGGTCAACAACAAGATTGAAGCAAATGTAGGAAATCAATTCGTAATCTGTATTGATGTATGAAAGTCATTATATACAAAGTAGGTATCTGACTATCAGCATAATACTAGGTTAAATTATAGGACCTAATTACTATACATAAGGAAGAGATCATGCCTAATATACAGTTGCTAATTATGAAAAGATTATCCTAATATTTACAATATTTACGTAGACTATTACATAGTTTATCACACCTCCGCAGTCGAAGCGGGAGGTTGTCGTATGCTTAGACTGTCCCTGAAATCATCAAAGAGCACGCGCGGAAGACCTTCAGTGAAGTTGTCTGCGATCTGGTAACGGGATGGGACATGAAGAACACGGACTTCTCCACAGGCAACTTTCTCTCGTACGAAATGTATGTCCATCTCAATATGTTTAGTGTGTTGGTGCTGAACTGGGTTACCTGATAGGTATATGGCACTAACATTATCACAATAAACCAATGTAGTTGTCCGGATGGGACAACGGAGCTCCAACAGAAGGTTGTGAAGCCAACAGGACTCAGAGACGACATTAGCGACGCCACGGTATTCGGCCTCGGCACTCGACTTAGACAGAGTAGGTTGCCGTTTGGATGACCATGAGAGGAGATTATCGCCAAGGAAAACACAGTAACCGGATGTGGATCGGTGAGTGTCCGGACAACCACCCCAATCTGCATCTGTATAAGAAACAAGAGAGGCAATGGAGGATTTGTACAGATGGAGACCAAATTCAATAGTACCTTAAATGTATCGGATTATGCGTTTTAGAGCATGCATATGTGCAACCTTTGGATCATGCATGTGAAGGCATACTTGTTGAACCGCATAGGAGATGTCTGGTCTTGTGAATGTAAGGTACTGCAACGCGCCGGCCAACTTACGATATTGTGTGGGATCATCGCAAGAAGGCCCGGTCGTGGCACCAAGTTTGGCTTTGGTGTCGACCGGTGTCTGACTCGGCTTACAGGCAGTCATGCCCGCACGCTCTATAATATCTGCTGCATAATTTTTCTGAGAGAGAAGCATGCCGTGTGAAGTCCGGGTAATAGCAATACCCAGAAAATAGCTTAAAGGGCCCAGATCTTTCATAGCAAATTCGGCACTAAGCAAAGACATGATGGATTTTCTGAGGGCATCTGAAGAAGCTGTGAGAATAATATCATCAACATATAGTAGAATGTAAGCAATGTCAGAACCTCGACAATAAATAAAGACAGAGTGATCAGATCGGCTATGTGAAAAACCAATAGTAGAGACATAGTCTGCAAAGCGTTGGAACCATGCACGGGGAACTTGCTTAAATCCGTACAGCGATTTCTTCAAGAGACAGACATGATGGGGATGCTTTGAATCCTTAAACCCAATAGGCTGATGCATATAAACAGTCTCATTAAGATTACCGTGTAAGAAAGCATCCTTGACGTCCAACTGATGAATCGGCCAAGAGTGTGCAAGTGCAATGCTCAAGACAGCGTGAATAGTAGCCGGTTTGACAACCGGACTGAAAGTCTCGTCACAGTCAACTCCAACCTGTTGAGACCTGCCATCACAGACAAGACGGGTTTTGTGCCTCTCGAAAGAACCATCAGATTTCTTTTTATGACGAAAATCCACATAGAATGAATAAGATTCACATCAATGGGACGTGGAACCAACTCCCACGTCTTATTTTTAATTAGAGCATTATATTCATCAACCATGGCAGTTTTCCAATTGTGGTCATTTAAAGCACTTATAGGATTTCGCGGGATAGGCGAGATGGTGGAAGTGTTTAAGTTAAATGGTTGTTTGGGCTTGAAAATCTCATGTTGGCTTCTATTGACCATGCGGGTGGGCTACTGGGAAGGCACGGGTGGGACAGTAAGGGGGAGGTGCTGCTGGGCAGTGGCCGTGCGGTTGGACTGCTGGGCAATGGGGGGACGGGCTGTTGGGCAGTCACGGGTGGAGCAGTGGGGGGGAGGGGCTGCTGGGCAGTCACGGGTGGAGCAGTGGGGGGAGGGGCAGCTGGGCAGTGGGGGTTCGGGCTGGACCGAGGGAACGACGGGTGGAGTAGGCTGCGACAGAAAATGCAGGGTGTATGGAGAAATCCCATGGTCCAAAAAATCATAAGAAGCTGGGGTTGGTGAGTGCAACTTTAAGAAGGGAAATTGAGTTTCCTCAAAGATGACATGCCTTGATATGATGATTTTGTTGGTGGATAAATCATAACATTTATAGCCTTTATGATTCAACGGATAGCCAAAAATACACACGGGGTGGATCTTGCTTGTAACTTATGAATAGTTGTAGATGGGAAAAGTGGATAACATAGACACCCAAAAACCCGGAGATGAGAATAGGAGGGGGTTCGTTAGTAGAGAACTTGCGTTGGTGATTTATACCCAAAGACCTTGGTGGGAAGTACATTAAGGAAGTATGTGGTCATTTGGAGAGCATGATGCCAAAAGGAGGGGGGCATGGAGGAGTGGACAAGAAGAGTGTGCACTATGTTGTTAATGAATTTAATTTTTCTTTCCGCTTTGCCGTTTTGAGGAGAGGAATGGGGGCAAGAAAATCTGAAATTTAAACCATTGGAGGCGCAAAAAGATTGAACATGCCCATTGGCGAACTCCCGCCCATTATCACATTGAATGTTTTTTATGTCTCTTTCGAATTGAGTATGTATTAATGCCTTAAAAGATAGAAAAGTAGAATAAACTTGGGACTTCTTAGAGATTGGAAAAGTCCAAAGAAAATTACTATAATCATCAAGAAAGAAAACATAATAGCGGTGCCCATTAGAACTCAAAACAGGAGATGTCTATAAATCACTATGAATGATATCAAATGGCATAGTAGTAAATGACAATGAATCATAAAATGGCAATTTAACGTGTTTCCTCAAAGGACAAGAGGTACAAAAAAAAGCTCGAGCCCTATTACATTCAATTAAGGCATTACTACGAAGAGAACTAAGGATAGCATTTCCCGGATGGCCGAGTTGGGAATGCCACAAGCTAGGTGATGCGACAATGAAGGTTAATGGTAGAGTGGTCCGTTTTGTGGCAGTGATAGGATACAATTCCGCGGTACTCTCACATCTCATTAGGCGGCTCGCCGTCGGTAAATCCTTCACAGAAAACCCAAGAGGATCAAACTCAACAGAAACATTATTGTCCTTAGTGAATTTACGTACGGAAATAAGGTTTTTGATGAGTTTTGGAGCATGCAAGACATTTTAGAGACGTAATTGGGGATTAGGTAGGGGTAGGGATGTATGACCATAACCTCGAATTGGAATAGTGCTACCATTACCAACAATGATTCCAGAATTATTGCTCAAATTAAAATAAGACGTGAGAGTACCTGAGCTGGCAGTCATGTGGGAAATCGCTCCGGTGTCCATGTACCAATTATCATCCTGTTGATGCATGGACAGAGTGTGCATGGCTGCCTCCATGTCTGTTGGAGTGTACACAGAATAGGACGGACCATGCATGGAATAGGCCTGCTGAGGTCTTGGACCCGCACCTAGAATGCTGCTGTCGGGCCGTGGCGTCGTGGGACGCTGCTTCCACGGCCTTGTTGGATACGGGTAGGGGGGCAGTGGCCACTGCTGTGGCGGCCAGGCAAGCTAGTAGTAGCCCCCTGCCTGTGGCTGTCCCGTCGGCCACTGGCCGTGGCTGGTCTATCCGTCGCCGCCGCGGCCGGATTTCTCGCGGTTGTTGTTGTTGTTGTTATTCCCCTTTCCCTTGTTCCTGTTGGAATTCCTGCCACGATTATTATCACGACGGGTAGTTGAATTATTGGTGCCGCCAGGTGGCGGGGAGGGAGTATCATTGTCAACAAGTAGAGCCGCGGGACTAGAATCGCGGGCACATTCTTTGGCTGCGGCGTCTTCGAGCTTGAGTCTGGAGCACACTTCAGAGAAAGAGGGCAGCACATCCTTCTGCTGGATAGTGGTGACAAAGTGTGCATATGTCTCCGGTAAGCCTGCAAGGAGGCGCAAGACCAGACGTTAGTCGGACACCGGCGACCCCACGTTGGCAAGCTGATCCGCGAGTGACTTTAGCCTATTATAATAGGCCATAACTGAGCTGAAGTGTGCCATTTTTGTGGTGGTGAATTCAGTTTCAAGGTACGCTGCCCTTGAGTGCTTGTTATCTTGGAAAAGATGAGCAACTCGATTCCAAGCCTTCTCCGTAACATTATCCGCCACGAGAATAGAGGTAAGAATATCATGGGATACGGTGGCGTATATCTATTGAAGGACCACCGCATCTAGTCGTTTCCAGAGCGGAAGATTAGCCGTCTTCGTTGTGTTGTACGCGGTGAGTTCAGTGGTGTTAGTTGGTGGTATGATGTGCTCAAGTACGGAGTGGACGCGGGCTAGAACTTTAAATAGTGTCGCCCATTCGTGATAATGGCCGGTTTTCATGTCTACAGTGATTGGTATTAAAGATTTCACATTCCTGACGGTTAAAGCAGAATGAAAATTTTTGTTGTCAGCCATTGAAGAGAGAAGAGAGAAGGGGGAGGAGGAAGGGGGGAGGGGCGGCTACGGCTAGGGTTAGGAGAGAGGGAAGTGGACGGCTAGGTTTAGGAGGTGAGGAAGGAAACCTAGTCTGATACCATGTAGGAAATCAATCCGTAATCTGTATTAATGTATGAAAGTCATTATATACAAAGTAGTATCTAACTATCAGCATAATACTAGGCTAAATTATAGGACCTAATTACTATACATAAGAAAGAGATCATGCCTAATATACAGTTGCTAATTATGAAAAAATTGTCCTAATATTTACAATATTTACGTAGACTATTACATAGTCTATCAGCAAAAACGAGGCAATGCAATCCCCCCCCCCCCTCCCGGCGCCGCCGACTCGCTCTTCCTCTTTCTTCAAGGTTTAATTAAGCAAAACCAAAATTAGCAAAATTATAGCAGAAAAAGAACAACTTGCAGTCCAAAAGCGTCAAACACAACTAATGAATAAGAAACTTATTACTTATATTATTACATTTGTGATCCATCGATAGACATAAAATTTTGTGAGAATATTATAAACTAATACTATTACCCCTCTTGGGGTCAATTTTAGTTGCATAAACAGTGTAAATAAGGCCAAAGGTCATCATTATCTCGAAAATAACTGCATTCCATGGTGTTGCCCCACCTCTTAGAGCGGATGCTGACGTGTCCTGTAGGATTTATAAACTTAATTAGTTAATATAAATATATGAAAGCTATTTGGCGGAGTTTAATCCCTAGACAAGTAACTTTATTGTTTGTTTTTGTTGAAGAATGAAAAAAATTCTTCATCGATGGTTAATGAAACAGGTGGTCTCCTTATATAGACTTGGACAATTCTCCCCTCATAAGCTAGTTTTTGAAGTTGAGCTAGACCAATGATATATTTCTTTATATGATATCAGAGCAGAACCCATATCACCTGATGTGGGCTCCCAAATTAAATTGCCCACGCACCAGATGTCCAGTCCTGGGCGTGAGGTGGGGTGTTGAAGAATGGAAAAAGTCCCTTATCGGTGGTGCGAGCCCTCAAATTAAATTTCCCACGCACTAGATGTCCACCCAAATTAAATTGCCCACGCACTAGATGTCCACCCAAATTAAATTGCCCACGCACCAGATGTTCAGTCCTGAGCGTGAGGTGGGGTGTTGAAGATTGAAAAAAGTCCCTCATCGGTGGTTGATGAGATGGGTGGTCTCCTTATATAGACTTGGACAATCCTCCCCTCATAAGCTAGCTTTTGGGGTTGAGTTAGACCCATGATTTTTTTTACGGTTTTGTTAATTAAACCATCATGAATTATTTTTCCAAACACTTCTTACCTTATTTTCTATTTGATTGTTGTATTAAATATTTTCCTTTATCTATGTGACGACTACACGAGGTACTAGGCTACTAGCAAAGTGTATGGCTATGGGAGTGCCATTACGTACCAAGCCACCAGTAGCAAACTTGAGGAGGAAGAGAGCCACGACAGATCCAAGCAGTTGAGCAATCCAATACAGAACACTCCTATAAAAGGTAATGCGACCTACAATAAAGACACCGAACCAAAACTCAATGCCAACCGTTTCTTTCATTAGAATTTTGGTGTTTAACAATGGAAATTAAAGAGGCAGCTCTTTGAATTTATATAGGAAGACCAAAAGCTTGCCCTGAAACCACTATGTCAATTCAATTAACTTCCGTTCAATTTTGGATTCAGATGGACTAAGAAAAGTAGTGGCTAATAAAGAGGAATTGGGAGTTGAGACAGAAGTAAAGAGCAGAGGTATATGAAGATGATGATGGTTGTGTCACCGTGTTGATTTCATGGATTAGGATTGTAATTTGCTTTGTGATTTTGATGATGTTCTTTTTTTTTTTTTTTTTTTTGGTTAATTGTGGTGATGATGTTCACTTCATGTTGGTGCTTCTTCTTTGGCCATATCAAAGGATTAGGCAGGGGAATATTTATGGACATGCCACTGAAAGATTGATGGTATTATTCTTAAACCTTTTTGTCTTCGTGATGAACGTAATTTTATGACAAAAGACACCATTTAATTCTTGAACTTAGCACGAAAATTCAGTTTAACAACTAAACTTAAGTTGTATTTATATACCCCCTTAACAACTTTCATTTCAATTATTTCCACATCTAATGCTGATGTGGCAAAAAAGAAAAAAGAAAAAGAAATTTAGGCAAGTAAATGACATAAAAAGATGGGCCCACTAATATATATATTATTATTATTATACAATAAATCAATAAAATAAAATAAAAATGGGCCTTTTCTCTTTTTTCTAAACCACCCCCCCCCCCCGGGTTCCTCTTCCCCACCACTGCCACCTCCACCATCACCACCACCATCTCCACCACGGCTACCACCATGGAAGTATATTATTAACCAGTCAATTTCTTCATTGTTTTTTTTCTTTAGTGAAGGGCAGTTCGTGCAATTTCTTCATTGTTTAAAAACAATGAAGAAATCTTTTTCTTCAACATAAACAATGAAGAAATTTTTTTCTTCAACAACTGAGCATTCGTTGAGTGATAAGGATAAAGAGGAAAATGAAAATGACAAATATGGGATTTTTCAGTTGGTTTGATTTAAGGAGGCGGTGGCTATGGTGGTGGTGGAGGTCGTGGTGGGGGCAGGGGCAGGGGGATTCAGTTGGGCTGATTTAGGTGTGGTGGGGGGAAGAGGAGCGGGAGGTGGTGGTGGAGGTGGCAGTCGTGTAGCGGGGGGGGGGGGGGGAGGGAGGAATAGTGGGGTGGGGGAAGAGGAGCGGGTGAAGAAGAAAGAGAAAAGGGAGAAGTGGAAGAAGAAAGAGAGAGAAAAAATGATAAAAGAAAATAATTTTCTTTTGGGCAGTGGCAGCGGCAGCGGTGGCGGCAACGGAGATGAGGAGAAAGAAGAAGAAAGAGAAAATGGTGAAGAAGAAGGAAGAGAGAGAGAAAAAATAATAAAAGAAAAACAAAAAATGAAGTGTTGGTAGTTTTTGACATGGCAACGACGTGGCAACAACGTGGCAATGATGTGGCGCGAGTGTAATACACCTCACCTTGTGAGAGTGGTATTATTTTTTTAGGATGGAAAATAATTGAAATGAAAGTTGTTAAGGAGGTATATAAATACAACTTAAGTTTAGTTGCTAAAGTGAGTTTTCGTGCCAAGTTCAAGGGTTAAATGATGTCTTTTCTCTAATTTTATTTATCATATTATTTTTTGGTGACTCATTCACGTGTGATTTTGGTTGATAATTATATTTTCACGAATTGATGTTGTTCTTTTCGTTTTTACTCCCTCCGGATTAAAAAGAGTATCCACTTAGTCATTTGCACGCCCTTTAAGAAAATACTAATTCCTAGATAAAAATAGGTAATCTGACTAAACTGCCCTTTATTAAATAAGTATTGGGATTTGGTCGCATAACACTTAAAATGGGCAAATCTGAAAAAATAAAGTTAATTTTTTTTTAATTTGATAAGTGGACACTCTTTTTGACTCAAGAAAAAAAGGCTAAATGGACATTTTTTTTTTATCCCTGAGAAGTAATTAATTATGTTTTAGGACTTGGAAGTTGAAGTTGCTATCTTGATCTCTAATGACTAAATTTTCTTGTAGTAAAAGCCGAGTTTGTCAAAGTCTAGGTTTGCGGCCTCTTGTCGTATTCTTTGTTATCAGTAGGGGTGTTCATGATTCGGTTATTGATTAAAATCATAACCAAATCAATTTAATCGGTTTTTAAATGTTTAAAACCATAACCAAATCAAATAAAATAATAACCACCGGTTTGATTATTGTCGGTTTGGTTCAATTTTTCGGTTTATGACTAGAACCATGGGACTTATCAATAAAACTTTAAAAAGTTGAAAAGACATGTCTTTTTTTTTGTTCAAACGATAATTTTTATTTATAGTTTAAGGTGGAACATACATCATAGAAATATTTTCACTATTAGTGATAGCGTAGTATTCAAGTTACCCAAAGTTGCTAAACTATTACATATAGAGCTAAAAACTAACTTCATAGTGGTTGTACCATTTTTGTCATCTTAATACTAGGGTTGTTCACGGTTTTGGTTAAAACCAAAACCAAACAAAAAATTTAACCAAACCGAATAAAAAAACCGACATTTGGTTTGGTTTGGTTTGGTTTGGTTTGATTTGGTTTTAAATTTTAAAAACCGATAATATTTGGTTTGGTTATGGTTCTATTAAAAAATAAACGAATAAATAACCGAACCAAACCGATAAATTATATACATAAATTTTATAATTATTTATATGTATAATATTAGTTTTTCATAAATAATTATAAATAGTTTATACCTTTTAATCATTAATTTGATTTTTGGTCTACTTATTTCACATGATTGTTTAAGGCCCATGTTTTTAAGAATATGTCCAAGCCCGTGTCTTTAAGTCTTTTAACTCTTTTAAGTGTTAAGTGTAAACCTACTAACAGAAGCTCACGTTAGAATCTAATGTCTTTAAATTAAATTTTTAGCCTTTCTTTGTCAGTCATTTGATTTTAGGTTGTTTCTGCTTCTTCTTCTTCTTCTTCTTCTTCTTTTCGAATTTATACCTTTCTTTTTTGTTGTCTGAATGGGTCCTAAACTTCTAATATTTTTCATATGAAAAGGACAGAGGTTGTAGATTTGAAGGTTCCTATAGAAGATACTTCAGTAACACCAGCATTTGCTGCAACTCAAGCACATTGTAATGCCCTAATACTTCTTCCATGGGTAATCCTAAAAAGCATAAACGAACAACCCCTTGTAGTCGAGACTCTAGCCTTGGGGATAATGATAGAAAAACATCTGAAGTTTTGGATCATTACACAAAGTTTTTTTTAATAAAATGGGAGAATTGAGGGCAAAATGCAAGTACTTCCCCAAAGTTTGGGATCATTACACAGTTTTTTTATTTCATATATTTTTATTTTACTTTTAGGTAGTCTTTATGTGTAATTAATATGTATGTTTGTAACAACAATTAAAAGCTCTTATGCTCTACTTTATTTCCAGGTATGTGTATTAAAATGACAAAAATGGTGCAACCACTACTAAGTTAGTTTTTAGCACTATATGTAACCGTTTAGCAACTTTGGGTAACTCGAGTACTACACTATCACTAATAGTGAAAATGTTTCTGTGATGTATGTTCCACCTTAAACTATAAATAAAAGTTATCGTTTAAACCAAAAAAAAAAAAAAAAAGACATGCCTTTTTCAACTTTTTAATGTTTTACTGATAAGTCTCATGGCTGCTAGTCATAAACCGAAAAATCGAACCAAACCGAACCAAACCTACAATAACCAAACCGGTGGTTATTATTTTATTTGGTTTGATTATGGTTTTAGACATTTAAAAACCGAATAAATTGGTTTGGTTATGGTTTTAATCAATAACCGACCCAAACCGAACCATGAACACTCCTACTTAATACACATGCCTGGAAATAAAGTAGAGCATAGGAGTTTTTAGTTGTTGTTACAAACATACATAATAATTAAACATAAACACTGCCTAAAATTAAAATGAAAATATATGAAATAAAAAAACTGTGTAATGATCCCAAACTTTGGGGCAGTACTTGCATTTTGCCCTTAATTCTCCCATTTTATTAAAAAAAAAAAAATTGTGTAATAATCCCAAACTTCAGATGTTTTTCTATCATTATTCCTAAGGCTAGGGTCTCGACTACAAGGAGTTGTTCTTTTCTGCTTTTTAGGAGGATTACCCACAGAAGAAGTATTAGGGCATTACTATGTCCTTGAGTTGCAGCAAATGCTGATGTTACTGAAGTATCTTTGATAGGAACCTCCAAATCTACAACCTCTGTCCTTTTCATATGAAAAATATAAGAAGTTTAGGACCCATTCAGACAAGAAAATCGAAAGGGATAAATTCGAAAAAAGAAGAAGAAACAACCTAAAATCAAATGGCTAATAAAGAAAGGCTAAAAATTTAAAAGTTAAAGACATTAGACTCTAACGTGAGCTTATGTTAGTAGGTTTACACTTAACACGACCAAAATTCAAATTAATGATTAAAAGGTATAAAATATTTATAATTATTTATGAAAAACTAATATTATACATATAAATAATTATAAAATTTATGTATAGAATTTATCGGTTTGGTTCGGTTATTTATTTGGTTATTTTTTAATAGAATCATAACCAAACCAACTATTATCGGTTTTTAAAATTTAAAACCAAACCAAACCAAATGTCGATTTTTTTATTCTGTTTGGTTAAATTTTCGGATTGGTTTTGGTTTAAACCAAAACCGTGAACAACCCTAGTTATCAGTGGATTCCCATTTCATTTTATTTGATTTGATTTCTTCCGCTTATTTTATGTGTGCTTGTGTTATTTTGGCATATGTGAGTATAAATAAATAGATCTGTTGTTCTAATATGTTTAGATGGTTAATCTTTTATTTCAAAATTTACCTTTTCATTTGATTTATCAGAGTTATATTTGTGATATTTCCTATTTGTTGAAAGTTATTAATAGTTTGTTATCTCATGAAATGGTTCAAAACCAATCTCATCAAGTTAAAGGATTCAAATGTGATTAACCGAAAAACATATATAGAACAAGATCGACAAAATAAGGAAGCCTTCAGGAAGTTGATGGGGAGGAGAATGAAGACTTCTATGTTCTAAACAAAGATGTTTGATCAGATATCCAACTTAGTTACTAAATCAAATGTCTGTTTAATTGTAATTAACTTAATATGATGCTTCTTGTCCTACGACGAACTTAATATGCTACTTCTTATCCTACATTGAATCGTCACGTTCTCTTTTTGTAAACGAATGAAAAAGATGTATTTATGCTTTTATGCATATCTTTTTCATCAGATTCATTAATCTCATTCCCTTTTTCTTTTGACGATAGTAATCATTAGACCAAACTCAATTCATTCCATTTTCCTTGATATGTGTATTAAAGAGTGGAAAATAAAAAGAGCATGAAACTAAACTTGGTTGTTGCTCTAATATATATATATAGAGAGAGAGAGAGAGCAACAATCACGTTTAGTTTCATGCAACAGGAGAAACTTTCGAAGGTTATTTGAAAATATCAAATTTAACTTAAATATGCAGGCATATGTTAAACAAATACTAGGCAAAGATATTTGTTGTTTCTAAGCATAATAATACAAAAGTTTTGAAAATTCTTTTCGATTTTTAAGAAACCAAAAAGCTAATTGCCGAAATATATATTAACTTTGCATATATAGATTAGTTTATATATGGTTCTTGAGGTACATTTGTGATTTAATCATATTTATGATTAATTTTCTATATAAGATTATTTGTTACATCTTCCATATTAACTAAATTTACAAAAGAGTTCCTTTCTTAATTTTTTTTATAACTGCGCGAAGCACAAATTTACTAATTTACGAAGAAACAGAAGAAGGATTCATCATCGTTAGCATATCAAGAGAATTTTACTTTTACTCTTCACATCCAATCAAATTAATTTGACGCACCACACAAACATGTACTCCCTTCCTTCCCTTTTACTTGTCAACTTTAGCATATCAAG
The DNA here is from genome assembly GCF_019175385.1 of Lycium barbarum. NCBI lineage: Eukaryota > Viridiplantae > Streptophyta > Magnoliopsida > Solanales > Solanaceae > Lycium > Lycium barbarum. Next base: position 14,220,036 of record NC_083340.1, read on the forward strand.
AGAATTTTACTTTTAGTTTTACCTTTAGCATTAATTACTCACTCTAAATTATTTTTCAAGTCCATTAAAACTACACACCAATTAATATGAGTATCATGATAAAATATCATGAACTTCATTTATTATTTCTTAAGAAGTGTGCAAAGTTTATTGTGGACAAGTAAGAGTGAACGGAGGAGATAGAATATATAGTACTAACGGAGGTGAAGAATTTCCACTTTACTCTATTGCAGTATGAGTACTCCCATATTATTCATGTAAAAAGTTTATACTTGTGAACTTAATTTTCTTAATATTTGAGTGGTTATAATAACAGTTTCTCATTAAGATAAACTTAAGAAGTGTACAATGAAAATTGTTTTCAAGTATAGAAGCGTAAGGCAGATGTTTTTATTTTTAACGAACCAAGGCGTAAGCACCAAAATAATTATGGAGCGCAAACTCCTATGAACGATTTTAAATTTTGCTGATTTATAATTTAACAAAATAGTACCACAAATATACAAATTATGAAAAATACATTCAAATCCTACGAATTTTAAACTACTATAAACACATTTTCAAGACATTCTAACTTGCAGAATGAAAATATATAGTATAAACGTTTATAAAATACCATGAAATACGAATCATCTACTGTTGGGGTATATACCATTAACCATGCGTTTAGATATGGTATATTCTAACAATTGTCATGGTTAAAAGTCAGGTGGGAGATTGTTGGGATATATACTATTAATCATGTGTTTGGATATAGTATTTATTATAGAACAATTATTCATTCATTTTTTAATAAAGAATTAAATAGATCATGTACTAGTATGTGTGTCCTTTACTTATATAGTAGATGATTTAATGTGTAGAGTTTAGCTTATACACGGAAGATTAAATCATCGGTTCTTATAAGTACAAAGTTTATGTTCACAATCTAAGATGGAATTTGAACAAAGCCATCGGCATGATTATAGCACAACAATAATATAATGTATCTTCATTATGGGAACGGTATAGTTCCGTCTTCTTGCACTAGTACATTTTGTATGTATTGAACGGACCAAGTAGAGATAAGTGTTTTTGTACTGAATATATAAAACAAATTCTCTAGTTCATTAAATGTACTTATACTCTTAATCTTGATATAATTATTATGATCAATGTGATTTGTTCATTATTTTGATTTATTAAAAGGTACAACTCAATTGAGGGTCTATGTATTCCTGGTAAATTGGATAATGACAAAATCCATTTGTGAAATAATAATTATTGATAGAATCCATGTCTCGACTTTGAGATTGATGATGCTCCTTTATGAATGCTTATAAATCTCATGTGAAAACCCTGCAGGTGGATTTTGTATCCGTCACATGATATAAGTTAAGCGGAAATATAAAGGATTCAATTAGTCAATGAATTAAATTGTCAGTAATTTAATTTAATTGATTGGTATCTGTAATCTTAACATGAGGAGCTAAATAAGATTTAATGAAAGATTTCGAAATTGAACTGAGGAGTGCAGTTACGATTTTTAGTAGAATAATTCGTAATTTATTATGGAAGGATTAATTCAGATATTTTGAATTAATTCCATAATAGGAAGCCTCGTTAATTAAATTTTGTGATCCCTGCTGTGCCCGAATAATAAAGAATTAAATGGAATATTATTTCTTGGTGGAAAATAAAGACCCAACAGGTTTTGGAAAAGGGTGAAAACCATAAAACCTGTAGTTATAAAATAGGGGTCTTATTTCATAAGGAGGCTAAGTGTTATACAAGTTTCTACACTTTTCCCATAGAAATTTATCCACACGAATTTCACAAATCTTGGTATTATTCGGGTTACACAACAGAAGACTGATAACGTCCAATTACACTCCTCAAAGAGAAAGTGTACACGGTCGTATGCAATATATTTACCCAACTATGAGTCGGGGTCGATCCCACAGGGAACAATGTGCTAGGCGATTAAGAAAGTAAGGAATTTTTACTAACTAAGCTCTGCCAAACGATAAATGATATTTTGGGTTTTTGAGAAATTTATGACTAATGCGAAAATATATAAACTAACCTAGAAAGCAAGTAAATTGATCAATGGCCACAAGCATGGATACAAAGGAAATTACACTCAAGTAACGATCCAATATATTTTATGATATTACATCTAAGAGCGGGTCTATGTTAATAGATAATGATTTCTAAAATCTCATTGAAAGTTTCTCAACCAAATCAATGAATTTCACTCTAAGCTTTCTCAAGCCTTAGAGTGTGATGTTAAACACAATCAATTCAACCTCAAGTTAACTATCCTATCTCTAGCTCAAGTTATTAGATGGGTTTAATGACCCAAATCCTTGCTATCAAACTCTTTTCCTAACTTTCACTTTCTTTCTCAAGCAAAAGCAAAAGTGCTTAGGCACAAATAATGTTTGCAACCATTAGGAGATATTTAAGCATGAAGAGTTAATAGAAAAACAATAAACCCACTTCATTAGAAATAAAAATCATTCAATACATAAGCATAACAAGAGATTCAATCCAAACTTTAATCAAGAAGATTTTCATAAACAAGATTCAAGTATTGAAATGAAATACTACACACTTAGATATACAATACAAAACAAGAGATTGAAGAAATGAATTAAAGGTTTAAGAAATGCTCAACCAAATCTTCAAATCTTCAACCCCAAAGTGTGGTGTAGATGAACCCTAGCCTCCAAGCTTGCAAAATGGCAAAAGATGAATAAAATTGCTCCCTTCTCTTTCTTTTGTAATTACCTCATTTTTTCAAGTTCCAAAAATGACAAAATATGCCCCAGATTTCAGTTTTTGCAGTTCTGCCCGTTTTTTGCAGTTCTGTCCCGTTTTTGCAAAACTGTCCACTTTTGACAGTTTTGCAAAACTGTGCAGTTTTTGTCCAATTTGGCCTCTTTTTGACTTGGTTTCTTCCGATCACTTCTAAATCACATAAACCTATAAAATGGAAGTAAACGACATTAAATGCACTATTTTTTCAATCAAAACATAGCAACAATCTAAGATTAAAGAAGAAATAAGTTGGTAAAATACCAACTTATCAAACCCCCAAACTTAAACTATTGCTTGTCCTCAAGCAAATCAAATTATAATTTCCTTCAAAGGACTCCGTTCAAAAGTGCACCAACATCATACCAAGTCAAAAAGGTCTACTTTAAGCACAAACACATGACTTTGATTGGTACCAACAATTAATCCAAAACATATGAATCACCAACTTCTTCTCAAAAACTAAATTTTCATTTCAAGTGCTCAAACACCAAGTTAATCAAAGTAGCAATCACGTCATGACACTAAAGCTTCAAAATTTGCCTCATTATCACAAAACAATTTTCTTTTGTTCATTCATCTTAATTGGAAAATGGAACAAATTCACAACATAAATTCTCATGTGCCCTCACAATCAAGAGAGAATCCCAAACTCACAAAAAAAATGCAATTTGAAACACAAATGGGATATCAAATGGAAAGAATTAACTCTCTTCTCTCACAAAGATGTTCAATTGCACAAGTAGTACCATAAGCTTGCCCTTCATGTATTTCTCCGCTAATATAGACACACTTGGTTCAAAATCAATTAGGACTTAAAGGGTTGTAATGTAGGCTTTTGGTTAAGGTAGGGATATAATTTGAAAATGGTGACTCAAAAACCTCCCTAAGCACTACAATTTTCAACAATCAAAGTACACTTCCTTTGAAATTTTTCCACCCTTTTTTTTTTTTTCATTTTTCATTGCACCACTTAGTCTTCCCATTATTCACAACTCTTTATTCTTTCTTCAATTCCTTTTTTTTTTTTTTTTTTTTTTTTTTTTTTTTTACCTCTTCGCCTTAAAAGTAACTCCCACATAACAACTTTTTCCAACCATCACCCCCAAACTTAGGCTTTTAGCCTATATTTGCACTTTCAACGCACTTAAGGAGGTAGGGTACCAAAAGATGGATCAATGAAGAACAAAAGGTTAAAGTTTGTAACATGGTTGCCAAAGAAAAGGTTAAAGGCTCAAAAGGGGTTGACTAGGGAGAATATGCAAGGGTAGGATATTTAAGGCACAAAAGCGGTTCAATGAAGGCCTAACATCATTTTTCAAACCAAGTGTAGTCTAGGATTTCACCTTGAAACTCATTCCGGGCAAGTTCTAGACCACAAATAATGCAACAGAACTCACAAATAAACCTCATCACACATGGCACATGAAAACTCAAGTAGAATATGTATCCAAGAACAAATTGAAACAAATGAACTCAAAAAGTCACTCATAGCCAAAAGAGACTAATTAGTGAAAGTAAGAGCCAAAAATTGAATCTAAAAGTCACAACAAGAACCCTTACTTCAATCATTTTTTTCTTTTTCAAAAATCAAGAATTCATATGCCAAGATTTAAATATGTTGGTACCAAGTAAGCCAAAAGTTAGTCAAGAGGCAAAAAAAATCACATCCCAATACCATTTTTACTCCTAAACTACCTAACTAAGAATGAAAATAAATTAAGTAAAGTGACTAATCCACAACATGCCAAAAGAACGACATTTTCAGAAATTTGAGCAAGTTCCATTTGTAACAACGTCTATCCACAGCCACAACGACAGTCACAAAACAGGCCCGACAAGGTTACAAATAAAGCATAACCAAAATATAATGTGCTAGCTATCACATGTCACCCCCAACTACAAACAATGTAGTGTCCTCACTGCACATAATCAGACAAAACATAAAACAGTAAGGAAAGAGAAAAAAAAAAAAAAAAATTTTTTTTTTTTTTTTTGCTCACTGGCACGACCTGCGACCCGTCCTGCGATTTCGCAGGTATGACCTGCGAGTCGCAGGTACGACCTGCGAAAGATTTTTTTTTTTTTTTTTTTTTTTTTTTTTTTTTTTTTTTTTGTCTCTGTCACACTATGCGACCAGACCTGCGATTTCGCAGGTATGACCTGCGTTTCGCAGGTTATGCCACCAGATTTTTTTTTTTTTTTTTTTTTTTTTTTTAACTGATTTTAGGGGCTGTCCGGATATCCAACATGCTCAAAACAACTCCAAAAATTCTGAAACTTTGTAGATTAGTCAAAAACCATAAACTAAACTATTCTAAAAAATAAAATTTCAAAAACGATTTAAAACTTTTAAAACGATGGGTTACCTCCCACCAAGCGCTTGATTTAACGTCGCGGCACGACGGTTACCTTTACCACTTTTCCTTCCATTTGGAAGATATGAATTTGCGCCCCAACTTTGAATCAAGATCATGATGGCGCTCATGGGGCGGTGGCAGAAAAACGAGGCCAACTTTCGGGTATCGCATTTTGCACTTCTTGGCCCTTAAGTGAGGCATGCCATTTTGTCTTCTTGGCATAGCAAACTTCAAAATGAAAACGCTTTCTTCTTCATTTTCACAATTCTCCATAGGCTCGGTTAGTTCAACTTCCATATCATCAACCAAGCACAATGTTGAAAAATGGTTGGAATGTGGTCTAAGGCGCTCCATTTTCAAATTCACTTCATTTTTGACATCCTCACCCAAAAATGAACTAGAGTCTTCAAAAACCATTATATGAACTTTTTTATGCAACTCTAGTATCATTTCTTCAATTTCGGCATCTTGCATTATATTTGGATTGGTCGGTTGGCAATTTATCATTAGCTCTTGAAAATCAATGTTGACCACTTTTTCATTGGAAACTAACTTAAAACTACTATCCATGACTATTTGATGTTGAGTATTGCATACCTCAACTTTTGCATTCAATTCGGCTTTCAAGTCACGGATAGCAATTTCAAGTTCCTTCAACTCTTGCCTTTGCTCAACATGGATTTTTACAAATTCTTCCACCATCCTCGAAATGTCTTCTCGATGATCCCCATAGGCTCTAAGTTGTTGAGCTTGAGACATAAGCCAATCTTGGCTCACTATTTCCACTTTGTCAAGGCTTTCTTCAAGTTGAGAGTCATTCAAAGCTTGTAGAAATTCACTCTTGGAGACATTCATGTTTTGGTCACTTTCTTGCCTACTTTCAACATCCTCAAGTTGTTGAGCATTATGAATCTGAACCAATAATTTCATTTGATCCTCCAAGATGTGAATAGCTTTGTCATTGCAATTAATTGCTTGCCTCAAGTCATCAAGTGGTTGCCTCAAGTCCTTAACCGCTAAGTCCTGTTTTTCAACTTTTTCAAGGATGGTCTCTAACATGAGCATTATCCTCTCATTTTGAGCATTTGAGGCTTCTTCCATTTCCTTATCCCTACTATCATCAAAATCACAACTAGAATAGTCATAGTGGGGGTTCGGGGAAGGGAAGGACAAATAATCACAATTATCCCAATGACCATTTTGACCACCACATCTATCACATATACTCCACTCATAGGTTTGGGATTGTGCGCACAACCCGCCCCCGGAAGAATTCAAACAATTTTGCCATGAGTGTGGTCCTCCGCAATAAAGACAAGGGTCATCAAAGTATGCATAACTACCATCCGACCAATTATCATTATATGATGCCATTTTTTTTTTTAAACTGAACAGTTTTTGCAAAAAATAAAAAACTGGACAGTTTTTCAGAACTGGACAGTTTCTGCAGAAGCAAAAACTGGACAGTTTTTCAGAACTGGACAGTTTCTGCAGAAGCAAAAACTGGACAGTTTTTCAGAACTGGACAGTTTTGCAATTCTGCAAAACTGGTCAGTTTTTCAGAACTGGACAGTTTCTGCAGAAGCAAAAACTGGACAGTTTTTCAGAACTGGACAGTTTTGCAATTCTGCAAAACTGGTCAGTTTTTTTTTTTTTTTTTTTTTTTTTTTTAAAGCAATGAAAGTTTGAACCAAAGCAAGTTAGCTTAAATCCCAAACTAACTCAAATACGCCAAATTGTTCCCCGGCAGCGGCGCCATTTTTGATAACGTCCAATTACACTCCTCAAAGAGAAAGTGTACACGGTCGTATGCAATATATTTACCCAACTATGAGTCGGGGTCGATCCCACAGGGAACAATGTGCTAGGCGATTAAGAAAGTAAGGAATTTTTACTAACTAAGCTCTGCCAAACGATAAATGATATTTTGGGTTTTTGAGAAATTTATGACTAATGCGAAAATATATAAACTAACCTAGAAAGCAAGTAAATTGATCAATGGCCACAAGCATGGATACAAAGGAAATTACACTCAAGTAACGATCCAATATATTTTATGATATTACATCTAAGAGCGGGTCTATGTTAATAGATAATGATTTCTAAAATCTCATTGAAAGTTTCTCAACCAAATCAATGAATTTCACTCTAAGCTTTCTCAAGCCTTAGAGTGTGATGTTAAACACAATCAATTCAACCTCAAGTTAACTATCCTATCTCTAGCTCAAGTTATTAGATGGGTTTAATGACCCAAATCCTTGCTATCAAACTCTTTTCCTAACTTTCACTTTCTTTCTCAAGCAAAGCAAAAGTGCTTAGGCACAAATAATGTTTGCAACCATTAGGAGATATTTAAGCATGAAGAGTTAATAGAAAAACAATAAACCCACTTCATTAGAAATAAAAATCATTCAATACATAAGCATAACAAGAGATTCAATCCAAACTTTAATCAAGAAGATTTTCATAAACAAGATTCAAGTATTGAAATGAAATACTACACACTTAGATATACAATACAAAACAAGAGATTGAAGAAATGAATTAAAGGTTTAAGAAATGCTCAACCAAATCTTCAAATCTTCAACCCCAAAGTGTGGTGTAGATGAACCCTAGCCTCCAAGCTTGCAAAATGGCAAAAGATGAATAAAATTGCTCCCTTCTCTTTCTTTTGTAATTACCTCATTTTTTCAAGTTCCAAAAATGACAAAATATGCCCCAGATTTCAGTTTTTGCAGTTCTGCCCGTTTTTTGCAGTTCTGTCCCGTTTTTGCAAAACTGTCCACTTTTGACAGTTTTGCAAAACTGTGCAGTTTTTGTCCAATTTGGCCTCTTTTTGACTTGGTTTCTTCCGATCACTTCTAAATCACATAAACCTATAAAATGGAAGTAAACGACATTAAATGCACTATTTTTTCAATCAAAACATAGCAACAATCTAAGATTAAAGAAGAAATAAGTTGGTAAAATACCAACTTATCAAAGACTGTGGAACTTAAGGATGACGATCTTGTGGATGGTGTGTGTTCGTGGTTGAAGATTCGATTTTTGGTCGCGGTCACGCTTCAAGAGATAAGTATCAATTTTATGTTTGATTAATATCTTGATTATGTGTTGTCTATATTACATGCAAGTTCGATCCTGACTATTTGCTTCCGCTGTTTATGCCTAATTTCCATCATCTACAACATTGATCGAAGAGTACATAACAACCAAAGCATTAAAAGGAAAAAATATTATCTTGACATGAAACTACTAATAATACATACCTCCTATTTAAAAGTAAATTCAATGAAGCAAGAAACAATTTTAGTACTGTAACTTAAAAAAATTCTTCCATTCATAAAAAAATATAAAATAAAAAAATTTGTCTTCAGAGACGACTCATTTCATTGTTGAATTTATGGTTTTAATTGCAACCGAGTTTCAAAGATATCAAAAGATGACTCTTTGTCTTGCATTGCGGATAATTCACAATATATATATAGTCTTACATTGTGTGCTTCCAAATTCCCATATGTGCTCTTACTTCCAATATATGTCTTGTCAAACTAACAAAAAGTGATCATTTTTTTTTTTTAAGACATTAGTTGCATAAAGTATTAAATCATTTTCCTTAAAACGTATAAATATAAAAAATATTGAGGAAGTGATGGAATAAAACACATTCGTTGGTATGGAACATGTAGAGCTTAGGCCTGACCGCATGAGTAAGTTGAATTTTATTACTTCAACAATAGAAAAGCTCTTTCTCATAATGGGATTCTGACTACACTATTTACCTCTTATAAATTGTAGTTTTGATTTTAATGTTACTTTGAACAGTTAAAAATCCTAAATTTAGCTAACACCAAATGTTTTCGTTATTTTTCTCAACCCTAATGGAGCCATCAAAATGGGTTGGCCCAACCCAACAATTATGCGGGCTGTGGAATATGTTGGGCTAGAACAGGCCCCTTTGTTTTTTCCGCACGGATTGCCCTTCATTGGGGGTGGTCTTTAATTTGGGAAATTAACATTTTAATATAAGTAATACATAGTATTGACATATTTTTAACCCAAAACATGTTAGCATGTTTTAGGCCTAAAATAATTGACATTATATAGCCAATCAACTAAAGACGTGGCTTAATAATAGGGATGTGGAGCAAAATTAGGAATCTCATTAATTATTTCTCTTAATTCACGTTGAATATCACTAAAACTAGGGATTCCATTCTCATTTATTCACTTACTATATCCCTAAAATTATGGATACAAATATCACCATATCTTCTATCATTTTTGTATAATTAAAACTGTATTTGTTAAGTGGGTCTATAAGGGCAAAAGCATGATCTCCTTCAAACTCTCATATCTTTTAGTAAACATATTTTCCATATGTATAACTATAATAATCTCAGTGAAATACAAGAAAAATTGAAAAATAATAAATTCAAACCACATATTTAGTATGAATACTAGTGCAAAATTATATAGATACTAATGCAAACAAATGTATATCAATTTATGTATACATTAGGTGTATACAACACATTCAACAAACCATCAAGTGTATACAACATATGTATACAATTAACAATATATGTATAGAAAAACTAAGTTGAAAAATATAAAAACACGTGTATACATCTCAATCAATATGTGTATACTTTAGGTACAATTCGTTCAACAAACAAGCAAGTGTATACAATATATGTATACAAATAACAATAGATGTATACAAAAACCAAATTGAAAATAAAAAAACATTAGTATGCATTAAGTTGTATACATCTTAATCAACAAACCAACAAGTGAATACAATAGATGTATCCAAAATAAAGTTGCAATTAAAACCCAAATGAGATTTTCAAATATCTACACACATATAGTTAAGGGTGAGAGATTTCCAAATAATAGTATAATTTATTATTCAAAAACCAAATTGCATATACCTAATTAAAAATTCAATTATTTTCTTAAAAACAACAAACCCAACTACAAGTAACTCTCTAATGAAGAATTTAAAGAATATTAATCATTCTAGAGTTCTAATAGAGAGAATTTTGGGGAAGAAGTTAGAGAAATATAGGAAAGAGAACAAGTATACGTATACAAAAATTTAACCTTCTAGAAGAGAGAATGTACAAAATCTCTATTTTTACTCAGCACTTTATGGGTCATAAATGCCAATTTTTTTAACCCAAACGTGAAAATGGGTCATCTTGTGCCACATTCTTAAAACTTGGTTAATATATGCCAATTTCATGTACCAAAATGTACACAGTGCCAAATCCCCCTTTAATTTTTGCTCTTCAAATTGGTGGTCTTTAAGTGTTGCGCTTCGTCTAACACCCTGAGGCTGTGGGTTCGAACCCCAGCTCAGTTAAAAAAAAAATTGCAAGCCAAAATTTCGCTAGGCAGAATTTTTACAAATCTGCCCATGTAAATTCTGCCTTAAAGGTAGAATTTCTGCCTGAAGGGCAAATTTTAAAGACCATCATTTTGAAGGGTAAAAATTAAAGACCACCTCCAGCGAAGGGCAATCCTGCAAATTGCCCGAACAGGCCGGCCCTTCATTTTAATGGGCCTCAAAATGTCAGCCCAACCCTAAGCAAGCCACAGCCTAGGACGGATTAGCCTTTAATTTTTTTTTGAAGAAATAAATCTTTACAACTTTTTTTGAATATTTAAGTTATAGAACAGGTTCACCGCTAGCTAGCTGAATGCCTAATTGTGACTGCATTATACATAAACATTTAGCCATGCTTAGGACCAAATTGTGGAATTTCAAACAGCATCTAATGCAACTAATGCCAACATCTGCAACCAAATTGTGCATATCATATACTTTGTAATCTCTTGTGTGCCAGCCTGAACCTACTGCTAATTTGTCCATGTCAATATTTGCCCTTCCCCTTCTGACTTCATAATTATTATTTTTAAAGAAATTGGCCTCGGCCCAGCCTCAAGGGCGGACCATCAGACTTGGGACGGAGCTATTAGCCTCAATTTCAAATGGCTAAAAAAAATCTTAACCCAACCATATCTAAGTAACAGGTAATGCTAGGCCGGCCTCACGGTCAAGCCATTCTGATGGTGGAAATGGCACTGTAGCCACTTTTAGGACCGTCGGCGTTCGCATATTATTTGATGTTTAGCCATAACTGAAAAACGAGTAGATATCGCTTTTTCTTCTTGACAATTCAGTTTTTTTTTTTAGTTCAAAACTTCAAGATATTGTGTCCTAAAATTAATTTTTTCAGTTTAAAATATCAAGATATTGTGTCCTTAAGTTCAAATATTTTAGTCCAAAACTTCAGGACAATGTGTCCTTAAGTTCAGTTTTTTTAATGGAACTTCAGGATCTCTCTACTTTAGTGTCCTGAATTTTGGATTTTTCAGTTCAAACTTCAGGTACACTATGACATGAAGTTCGAATATGGTGTAGTTCAAACTTTCCATCCGCAACCTGAAAGTCAATTGTTATGGTTCCAATATCAGGTCATTGGAGAAGAAGAAAGAATAAGGAGAATAAGAAAGAAGCACCAATAATAATTTCATGCATATGTCGATGAAATTATATCCTTAACCTTAAGTTTAAAATTCACTGTTTAAACTTTAGGACTCTAAACTGTGTAGTTCAAATTTCAATTAGTCTCGTGCAAGAATAAGGTGATTGAGTTTATATGATCTGAGAGTTGATAGGTCTTTTGAACATTTTAATATTATTTTATTGATATTAAAGTGTTGCATTCTTTTGTTTGACCATTCATGTTTGTGGCCATTAAGGCTGAAAATAGCCTCTTCAATTCTTACGTTTTCTTGGTACCATAATATGGCCATTTAAGCTTTCAGTTATAGGGGTAATAGTAGGGAGTAATGCAATTATGCCTTGTAACTTATCTTCCCATTTTCACATTTAGTACTCCATATTCACACCACTTTATTGTCCCTTTAATCCATTCTTTTCATCCAATTAATTCAAGGATGAATTTTTCAACTATAAATAGTTTGTCATCCTTATTTTGTGGACATAGAGAAAAATATAGTATATGAAAAGTGAGTTTAAAAAGTGAGAGTTTTTTCTAGTTGAAGGAAGGTGTTCTTTTTTGTGGAGCTTTGGACTCAACATCTTGTCCAGAGTTTGTTGAGTTATACGACGTGATCGAGCTGTTGTATCCTGGAGGGGACAAGTCAGAAAGATTACTGCTGGACAAATAGATTTGCTGCAGTGGGCTTGAATCTCCTTAAAGAGAGAGAGATATCCGCGCCTCAACCGAAGATATTTTTATTTCTTCATTTTTTTTCAATTGTAATTGTAATTTCATTGTAATATCACCAACAATTTTAAGGAGATTCATATGGCTACAATTGAAAAATCGGCGGATGTCAAAGTAGGAGATCTTAACAAGCCATTTCGGTTCAACGGTACTCATTTTAAGAGATGGAAGGGTAAAGTGATTTTCTACTTAAGTTTTCTCAATGTTTCTTATGTGTTAACTGAGAAGAATCCAAATAAAGTAGACAACTCTTCCATGAATGATGAAGAACTTATTTCTCTTCAAGAAAAAACTGAAAAGTACGATGAAGAGTCATACAAGTGTTGGTATTATTTACTTAATTGTCTATCAGATAATTTTTATGATTATTATGATAGAACTTACTCTACTGCAAAGAAAATTTGGAAAGCGTTGCAGAGTAAATATGATACCGAGGAGGCTGGAGCGAAAAAATATGCTGCTAGTAGATTTTTTCGTTTTCAAATGGTGGACAACAAATCAGTGGTAGATCAAGCTCAAGACTTTATAATGATTGTTGGAGAGCTTAGGTCCGAGCAGATCAAAATTGGAGATAACCTTGTTGTTTGTGGCATAATAGATAAACTTCCACCTTCATGGAAGGAATTTCAAAAAACTATGCGCCACAAACAAAAGGAAACCTCTCTTGAGACGTTGATTATGCGAATCCGCATGGAGGAAGAGGCAAGGGGCCAAGATGCACTTTTGCAAACAAAAGAGAGCAACTTACAACCCATCACAAACAAGGTAAATTTAATTACTTCAAATAATGCTGCTCCTAATGCTAACAAAAATACCTCTATGAAGCCTAAGAAGAAAATATTCAAGAAAAATAATGGTAGACCTCCCAAGAAAAATAATGGTGGTAACAACCAAGCACAAAATCAACAAGCACAAAATGGAGGACCATGCTTTGTCTGTGGCAAGAGTGGGAATATTGCTCGATTTTGCAAGTTTCGAAAACGTGGTCCTACACCTCAGGCGAACGTTACCGAAGAGCCACTTGTGGCGGTGATAACAGACATAAATATGGTTGAAAATGTTGATGGATGGTGGGCTGATTCTGGTGCAAACCGTCATGTCTGCTATGACAAAGATTGGTTCAAAGTGTATACTCCATTTGAAGAGCCCAAAACCATCATGCTTGGTGATTCTCACACTACTCAAGTGCTTGGAAAGGGAGATGTCGAGTTGAGCTTTACCTCAGGAAGGGTGTTAACTTTAAAAGATGTACTTTTTACTCCTTCCATGAGAAAAAATTTGATGTCTAGTTTTCTTCTTAATAAAGCAGACTTCAAACAAATTATTGAGTCTGATCAATATGTAATAGTGAAAAAAGGCATTTTTGTGGGAAAGGGGTATGCTTGTGATGGGATGTTTAAGTTGAATGTTGAGATGAATAAAGTTACTAATTCTGTTTACATGCTTTCTTCCACTAATTTTTGCAATGCTCGTTTGTGTCATTTTAATAATCGTTATGTGGGAATCATGAGTAGTTTAGGATTAATCCTAATGATTAAAAAAGATTTTAAAAAATGTGAGGCTTGTAGTAAAGCCAAAATCACAAAAAGGCCTCATTTTCAAGTTGAAAGAAAAACTGAATTATTAGAGTTAATTCATACTGATATTTGTGAATTTGGAGGAATTTTAACTCGTGGAGGAAATAGATATTTTATCACTTTTATGGATGACTTTTCTAAGTATACATATATGTTCTTGATGAAAAATAAAAGTGATGCTTTTGAAAATTTTAAAATTTATCTCCATGAAGTTGAAAATCAGTTTGGAAGAAAAATAAAAAGAATTAGAAGTGATAGAGGCTGTGAATATGAGTCTAATGAGTTTAATTCTTTTGTTAGATCGTTGGGAATAATTCATGAAACTACTCCACCTTATTCTCCTGCGTCTAATGGTGTAGCGGAGAGAAAAAATAGAACTTTAGTTGAGTTAACAAATGTCATGCTTATTGAGTCTAGTGCACCTCTAAATTTTTGGGGTGAAGTTATTTTAACTGCTTGTTATGTGTTGAATCGTGTGCCTCATAAAAAGACTAAATTAACACCATTTGAGTTGTGGAAAGGTCACACGCCAAATTTGAGATATCTAACAGTTTGGGGTTGTCTAGCTTATGCAAGGCTAATGGATCCCAAATAAGTAAATTGGGTAAAAAAGTTACTACTTGTGTTTTTCTTGGTTATGCTTCAAATAGTACAGCCTATAGATTTTTTAGTCTTGAAGATAATATAATAATAGAATCAGGAGATGCTATTTTTCATGAAAATAAATTTCCATTTGATTCTAAAAATAGTAGGGATCATAGGACTAACGAAAATATTTTGTCACTACCTAGTTCTTCTACTTTTGTTTTGAAAAATAAAGAAAGTGATGATTTTGAGTTAAGAAGAAGTAAAAGAGCTAGAGTAGAAAAAGATTTTGGTCTTGATTTTTATGTTTTTAATATTGGAGATGACCCTCTCAATTTACAAGAAGCTTTACCTTCACATGATGCTATTTTTTGGGAAAGAGGCTGTAAATGATGAAATGGAATCACTTATTTCCAATAAAACTTGGAAGTTAGTTGATTTACCACCGAGTTGTAAAACAATTGGGTGTAAATAGGTCCTTAGAAAAAAGTTAAAACCGAATGGCTCTGTTGATAAATATAAGGCTAGACTAGTTGCTAAAGGTTTTAAACAACTAGAAGGTCTTTAAACAACTTGAAGGCCTAGAATTTTTTGATATTTTTTCTCCGGTAACTAGAATTACATCCATAAGGCTTTTAATAGCTATTGCTTCAATTTTTGATTTGCATATTCACCAAATGGATGTAAAAACTGCTTTTTAAAATGGGAACCTAAATGAGGAAATTTATATGGAACAACTCGAAAGTTTTATTGAAGCAGGCCAAGAAAGCAAAATGTGTAAACTTACTAAATTCGTATATGGCTTGAAACGGGCACCAAAGCAATGACATAAGAAATTTGATTCCTGCATGATTGAAAATGGTTTTAAAACAAACGAGTGTGATAAGTGCATTATCATAAGTCTTGAAATAATTCACACGTTATTGTTTACCTCTTTGTTGATGATTTATTGATCTTTGGCTCAAACATGAATGTTATTGGTGAAACGAAAAATATTCTTAGAAGCCATTTTGACATGAAAGATCTTGGTGAAGCAAATTTAATTCTTGGAATAAAAATTACTAAAACATGTGATGGAATATTCCTTGACCAATCACATTATGTTGAGAAAATTTTGAAAAAAATATAACTTTCTTGATTGCAAGCATGTTGTAACTCCTTTTGATTCAAGTGTTCACTTATTTCCTGTTCAAAGTGAAAATGATGTGATAAATCAAAAGGAATATGCTAGCTTAATTGGAAGTTTGAGATATGTGACTGATTGCACTAGGCCTGATATTGCGTATGCAGTTGGAGTACTTAGCAGGTTTACAAGCATGCTAGGTAGTGAACATTGGCATGCCATAACGAGAGTTATGAAATATTTAGTTGGTACAAAAACTTATGGCTTGTTTTATAAAAAAATATCCTGCTATACATAAAGCCTTTTCTGATGCAGATTGGAACACTTTATCTGGTGATTCCTGTTCTACCACTGGTTGGCAGGCGGTGCTATTTGTTGGAAATCAAAAAAGCAAACTATTATTGCTAACTCGACCATGGAGGCTGAACTAATTGCTTTAGCTTCAGCTAGTGAAGAAGCGAATTGGTTAAGAGATTTATTATTTCAAATTCCTTATTTTGAAAAATCAATTCCTCCTATTTTAATTCATTGTGATAGCACCGGTACAATCGATAGAGTCCAGAACCGTTATTATAACGGTAAATCCAGACCTATAAGGAGAAAACACAGTACTGTGAGATCATATTTGACAAGTGGTACCATTAATGTTGATTATGTCAAATCTTGTGATAATCTTGCAGATCCGCTAACCAAGGCCTTGGCAAGAGAAAAGGTCTGGAGCACATCGAGGGGGATGAGATTGAAGCCCATAAATTCATGAGTCGTATATGAGGAAACCCATTGGGGACTAGAGATCCTATAACTAGGTTCAATGGGAAAAACGAATCATATGATGACTTGTTGAGAAAAAAATGCACTATTTTATTTATTCCATCCCTATGGTGTGAGTGCGTTATTCTGTAACAGTTTGTGGAGGTTGAGTTTGTAAACTCTTAATGAAATTTTGTAGCTCGTATGAGTGGGGTGTTAAATTACAGAAGCACCCTTGACAGATTTCACCTATGTGAGTGTGGAAGTAGGCCGCTTCCTATGAAAATTGGGCTCGTTTTCAAAAGCACTCATGAAACCGGGATAGCACAAGGCCGTAATGTGTTGGCTGTGAAATCTCATGTTAACACCTTGATTATTATGTGTAAGCAATAATTCTTTATTTCCCTTAAGCAGTCATAGTTCAAGTCTGAGACCACTACGACTCTGGATTAAAGATTATTGTTATACTAAATGGAGGTTCAATGCAGAGCACACCTTCATTATGCATAATAGTCTTCCTTCAGCTGGTAAACTCTCTTGTATAATATTAAATTGAGTGAGGGATTGATAGGTCTTTTGAGCATTTTAATATTATTTTATTGATATTAAAGTTTCCCATTCTTTTGTTTGACCATTCATGTTTGTGGCCATTAAGGCTGAAAATAGCCTCTTCAATTCTTACGTTTTCTTGGTACCATAATATGACCATTTAAGCTTTCAGTTATAGGGGTAATAGTAGGCAGTAATGATCCCTTCCTATTGGTCTTTCATTTCCTCACACGTCTGACTATGCAATTATGCCTTGTACCTTATCTTCCCATTTTCACATTTAGTACTCCATATTCACACCACTTTATTGTCCCTTTAATCCATTCTTTTCATCCAATTAATTCAAGGATAAATTTTTCAACTATAAATAGTTTGTCATCCTTACTTTGTGGACATAGAGAAAAATATAGTGTATGAAAATTGAGTTAAAAAAGTGAGAGTTTTTTCTAGTTGAAGGAAGGTGTTCTTTTTTGTGGAGCTTTGGACTCAACATCTTATCCAGAGTTTGTTGAGTTATACGACGTGATCGGGCTATTGTATCTTGGAGGGGACAAGTCAGAAAGATTACTGTTGGATCAGTAGATTTGCTGCAGTGGGCTTGAATCTCCTCAAAGAGAGCGAGATATCCGCGCCTCAACCGAAAATATTTTTATTTCTTCACTTTTTTTCAATTGTAATTTCATTGTAATATCACCAACAGTCATGCTTGATGGCGAGTTGAAAGTTCTCATTGATGTGGCTATATAATTAGAAGAAGAAGAAGAAGAAGAAGAAGAAAAGATAGTGTCCTTTTTTAAGTGCTGGCTAAACTTTAAATAATTTACAAAGTCAGATTAAAACTTAAATTTTAACTCTGGTGGACTCTGTGTTTTCTTCAAAGATAAAGCACAGATAAAATTAAAAGTATATACAGTCAGAACTCTTTATAACCGCATCCGCATATAACAGCATCTTTATAACAGCCCAATTTCTTCGAAATCGATTTTTTATGTTATATTTTACTTCTCTATAACAACATTTTACTTATAACAACAACAGTCAACTTTATAGTAATACACTCTTTGTAAAATTACCCCTCATATAACAACTATTTTCTTGTTTTGGTAATATAATAATTAACCATCTTTATAAAAATAGAATATCTATGATTACCAATAATAAGTGTAGAGATTTTGATCAAATATTTGATCCTTTAATACACTATTTTTGTCAAAGAGTATCATATGAATATAACTTTTCATTATTAAAAGATTTCTTTTGTTATACAAAGTGTGATTAAGCTTAGAATTTAGCAATTAAAAATGAGAAATGAGATTTTATGCATCTTTTTTGTCTATAACAGCAAAATATTATTTAAATGTTATTGTTGTTAAAGGCCTATAACAGTCAAACAAATTTGGACTTAACGATGCTCTTACAGAAAGATTTGACTATACAAATAATCAATAAATAATCCAAAAGGAAAGAAAAGAACAAGACTAACCTTTGAACTTTCTTGCCCCTCGCAATGGCGGAGCCACACTATGTCGAGGGTGTTCATCCGAACCCCCTCGGCGGGAAAAAAATACTGTTTTTATAAGGTTAAAATTATTTTTATGTATATATATTAGATGTTGAACCCCCTTAGACTTGTTCATAAGCTTACTTTTTTATATTTTGAACCCCCTCAACGAAAATTCTGACTCCGCCACTAGCCCCTCGTACAAGAGGCTGCACTAGGGGGTCAGCCCAATGCATAAAGCATTTCTAGTTAGCAAAGTTTGAAAAGAGACCGTACCTCAAAAAACATAATGTAGACAACTTATTCTAATGCAAGTATTAGTGATTGCGGGATCACCTACCCTGCTCTGAGCAATTATCCACACACTAGTCGGGCTCATTCACGAATTTCCTGCACCAAATTTTTATTTGTTTTTTCTATTTTGATTGGTTTATGGCAGAAAGAATTTTTAATAAAGTATACAAAAAAGAGAGCAGACAAATTGGTGGGCCTTATGATAAATAAAGACTTGAATATTTAACCAAATTCACATGTAAAACATGATTTGGGTTCTTATCCGACCCCCCTTTTTTGTCTGCAAGTCCGCTTCCACCAAATTTGCGTCACGTCACCATTATTTGTATTCTAGTGTACGAAAAATATATTAAATTATATAAGTACTATACATAGTGGAATAAATGATTTTATTTACATCAAAAAATTTGTCCCTACACTACACTTCAATTATTAGCAGTTAAAGTTGTGACATGTCGAAATTACTACTATTGTGAGAGAGTATATAAACAAAGGTTAAGAGGAAAGTTAAGCACTTAAGCTTCTGAGAAACACGCATGGGAAGATTGTCCTTAGTTGAAGTGAAAGTTAAAATGTGTTCAAATGAAGAGCATTTGAATATTTGCCGTCAATTTCAACCCACATGATAATCATGGCATGTTATGCCAATACAATTATGGAAATACTTGGTCTATAATAGACAATAGTGTTCTGACCAAAAGAAAACCAAGTTCATTGCATTCTCCTAAAAGGAAATGCCTCCTTCATGCCTTACTTTTATAAGACTAAAATATGTGGCTATATACATTTCTAATATATAAGTGTGAAGAGAGGACTAACACAACAATACAAATTTGTACCACAAACTATATAAATTATACATTTTAATCAACTATTTTTTTATCTCATGTGGACATATGTCATAATACTGAATGTTCTTGAAAATAGTCAATTTTGATTAGAATATATTTATTGGAGAGAGATAGGTGTAAGATAGTAAAATATATCTTTTATTTATGATTTCTTAAGGGGCGTGCAAAAGGGAAAGTGACAAGTAATATGGAACAGAGGAAGTATATATTTTACCATAATATTCATATTTATTGGTGTAGGTCTCAATAGCCTTCGAAAATGAGTAATTAATGTGAAGAGTAAAATTAATAATAAGAACAAAAATTTCTTTCTCTTGATATGCTAACGTGGACAAATAAAAATAAACAGAGGGAGTGACTTTTATATTCGTTTTTCTTCTTTTTCAATACTTTAAACATGAAAAGAGGACGAACAATAGCAATGCAAATCTTCACCAAAAGTTATATAAATTATACACTTTAACCAACTACTTTTTTATCCCACTTGGACACATGTCATAGTACTGAGTATTTATTCTTTTATCATGTATATATGTATGCACTTCAATTTTAATTCTCCTACACATAACTTGTCCACTTTTGACTTTTCACGTTCTTTAAGAATTGATAAATGAAGTATATATTTTATCATAATATCCATATTTATTGGTGAGTAGTCTCAATAGCCTCAGAAAATGATTTGAAAATGAATAATTAACGTGAATGGTAAAATAAGAAGAAGAAAAATTTCTTTTTGTTGATATATTAACGTAGACAAGTAAAAGTAAAGGGAGGGAGTGAATTTTATCCCCGTTTTCCTTCTTTGTCAATACTTTACTTATTTTACTCTCCTTTGTAGTCTCTAATTATTGTTTCTTTACATTTATAAAATGTATTACTTTATATTTTTATTTTGGAATTAAAATTTGGTGATTTACGATATAACATATATCTTTCTAATTTTGATTTCTTTGTAACAATTTTTTTTATTTATAATTGTTAATATAAAAAAATTATAATATATTTTTTAATTAATTTAATAAAAATATTTTGTTAGTTTTGCTTTTAAAAAATCCAATATATTGTATACAACAATGGTTCTTATGTTTGGATCTGATTAGTTAGTTAATTGAAATGGATATTAACATGTCGGTATACATATAAGATATTAAAAAATTTAAAAGAAAAAAGCTAGCATCAAGATATTAATTTCCCCTCATATTCTTACTAATTTTTTTTCCACATCGATGAACAACTTTCATTGTCATGACAATGAGAAAAAAATCTGACTCTTTCCATTTCAAAAACTTAATTCCATCATGTGTTTTTAATTTTTAAACTCTATTTTTTAATTATAACTAAAGTGATGGTACATAAAATACATTTTTGTATATAATAACAATTAGAATATTTTTAATTATAACAAAAGTGATGGTACATAAAATACATGTTGCTATATATAATAACAATCAGAATATTTTTAAAAGTTATTTTCAAAATACAAACCTTAAAGACTGGCTAATCAAAATAACAACAACAACAACATACCCAGTGAATCCAACAACGTGGGGTCTGGGGAGGGTAGAGTGTACGCAGACCTTACCCCCACCATAGGTAGGGAGGCTGTTTCCAGAAGACCCTCGGCTCAAGAAAAAGCATAAGAAAAGTCAGATACGGGCAAACAAATCAAAGCAATTATGAAAATGAAAACAATGAAAGTAAAAGTAAATAAGCCATTATAAACCAACAGATACTCGCAGAAATCAAGAGACAAGAAACTATAGAGCAACATAACTACTCGTAAGAAAGGATAAACGCGACTACCTACTAGCCTTCTACCCTAATATGAGTCCTCCATACCCTCCTATCTAAGGTCATGTCCTCGGTAAGCAGGAAATGCGCCATGTCCTGTCTAATCACTTCCCCTCAATACTTCTTCGACCTACCTCTACCTCTTCTGAAACCGTCGCTGGCCAACCTCTCGCACCTCCGCACTGGGGCATTTGCATCTCTCCGCATCACATGCCCAAACCATCTCAGCCTCGTTTCCCGCATCTTGTCTTCCACTGAGGCTATTCCAACCTTGTCTCGAATGACTTCATTCCTAATCCTATCGCTCCTAGTGTGCCCACACATCCATCGCAGCATTCTCATTTCTGCCACTTTCATCTTCTGAACATAAGATTTCTTGACTGACCAACACTCCGCCCCATACAACATAGTTGGTCTAACCACCACTTTGTAGAACTTGCCTTTAAGTTTCGGTGGCACCTTCTTGTCACACAACACTCCGGAGGTAAGCCTCCATTTCATCCACCCTGCATCAATACGGTGTGTGACGTCATCATCAATCTCCCTATTTCCTTGTATAATAGACCCAAGATACTTGAAACTATCTTTCTTCTGTATGACCTGAGTGCCAAGCTTCACTTCCACGTCAGCCTCATGCACTATATCACTGAACTTGCACTTCAAGTACTCTGTCTTGATCCTACTTAACTTGAACCCTTTAGACTCCAGAGTTTGTCTCCAAACCTCCAGCTTAGCGTTAACCCCGTTGCGAGACTCGTCAATCAGGACTATGTCATCCGCAAATAACATACACCATGGCACCTCACCTTGAATTTGCCGCGTCAATCCATCGATCACCAAGGAGAATAAAAATGGGCTAAGAGCTAATCCCTGGTGCAACCCCATCACCACTGGGAAGTGCTCTGAGTCTCCTCCCATAGTCCTTACCCTGGTCTTGGCCCCATCATACATGTCCTTGATCGCCCTAATGTACGCCACAGGTATACCTCTAGCCTCTAAGCATATCCATAGAACCTCTCTCGGCACTTTGTCGTATGCCTTTTCTAGGTCTATGAATACCATGTGCAAGTCGTTCTTCCTCTCCCTATATTGCTCCACTAGTTTCCGTACAAGGTGAATAGCTTCTGTAGTTGAGCGCCCCGGCATGAATCCGAACTGATTCTCTGAGATAGACACACTTCTCCTCACCCTCATCTCCACCACCCTTTCCCACACTTTCATAGTGTGGGTTAGCAGCTTGATCCCTCTGTAGTTGTTCCAACTTTGAATGTCGCCCTTGTTCTTGTACAATGGAATCATTGTACTGCATCGCCATTCTTCGGGCATCTTAGCCGTCTTAAAGATGACATTAAAGAGTCGAGTCAACCACTTTAAATCTGCCCTGCCTGCAGTCTTCCAAAATTCCCCAGGAATCTCATCGGGCCCGGTCGCTCTTCCCCTACTCATCCTACGAACAGCACCCTTAACTTCCTCAACATTTATACTCCTACAATATCCAAAATCACGACACCTCTCGAAGTACTCCAAATCTCCCAACACAATATCTCTGTCCTCTCCGTCTTTCAAGAGTTTGTGGAAGTATGACTGCCATCTCCGTCTAATGAGAGCGTCCTCCACTAGTACCCTGCCATCCTCGTCCTTGATGCACTTGACCTGATCCAAGTCACGCGCCCTCCTCTCCCTCGCCTTGGCTCGTCTGTACAACTTCTTATCCTCGCCTTTGTCCTCTAGTTCTGCATAGAGGCGTTCAAAAGCTGTTGTCTTTGCCGCCGTAACCGCTAACTTTGCCTCCTTCCTCGCCAACTTGTACAATTCCCTAATCGTTCGCCTTTCCTCATCCTCCTTGCTGTCTACCAACTTCGTATACGCCACCTTTTTTGCTTCCACCTTCTCTTGAACTCCTCCATTCCACCACCAGTCCCCTCAGTGCTGACCACGGCTACCCTTCGAGACCCCTAGCACCTCTCTAGCTACTTCCCTAATGCAACTGGCCGTCCTATCCCACATGTTGGTCGCCTCCCCACTACTCTCCCAAGCTCCCATAGCCCTCAACTTCTCCCCCATCTCCAGGGCACCATGGTCAAACTCCCCTATTTGATCCTAGGCTTGTCGTCTACGACCCTCTTTCTCTTCCTCATCTACTCACCACGATCCTAGTTCTGCATTTGATCCTAATGAATAGACATATTCGGACGGTGCGATTATTCCTAGTCATAATATAAACGAGCAAGCCGCCAAATGAATTGAAGGACTAATTCTTTGTAGTTTCCTTTTTTCACCTTATCCTATCGATAAGAATTTCCTTTTTCCTTCTTTCATATTTTATTTGCTACGTTAACAAACTTATAGGAAAAGATGATAGTTTTTGTAACGTATACTCGTTTGTATATGTAATTCCAATCATTCTCATGAAATAAACCCTCAAAGTTTAGTCAAAATGTGATGAAATGAATAAGAAGTTTGTGTCGAAGAAATGGTGCACTTCTAAAATCACTCGCCACATTTTTCTCATGAATGAATTGCTTAAAATATTTTTCCAAATCCTAACGCAGCTCAAATTTGGATATAACAATCCCAATAGAGGTAAGCAGCACGACAACTAAACCACAATTGCTGCAAAATCAAATTCACCAGCCATCAATTTCTTCTTCTTTTATATCCAAAGGATTGATGCAATCTTACAGACAAGACGATGCTGAAAATTTATGTCTAATTACATGAACTAAAGCCCGACTTCGTGTTATCGGGCTTAACATTTATGTACAAGAATATTTCGACATAAACCTAGGTTCAAGTGGAAAAATAACACTTAGATAACCTTCATCTTACTCTCTAACTTGATAACAAAAACATTACATAGAGCCTTAAATTAACAGATCTATCTACTGCTAAAGTCTTTTTTTTAGCGTGTTTAAGCAATTCTGGATGTCAATGCTATCCTAAGCTGCTCTTCAGTGAAATGTCGGCTACCCATTTTCACTGTGGCTTGCTGGATCATCAACTCGTTCACCACTGAAACACTGGCATGGTGCACATCTAGGTCTAATTCCATTAGCGCTGCCATTAACCTTGCAGCTGGATGATTCTTCTTATTACATTGTATACGAATCATCGCATCCCATCCAATAATCTTAACATCTATATCCAAGTCAACAACCTTGCTTCCATTATGGCTAGACATCTTGAGATCTTGATTTGGTGGTGGAGGACCAGGGCGTCTTGAATCTTTACTCGCTAATTCTTTCTTTAAATCTTCTACTTGGCTCTTCATGTCTTCTTTATCTGACTCTGTATTTTGAAGCTTCGATTTCAGCTCGTTTATATATGAAATTGCATCACCAAGAAGCGATGCTTTGTCCATCTTGGACACATTTGGGACAACAGCTCTAAGCGCGTAGAATCTTTGGTTCAATTTCTCCCTCCTTTGCCTCTCTGCCTCGACGTGATTCAAAGGTTCTTCCCGTCCATTAGCGGGCTTCCTTCCTCGTTTCCTCGGCCTTTTTTCAGGCTCTACAACCCTACTACTATCAGCTTCTTTCACGAACGAGGCCTCGAGATCAGAATGATCAGACTCTTCACCTCCGCCTCCGCCGGATTTCATACCGGAAGAAACAAATGAAAGCATTCCTTCTTCATTGCTTCCTCTAGAAGTAGCTGACCTTTTCTTGTTCTTATTATTCTCCTCCCCAGCCCCAAATTGGGACTGACCCGAAAACAAGTTCCCATTTGCACTAGTAGCACTTTTCTTAGTACTATCACAAAAATTCAAGATTTCACCCGATTCGGGCTTGCAAGAGAGCGATGAATTTCCATTCCCATTCCTATTACTACTTGCATCAAACCCGAATTCCGAAAAATTCAACTCCTTAGAGAAAAATCCGTGTGTTGTTTGTTGCTGATTGTAAGAACTTTGACCATTTTCATTTCCAAAGGCAATTTGCTTATTACTATTACTTGATGGAACTGAATTTGTTTGAACTGTATTTATAGACTCTCTAACTTCCATAGCTGAGGAAGATGGATCAGTGAGCCAGAGCGCCGACGGGTCGCTTTCGGGCTGCACAGCCCATGAACCTGAGCCCAAATCACTATTGAAGTTAAACAATACTCTAACCTTGTTCATGAGATCAGAACTCTGGATTATAACCTCTGTTGAGCCCAATTCAACCACACCATTAGCTGAAGGAATACAAACCATGGTTTGAAGCCCAAATCCTTGAGCCTGACGAACCCGTTCGCAGTGTGAAGCAGCTAATTTCTCTGCTCCGGCAACCCAAATCGGGTTCGAACTGTACAAAGCCTGACCCGGTAACCCACTTCCGCTGACAAACGATTGAGTCATGGAGATAAGAAAGAACCATTCAGTGTCGGTAACTTCTTCATCTACAGCATCATCGGTTCCGGTTTGTGTTCCGGAAATTAAAGAATTCAGCTCCCGGAGAACCTTCTTCCGATGCTCCTGCTCAGCAATATAAGCAGGAGAAGAAACAGGTAGTTTCCTCTTGGCTTTATCTTCTTCGCCTTTGTAGTACCCATCTCCCCAACCCAACACGGACGGGCTCGAGAAATCAACGGCAGACGACTGCCAGAAGATGGCGTAGGTCCACGTCTCACGAGCACCGTCGATTAGGGTTTGAAGACGCTGCTGAAGCGTTTCTTGGTTGAAAAACGGCATGGATTTCGAAGCATCAACGGCCGAAGCGGTTATAGTGGAAGTTGAAGAAGAAGGAGGAAGAGTAGTAGATGGGGTATTATTATTATTAATAGGAAGAGGATTTGAATTAGCACCAGGAGTAGTAGCCCAAAATGAAAGATCGGAAGACATAAAAGCTTCCATCATAGAAACGTTATCATCAGTAGTACTATTATTCCACAAATTCATGGTGGGTAAGCTGAATTCAGTCATTCCATAAACACAACAAGAAACAGATGAAAATGGTGGTGAGAGAAATGGGTGAAGAGAGAGAGAAATGGGCTATGTGGTGGAGAGATATGAGATAGAGAATGATAAGGCAATTGGAAAGCTTAAAGGATTTGGTTTTGCTGGTTGAGTGGAATTTGAGTTTGGGGTTTTATTCGAGGTGAATTTGGGTAAGTGAGGAAAGAGCGTGGACAAAGGATAGCGGGTTCCACGAAGGCCCACCCGATTAATCGCCAACTCTACTACTCCCAGAGTCCCACAGATCTTTGCTATTTTATTTCCTACTAGTAGACATTCTTTTACCCCTTAAACCAAAAATATCTCAACTAACAGTATTCAAAAACTGTAGAAAGAAAACGATTTTTTTTTCTAATTTTCCTAAAGATAATTTTCCACAAAACGTCACTCCAAGAAGTCTTTTATCATTATTTTAAACGAGTGTTTGTTTGATAACAATCTGTTGATTATTTCTATTTCAAATAAAAATTTGAAGTTTGGAAATTAGAAAGCTAGAGAAGAAGATATTATCTAATAACCGTTTTAGAAACCTTTTCATTTATGAGTTTGCAGTGTCAAAAGTGTAACAGTTCAATGTTTCAGCTTAGAAATTAAAGAGAAACAACTTCATTTTCAGCAAAAAATAAATTTACGATATCTGCTATGAAGGACTTGATTGTAAAGATGGAAATAAAATAAACTAAAGATATTTTTACTTTAATGTTTAAGCTTTTAGTTATTAAAATACCCGTTTAATCATTTTGATAGTTAAGTAAATTATATCTAACAAGCTTAATTGAGCTCCAGATTGATCTCTCTGTGGAAAGGAAAATATGTGCATTTATTAGAGTCTAATTCATTTAATATATCTAGAGCCTGTTTTGTTTAGTTAATAAAAAAATATTGATAAGCGTATTTTTAAATGTTGATGCTAATTATATAAATAAATTACGTATTTGATTAAAACTATTTAGACAAAAGTATTGAATTTGACAATAAGTTGTTGGTGTGCTTAGTAAAAGGAACTTTTTCTATTAATAACTAAAATGCGGTAAAAGCTACCTACAAAAATATAATTTGAAAGTAGTTTTGCAAGAAAAAAGATGAATTGCGGGGTTTGTCTTGAAAGAATATTTTGAGAAATTGTAAAATATTAAAAATAGAATAGTTAGAAAATTGGTCAAATCAAAAAAATTATAAGTTGAAAAGTCATAAGTTAATTGTTTTTAGTTGATCTTGGATTATAAACATTTTTGTATTTGTATACGTAGATAAATAAAAATTACTTAAAAACTAGTTTTTTTGAATTGTTGGTGAATTAGAATGTTGCACACCATATTATTGACGAAGAATAATTGCCTGATTAGTGTCCATTATTTTACTATTTTATTTAACTACTCCCTCTATCTCAATTTATGTGGCACTTTTCGCTTCCCGAGATTCAAACTGCATGAACTTTTACCATCATTTTAGGATGTATTTTTTCATCAAATTGATATGAGAAAAGTTGCAACTTATAGTATTTTTCATGCAGTTTTCAAATATATAAATTTTAATGTTAAAATATCAAGTTAATCTAATTCAATTTAGCTTCAAAGTTTAGTCAAATTGACTCTCAAAAAACTAAAATACCACATAAATTGAGACGAAGGGAGTACTTTATATGATTAAGACAATTTTCTAAGTTGGAAATTATTACTTGGGTGGTATTGTGGAAGCAAACAGGGAAATTGATCAAAGTCTTTGAGATTGTTGCTTACACCTTGTGTTCATGTTTGATTAATAAGCAATAAATAAAATTATAATTTTACTATATCATCCCTAATTATTATATGTCATTTCACTAATTGAGAAATGAATTGTAAATAATTAATATTTAATAATAAAGATAAAATAGGTATAAAATGATAAATTATCTCTTAGTTTATCAAACCAGATAAGTAACAGTATATATATTTTTAATATATTGGACGGATGAATTACCTTCCAAAGGAGAAAAAAATAAAAAGGAAAGCCATTAAAAGTGGTCCATCTTAGAATTAAGTATGGTCTATCTTAGAATTAAGTAAAGTAACATCTTAATTTATCAGCAATAAATATTTAAACCTTACTCAAAGTGCAATTATAACCTATTTGATAAAGACACTTGCTTACCTACATTGAATTCTAGTTCATAAATCCAAATTCCAAAACTATACTTAGCACTAGGGAAAGGAAGAAAAAGTGAAAGAAGAACAAAAAAGGAGGGGAAGAAATTTAAGAAGAAATTGACTGGTAATCTGAATTTGCAATTAATCAGGTAATGTAACTTTAAAAATTACAAATTAATTTCAGATCAATTTAAATTCTTAAATTTGTTTTAATATTACTTAATTCAGAGTCAAACGCCTAATAAAATAGAACACCCTAGTGTCATGCGATTAAGAAAAATACATAAAAGGATCTAACTAGCTTTAATTTGTACTCTCTCCAGTACAAACTAATTGAAATTTTAAACTTGGACACACGGATTAAGAAATTCACTAACTCCTAAATTTTAAGTAGGGTTTTGACTAAAATGCTCTTAATTATGGTTTTCTTATCTTTTTAGGTTGGCATAATTATTGTGGGGATATGAGAATGTATCAAGGACAAATTTGAGAAAGAGAACTAAATACTTTCTTGGGATTGTAAAACATCAATTATTTTGGATAAATTTTTAGAGGCTAAAACCTCAAATATTTTAGACCAGATGGAGTAATTAATATTCCTCGTAAAAAAAAAAAAAAACGGGTAAATATTTTTAGAGCCTGTTTGGATGGGCTTAAAAAAAAACAGCTTATAAGCTAAAAAAAAAAAGTTGGTGTAGTCCAACTTATTTTTTTGGCTGATAAGTTGTTTTCAGCTTATAAGCTGCTTTAGATAAGCTAAGCCAAACGGGTCCAATTATTTGGGCTTATTTTAAACATAAAATAACTTTAAACTGGTCAGCCAAACATTCAAAAAAGCTGAAAACAGCTTATAGGCAACTTATAAGCCAATTCAAATGTGATCTAGTCTTTTTCCTTTTTAACTACTCTAGCTAGCAGCAAGCAACAAGTTAATTAAAGAGCCGCCGAGCAGTAATCGTCGGCTGCATTCCTCAAGAAGTGGCCAAAACTCGTTACTGTTTAACAATTTTATTTTAAACTTTACTTAAATAAATATTCAATTAGCATGACGTTTTACCTTTATTACAATTTTAAAATTATTATAATTATAATCATTATCCTTATATTCGAAGAAAAGGCTAATCAATATATAATAAAATATGAAAAAGATTAAAAAATCAGATTTGGAATGCGTTGGCATCACGACGAGGGTCCCTCTATGTTTGTTCCTATTTCCAAAAAGTTTTGAATAATTCTTTTTTTCTGCTATAAATTATTTATGACACGTTTTGGTGGTATGCCTGGCGTACAAATAACGTGACTTTTATTTTTTAATTGATCCACTACTATTTTCTGCTTTAGTTTATTCGGGTTTGTTTATCT
The DNA here is from genome assembly GCF_019175385.1 of Lycium barbarum. Lineage (NCBI taxonomy): Eukaryota > Viridiplantae > Streptophyta > Magnoliopsida > Solanales > Solanaceae > Lycium > Lycium barbarum. Next base: position 14,249,911 of record NC_083340.1, read on the forward strand.
AGAAATATATTCTTCCCCCCCCCCCGCCCCAAAAAAAAAAAAAGAATATATCTAATGAAAAATAAAACGACCAAAGTAAGTTATAAACATTATTGGATTCCTATCTGATAGTTTAATTTTTATTTAATGCTACGCCATTAAATTGTTGAATTCCTTTTAGAAGAGGAAAATAAAGACAAAAAAGAGAAAAAGCGATCGAAAAGAGGAGCAAGATCAGGAAATCTTTTGTTATGTATTAATGTAATCCCTTTTTCATTTATTAGTGGACTATGTTGATCGGCTTAAAAAGTTAAATGCAATGTGTAGTCTTATCATAAGATTTCTGTTCACATAAGAAATTAAGGAAGCTTTCGAATCATGCTAATTATATACAGGAAACATATTGCTCTTATGTACATTAATAATGTAGTTGGATGGACAATTATTCTCAGAGCTATACCAATTCGATATTAATTTGTGTGCATCAATGTGGCGTATCAATTTTACTAAGCGATCAATCTATTATTTATTTTTGAATAGCTATAATACCCGAGTCAGTTTGCGTGTACCTCAACTATATAAATCTGTTTTGATAAGTCACCTAGCCATTTTTCTAGGTTACTAACTCCTACAGTTGCTTGCAATTGGTTTTTAGGTTGACTTACTTTTTGCACAATCTATAAATGCAACGTACACTCTTATATTACAATATTATCTACATGATAGAAATGATTGAACAAGGGCTAAACGTTTACAAACACAAATTAAAAGAAAAAGTCGCTCCATTTCCGGCGTAATTGCAAATCCATGGCCTTTTGGAATCTGGACATATACACTAGTTTCCATTTTCTTTGTCTTTCTTGTTTTTTGAATCTTCTCTTTGATTTTTCGTTAAATAGATGCTTCTATTTTGTTGCGATATTATTGTCTAAACATTTATCTTGTTGTTTATCCATCCTAAACACAATGTATGTTTTCCTTATACCAATGTGAAAACTTGATCGGCCAACACCTTCATATAAGTATGCATTAATAACGATAATAATATAACATTCATGCATGTAAACAAATGATAAAGAACAAGACGGCGAAATAATACTTTTGTACACGAATACACAAAAACAATTGATGAACATATTAATAAAAACGAGTTGATTCTCATATGGTCACTTAATTAATAGTTATTATCTCAGAAAGTAAATTTTCTTTGTAGAAAAGAAATGAAATTGGGAAGAAAAGTGACTTTATGAGATAGTAACTACTAGTTGAGTGACCCATTTGAACAATAATTTGAAATAACCCCATTCACCTTACAAGAAATCTAATCCTTATAAACACAACGTACTAATGGAAGAATGCACTGAAGAGAACGAAGGAACGTACTTTCAAAGTTCCATTCTTGTCATTTATCTGATCTTTGTCCTAATTAATTGTTTATACCTAGGTAGCAAAAGGGAAAAAGAGAGAAGATGAGAATTTAAGGAAAACTTGATCAACAGCTTCCTGCTAATATGCATCGGTGGTGAGTGGTGACAATAATATAACACACATGTAAACAAAAGATAGAGAACAAAATGGCGAACTAGAGAACTTTTAAATTTAAACATGAATAAAGATATAAGACATAAAAGATGAATATATTAGATAAACAGAAAGTACTAATAATGTCTCCCTCGATCCATCGTACTGGAGGGATTATGAAATAATTAATGTACTTGAGATAACGAAAAATGTTTCGGAAGTGGTCGTCCTTTTTTTTTTTTTTTTTTTTTTTTTTTGGGTGAGGGTGTGTGTGGTTGGGGGGTGAGGGGGGGGGAGGGGGAAGGTGTTGGAGTGATAAATAAAGAGAAATACTTGTAGGTTAAGGTCTGCGTATATCCTATTTTTTCCAGACTCACCTATAGAATTAAACTGAGTATGTTGTTGTTTTCTTACTTCTGTCACCACAAAGTCAAAAAAAATTAAAATTAAAATTAAAGGAACTTTCTCTAGTCATAATGGGGGAAAAGAATTTCACCTTGTTGGTACAATTGGAAAATAGAATTGGTACAACATGAAAATCGAGATATCTCAAGCGACAGAGTGTAATTTGTGCTAATTGAGTACAATCAAAATACTCTATGATTGAAGAATAGTTGACGTTGTATTAGGGAAAACAACACCAAATACCCCTAAGATATAAAATAATTACCCGCCCCATGCCCCTTCTAACCTAATTCGCTCCTCACCCAATCGGTCGAAACTATTTACCCGACATACCCCCTCGCCCAAATCTCTTTTTTCATGATATCATCGCAATATATTTATATATCTTGATGGTATCATGAAGGACTGCAACAGCCTTCCATGATACCATCTCAGTATATTTATATACCACGATGGTACCATGGTCCTGAGGAGTGTCTCATTGAAGGACTGAAGCAGTCCTCCATGATACCATCACAGTATATGTATATAAGATGATGGTATCATAGAGATTTTTTTTCGAGAAATGTGTGTCTTTTTGAATAAATGAACATGATCATCCATAATACCATCTCAGTATATTCATAATACCACCTCAGTATATTTATATACCATGGTATATATCATGGAGACTAAGAGAAGGACTGAAGCAGTCTTCTATGATACCATCTCAGAATATTTATATACCATGTTCATATCATAATTTGGGGGGCAACTCGGGTAAATAGTTTTGATTTTTTCTGGGGGTATAAAAATAATGAGGATATGGCGAGTGATTATTGGTTTGAGGAGGGGCGCACGTTCTTTTCCCGTTATATTATAAGAAATGTGATACTTACGATGGATTGTAACTTTTTCGCCCTTAATCAGAGATCTTGTGTGTTTGAAGTACTTTCAAAATGAAATAATTCTTGTTATGGAGCATTTCCTCCTTAAATCGATGCTACGCGATATAAATCTGAATTAGTTAGATCAGTTATAAGTTCCAATTATTAGATAGTTAAGCAAAAAACTAGTCTTTGTACTCTGTAATTAGCTAAATTACAGAAAAACTAAACTAAAGAAAATATGGACGTTGATATATCTATGTTGGCTTATAAACTCATAAAAGAAACTCAATCCATCATCATATGCCCCTTTATAGATCGTAAAGAGCTAGCGTTGACCTGAATTTTTTTCCTTTCTATTAATTTCCTTCCGAATTCATGAGACTAATCTGATTATTAGTTTCCTAATCAAAAGGATTGAGCAATTTATGTTCCGAAGCCCCAATTGCTAATTAAATATATTTGAATCCCGCTTTAATGAGTGCAAATAGATGGTATCGACTCTTTTGATCAAGAAAGAGATAATGATGTCTAGAAAAGTAATTGGTAATTAGATTCCACAGAGCGTTCAATATTTTACATGGATTGTTGGGTGCCTTGATTAAATATCAAGTGGTACAGCTATTGCATTAAATTCATGGGCCATGTGCTTTGTGCTTACGATATTTATAATCTCCATAGACCATAATTATAACAACTATATATATTTAACGGAAAAGGCTTAAATATGTCATTCAACTATCAGAAATGGCTCATTTATGTCACTCGTTAATAGTTAGACGGCAAATTTGAGCCTTTTCCGTATATTTAATAAAAAAGGCAAGTGCTTTTTTGTATGTATTTCAACGTGTACCAACTCCCAAATTGCTGTAATTAAAGAAAGATTATAAGGATTAGGTTGGAAGCAACAAGTTTGAAAAATTAAATATCAAATGGCTTGGATACAATATATTTTCAATTGCTTTTTTTTCTGATGTCCATGTGGTTAGTCAGATTAATATTAAATCTAAACATTAAGCGGATCAGAATCGTTATTCTTGATTTTGCTTGCAGAGTTTAGCAATTTATATTTATTGTTTCCCTTTTTCAACCAAAAACAATTATATTTGTTGCCTTTTTTCTTTAAATCTCATTACTGAGAATCATGGTCCACTCACGTTGCCTGCGAGCCATTACAGATACCACACGACATGTAAAGAACTAATAACCCAATTAAAATTACTTAAAGATCAATTACTAATAATTTGCTTCAATGAGCATGTGTCAGTGAAAAAAGTATATGAAAAGTACTTGTCGAATTACACCAAATATATTTAAATATCAGAATGTTTAACTTATCGATTGAAAGTCACTATTAATCAAATGAATTCTACAAGCAAGCATTTGATGAGCTCCAAACTAACGACTATCTCCTTTTTCAAGGTCTTCCTTGAAAGGAAATGCCAAAGAAAATCACTTGACCTGCATGAAAATTCCTTTACTTTTTCTTCTAGGAGCCTGGATGGGCTTATGCCTATAAGCTACAAACAGCTTATAAATTAAAAAAAATAAGTTGGGGTAGTCTAACTTATTTTTTTTTTTAGCTTATAAGTTGTTTTCAGCTTATAAGCTGCTTTAGATAAGCTAAGTCAAATGGGCTCAATTAGTTTTTTGAGTTTATTTTAAGCATAAAATGACTTTCAACTGGCCAATCAAACACTCAAAAAAACTGAAAATAACTTATAAGCAACTTATAAGTCAATCCAAACGGGCTCTAGGTCTTCCAGTGAGTGAGATAAAATCGAAAAACATAAGTCCTTCCATTTTTCACCTGAAAATACTTTTAACTACATCTAGTAAGTTCAACATCCCATTTTCAGCATGAGAAGATTTTTGACGCGGCAAGTGGCACACGGGTCAATATCATTCTGACACTTTCGATGGGCCCACTAAGCAATTGGGCCTAACCAAAACGTGAACGTAAAAGCAGGTGGACCAAATTAACTCGTGTGCAGACATGATGAAAAAAGACAAAATCCACGTTATCAATATCCATATTTTTTGCGCGTGCAATGTGCTAGATTAATTTATTTTATTTTTTAGTATTAATTAATTAAGTAGTAGTAGTAGTAGTAGTAACAAACTAAAATATAAATAAATCCGTTTAGTACATTTTTGACGCAGGGGCAGCTGCACGTGAAACACGCTACGAAATGCCATACTCGGTCTCTTGGACTTCCGGTCTAAAGCTATCATGTTTGACCAACATGATATTATCTTCGATTTTTTATTTTTATTTTTTATCTTCATACATGTAATTTAAGAAAAAACTAACAAGAATTCAACTAACATCAAATCAGTGTAAAATTCAAACTCGTAACGTGTACTCCATCTATTTTCCTTCTAGTCCAATAAATTCTATATTTTTCATGACAAGTTTTTAAAATTACATATTTTTTTAAAAAAAAAAAGAGTCAAACTCCATAAATAAATTGAAAAGTTATGTAATTTACAACTTTTATTTATTTATTTGGGTTGTTTAGTACTGTTGATCTCTTGTATTTTCGTCAGTACTGTTTGATCATGCAATATGGATTTTCATTTGTCCAGAGCTTTAGTCTTAGGTTTGAACTAAAATCTTCAAAGGCTTTCTAAAGGATAATAATAATATACGAATACTTTCTAACAAGTTCCATTTTTCTTATCACTTGACGCTAATGAAATTTGACTTAAAACTGACATTAATAACCCAAGTAATTTGTTTGACAGCCACCTCATTAATTCTTCTCCATGGAAGTCCCACAACGAAGAGTTCTGATTCAGCTTTCGTATAATTAAAGCAGCCAACAAAAGTAACTTAGATTTTTCCAACAGCTACAAGGGAAACCAAATACTTCTCCCCCACACAACATGAAATTCAATTCTACAAATAGACCAACTTGTTGTCTGTCTCCTGGCCACCGGGGGCGGATTTATAGGGTGGTCACCCGAACACTCTCGGAAAAAATTATAGTACATATATAGGGTAAATTTTCTGTGTTTATATACATATATTAACTTTTGAACACCCTAAAAAAATGCAAAAGGTTAGCCCAATTGGTCCAAGGTGTTCAAAATTATCTCTAGTAGCCTAGGTTCGACTCCTATCGATAACATTATTTTTTAATATTTAGCTTTTGTTGTTTTTTCGAACAACCTGAGTGAAAATCCTGAATCCGTCACGGCTGGCCACCCTCCCCAATAATGAAGGAAGGATTAAAAATGTTACTTTCATCCAATTTATGTGATAGTAGTATTATCTTTTTATGGGAAAGGGGGCCGGAAATGTACCTAAATTATGAAAAATGGAATAAATTTGTCAACCGTTTGAAGTTAGTCCTAAATATATCCTTATAAATATTATAAGCTTATATTTACTCCTCAATTATGAGAAATAGAACATTTTTCTCCATTTCCTAAATTTGGTCCAAAATATATCCTTATTATTGAAGAGCTTGTTCAGATTGTTCTTCAAAATTAACAGACTCCCAACATCTTATTTTTACCCATTTGAAATATATTTTATTATTGAGATGGAGTGTTCCCATCAAATATAATAATCTTAAACCCCTGTGGGAAAATTACCAAAGAAATTACACAGACCCAAAACGGTTAAAAAAGCTTAACATCATCATATTGTTATCTTTTCCCCATTAAAAAGATTCTTACTCTCTTGAAGTTTGACAACAGTTGAATAGAGCTCAAATTCCAGAGAATCAAACATTTCTCATGGAAATTTAAATAAAGAACCCGATACCAAATTGAACTTCTTAAATCAATGAAAAATAATTGTAAGTACGTAAATGAAAAAATTGAAAGAAGTTATTTTGTTGGGTATGTGTGAATAAAGTCTAATATTAGTTACTTATAACTGATACATAAGGTGTTAGATACCCTTAATGATGTGAGGTCTTTTAGAAAAAATCACGCGACTTTGGCTCAAAACAGACAATATCACATCATGTTAAAGATGTTTGGGTTGTTTAAACCCAACAACTGGTATCGGAGTCATGGTTCGGTGAGACGAGTATGTAGATGGTGAAATGACGGTGTAAGGCCTGACTTAGTGCCTTTGCCCATCTACGCGCCAGTGTTTTACCTTTATCCTTAGCTTCAAAGACGCATACACACACAAAAAAAAAAAAGGTAGCTAGTGGGCTTTGGTGTCTTAAATATACTCGATTGATGTGGGTGACACAGTTTATCTCCAAGTTAGTCTGTGAATGATGATGGGTCGTGTCAAATTTAATTCGAGAGAGAGATTGTTGGTTGTGCGTGAATAAAATCTCACATTAATAGCTGAAAAGAAAAGTAAGCTACTTATAAGGTGTTTGATAATCTTAATGGTGTTAAGCTTTTGGTAATATCATGCAAGCTAGGCGCAAAGCGTACAATATTACACCATGTTAATAGTACCTTCGGGATATTTTAGCCCAACACTTAACACAAAATTCATAACTATTGAAACCCCAACCTTCTGACAAGTGATAAGTTTTTACTTTATATTATAATGCTTTTCTTATATTTAATCTAATAGAGACAGATCCAATATAAGATGACCGACCTGAGCCAATTTTCTAACCTTTCGATGAGTGATAATGCATTAATCATTCACTACCTTCAAATGTATTTAAATGGCGTGTTCTACACATTCTTTGAAAATTTTCAAGTTCTTCCCCAATTTTACATCCCCATTTTCAAAAATTTCATCTAAATTGATAGTGATAATTGTCTCCAGAACTTTCTGATCCTGTACATTTTCTTTTCCTCTTTTTCTCAAAATCTCATGTAAAATACTTCTAGGAAACAACTCTCAAATTAATCAAACAACTGAAAGCGTCAATGAATTGAAAACAATGTATCACCAGTCATAAAAAAGGACCAACCCAAAGCAACTACTAAGATTAGTGCATCCTTAGTGCGATTGCAAGCAATTCTGAGAGTCGCGCACTTGACCAAATCTTTTAAAATATTTTGTGTTATTTCTTTTATTCTATATGCAAGGATTTTAAATATATTTCATTTTATTTGAAATTTGAAATTGGAGTTGAAGATAGAATTGTGTCTGGTTATATTTTTTGCATAAGAAAGATGAGGGCACTTTATTCAAAGTTTATGACGATGGAGTTTAAAAACATCTTAGGAGCACTTTTTTAAATTTGAAATCCAACTCCAAATTTGAAAATATTATAATCAAACATTAATTTTGAAAGAAAGCGAAAAATTATTTAGGATAAAAGGTCAATAACTCTCATTGGCGAACAGCTCCTTAATATGTTGGGAGTTGGGACATTTATCAAAAAGATCAGCCCCACTTAGTCCAAGCCTGACAATTATAAACGTGCATGTGTTCTTTTTTTCCTGTCAATAATTCATTGTCCTTATTGTAGTTGCTGCATCTATAATTTGCATATGTGTTTGGGGCCTTCTTTAGACGGTTTACGCTGTCACGTCTCATTGCACCACAATTCCACAACTTCACATTCTCATCAAATAAATTCCAACCATATATAGTTGTTTCAGATATATACTTCGACAAAAACAATATTATGGATATGCAGAATTTACACTAAATGATTAATGCGAGAATATTTTGATAACACATTTTAGTATATAAACGGTTATCACTTAATAATGGTCAAGTGATATGATTATTAAGTGATATATATGTATATTTCTTAATAACTTATGACTCTCAAAGTTAAATTGTTCGTTTAAATGTAATATCGGGTGTTTGTGAATTTCTTTATATGGTATCTGTAAATACTTTTCTATATAATGATGAGTAATTAGAATGTTTTCGTCAATAATTTTTGCTATTTTATTAACAATATGAAGAATATCGTTAGTTGATTTTTTTTTTTACAATATTAGTACCAAAAGATGTACGTCTTAACTAGCTAGTGAGAAACGAATAAATTATAGGAAAAACGAAGAAAGTATTTACATGTTAACATAATTCTTATACTATACTCTCTCCGTCCCATAATAAATGTCATCTTAACCAAACAAATTTGTCTCATAATAAGTGTCACTTTAGGAAACCAAGACATAAATTAACTAGTTTTTTCCAACTCTACCCTTAGACAAAAACTTACAAGTTAAAGTAACATTCAAATGATGATTGGAAAAGTCATATCGTAATTTGATATTGTTGGATTCTCAATATCAAAAGGATTACTACTTGTGCATGTTCTAATTAAAAGAAAAAAATAATTTATTTTTATTACATAGGGATAATTTAATAAATTTTATATTGTATTATTAATTTTTTTAATATGACTGATTTTGACTAAAGTGGAACACCCGTCGCGCGGAACTCGCTAATCGGGTTTTATTCTGTTTATCGTATAGGAGGTTATGTTCTTTTTTGCTCTTTTTGGGGCTTCTTCTCATTCTTCTTTGGCACCTACTTATTATGGGAGGAGAAAGTATTGCTTTGTTACGCCAAAAGGCCTACATGTCTACTGTCTAGGAAGAAATAGTGACAATTGCCTCAACAATCAATAGTACGTTGATAAGTGACCGCACAATTCTAAGATGCTTATGCATAGGCTAATTAAAGAAACAACTTATTTTTAACGGGGGAAGATGCAATCCCTTAATTTGTTATCTCATGGACCCCCTATGCTCCTCCTAGCTTTCACCACCTAAGTAAGAAAATACACACTCTTACCTCCCAAGTGTCATATATTTTTATAAAAAATAAAAAATATGCGGGCAGATGTGTGTCTACGTGTGTGTATGTAAATGGTATGGAAAGAATGGTGAGAAAAGATACATGGCCCGCCTGGAATTTAAGGACATCCTACCATTGCATATTTGCAATCATTGCATGTTTCTCACTTCGTTGAAAAGCTTTAGGGATATATATGTATATACTGAGACCTTCCTCCAATTTTCACTTCATACACCGATTATACCTATAATTTGTGATATTATACTAATTTATCTTATTTTGAATTATTCTTTTAATCATTTATTATTGAAGGAACAAAATAGAGCTCAACTATTTTTCCCCTGCTAATAAAATCTTTCATTTAATTAATTTTATTAACATTTTTTATTTAGCAGAAAAAACGTAATTAGAGCATCAAACCCTTCTTTTGCCTCATGGATATAGACACTTCAGTTTTCCCAATTTTCTTTGTCTTCTTTTTTTGTAATATTTTTTAATCTTCTCCTTGGTTTTGGATAGATGCCTATAGTTAAGTTTTGTTTCGATATTATTGTCCAGACATCGAGTATCTTCATATTTATCGATTCTAGACACAATTTTGTGCCTGCCATTTCTCTCAACCTCAATTCTAAACTGTTGATACCTAGGTTAATATGTATAAATAAAAGAAAAACTTGTTCGAAAATAAATGGCGTATGTAGTAACGCAACAACGTTATTGAGAGGATTTATATATTGAAGTTGACATAATGTTGTATGACTTTATTCGCGAATGTGCAAATTTGATCAATCGACATCTTCCCTACTAGTAGTACGCATAGAAAATGATAAACAGTACTATAGCATACATGTAAAATAATGTTAGAGATTGAAGAATATATTTACTAAGGAAAAAAAAAAAACAAGATTGAACAAAAAACACGGGAACTACTATGATTTTGTACAATAATGAAGATAAAATAAAAAGGCATAAAACCAGTACATGACTAATTACTAGCACCAAATTGAGGTGTTTAGTAATTGAATATTCTATTCCTGCCTTAAAGTGTGCACGTAATGGAGGATATAGAGAGTGATATTCTTTTGATTTAAATAGAAAAAGAGATAATGATGATATGAAAAAGTAATTTGTAATTGTTTCGCATGGATGATTGAGTGTCTTGATTGAATATCGATCATGTGAGGTGACTAGTGTAATAAAGACAACTCATTTAATAATTGTCACACCTAATTGCATATAAAAGCCATGGGGCATGTCCTTTTTGCTTAGTGTTTACGATCTTCATAATCTTTTTATATGGACCCTGCTTAGATTTTTTGTTTTTATGTTATGTGTTTGCTTTTCGAAAAATTTATAAATTATTCAGCTAAATCGAGTAATTTTATTCTTAATTTTGTATTTCTAAGTGAAAGTATCTATTTGTATTATATCTAATTTCTGAACAATAAAGTGATTAATAACAAGTAAAATCTATAATTGATTAGTAATTTTAACTGCGCGTGTGAAAATTATTTTATGCTGTGAATGTGAAATAAATTCAGAAAATCAATATTGAAAAATCTAACTTCGTTATTTGAAAGTCATGTTTGACCATAAGCCTTAATTAGTTATTATCATTTGAGCTCAAATTGATATGAAAATCACTAACCTGACTAATCCTAAACTGGAAAAAGCATGGCATGATTTTCCATCTTTTTCTCTTCTTTTCAAGGTTGTCCTTGCCATGCATGAACAATCTTTCCCCCTAGTTTCTTCAATGTCTTCCATTTGAGTGAGTATTGAGGTGATTAATAATTATTAGTACTATTTTTCTCCGTTCCAAATATTACTCATTTTGATAAATTAAATTTATTCTTAAAAATATTAGATATTTTAAGAAAAATATTACTTTACTGTCAAATTTATCCTTATTGTTCCAGTTAACTAAATGTTAATGATGAATTACAGTATATGGATCATTAATAATAATGAGAGTGTGTGCTTAAGTAGATAGTTAGGAAGGTTGTTAGAAAAGTTAATACTCAGTTAGTTAAGTCATGTGCAGGTCATGTGACTAGCGGGGTCGGTGAAAGTGAGTATAAATATCACATTGCAAGTCATCTGTGGCATTCAACAAAAGTCAATGAAATTAGTAACTCTACTATTTCTCTCTCTACTCACAAAATATCTTCTGATCTTAATTCCTTGATTACATTCAATGTTTCACTAAATTTTCGCTGCAAATCACTGCAAATTCATCATGGTATCAGAGCAGTGCAACGAGATCGGGAATTCTATTTGATTTGGAAGAAGAATTGATAAAAATAAAAAATAACACAAAATTGCCATTGTTGAGCTTGCACAGATCGCAGCAATGGTGGAAACAAGCAATTCAGCAACAGTAGCAGAAAGTATAGATAACAATGATCCTTTACTTTTGCAAAACACGGACATCCATGCGTTTAGCTTTGTTAATAAAAAAATAAGCTAGGTTTTGTGGATGGATCGTGCCTTAGGAGTACATACAAAGGAACTAGAGAAATTCAATGGGATCGATGTGATGCTGTAGTACTATCTTGGATTAGTGCAACTGTAGCACCAGAATTGAGGAAAAGCATTGTGTATTACTTTAGTTCTAGGAGAATCTGGAAGGATTTCAAAGAGAGATTTGATAAGTCAAACTTGAATAGAATTTTTCGTTTATGGAAGGAAATAGGAACACTTACTCAAGGGATTGACACTGTGAAAACATATTACTCGAAAATGAGAGATCTATGGGATGAATTAGATGTAATGATACCTCCTAGTTGTGATTGTGAGGAGGTATTGTGAGGAGGCCAAACCTTTCTTAGAGTATATGAGGAATTTGAGAATGCTGCAATTTTAGCAGGTTTGAATGAGACTTTTGGACAAGTGAGAAGTGCTATCTTGCTCAAAACACCCGCACCTGATGTGAATGAAGCCTTTGCTATGGTTGCTTAGGAAGAGAGTCAAAGGAAATTAGGTGCTAGTGATAATGATCCTAGTAAGGAAGTGTTAACCATGTTAGCAGGAAGGAGTCAAAATTTTCAAAGGAATCAACCAGTATCAAGGAATATGTGAGCATTGTGGTTGTCAAGGGGGTAACACCTCGTAGCTTCGGGCGAAGGTTTGACTCATAAGATGATAATATAATGGAACCAATATGAAGGTTATAGGAAGTGTTTTGAAAACTAATCAAGTCATAAGAAATGTCTTTGGGCAAAGCAAAGTTGGAAGCCACTCTACGGGGCATGTTTGCAAGTGAGTTTGTAGAAGGTCTTACTTTCAATGACCATAAACCCTTTATTCATTAGGAATTTGGGAAAACTTCCTAAATGAAAGTTGTATCCCTTTGAAATACCTTTCCAAAGGTATATTATGGGGGTCAAGGGGACATCTGTACAAAAAGTTATGGCCATTTTACTGAAGGATTACAGTGCAGTCCGTTCACTGATCATGTTATACGAACTTGTTATACGGCCCATATAATTTTATACGGACCGTATAACTCATCCGTACTTCATGAAGCTGCAAATCGACGTTCTGTTTTCAGCCATGATAAAATATGGTCATATTATACGGACCGTATAACTTTATACAGACCGTATAATATGTCCATATAACTTCCGTCTCACTTTTGTATAAATTCAAGCCTTGAGTTCTTTTATTTCATTATTCACAATTCCAAGCCCTAGAAACAATCCAAAACATCAAGGTAAGTCAATCCAAACCCTTCCAACTCAATTCTAACATATACTCTAATAATCTAAGCAAGAAATCATTGTTCATAAACTAGGGTTTTCAAGAAAACCCATCTCAAGGTTCAAGAATTAAAGATTTTGGAAATCTTCTTCAAAGTTAAAATCTTTAATTCAAGTTTGGAGCATTACCAGGTATGTAAAGTTACTATCTACGTGTGGGAACATCATTGTTCTTCCCCACGCCTCAAAATCCATAAATTATGATTCTCTACTAAAACTAGGGTTTCTATACCATGCTCATGATAACCCTAGGCCCATGTCCATGATTATATTATGTATGAATTGCTATTTTTCTATCATTGTGTTCTTAATAACTCCATATGATTATTGAGAATCAGTCTGTAATCCATGAAAACCCATATCTTGTATTCCATGGGTTCTTGCATGCATGTTTTAGCTAAAATGATTATTTGTGAGTAGGGATGTGATCTTTAAGGAGCATTTATTTCCTTTCAAGGATAAGCAATTGTCAATGATGAAAGAAACACTAGCTTCCATTATTCTACCCTCCTCCTTGAGTTTAGATGTAGGATGTTCCTTACCAGAAGACAATGTCCCATGTGAAGTCAATGCATCAGCTCCATCTGAAGATCATGTTCAAGAGATGCCAAATGAAAGTCCACAAATTCCTTTGTATGAGGAATAACAGGTAGAAACTGCAGTAGTGAGTACACCCACTGAAGAACATAATATTGAGGGGTCTGCACCTCTTCAAGTATCATCCAGAAGGAGTGGCAGATCTGTGAAGCCTTCCATATGGATAAAAGATTACATTGTGCCCACTAAGCCTAGTATGTATCCTATTGCAGACACAGTTTTCTATGAACACTTGTCTGATAATTACAAAACATATGTAAGCTGTTTTTCAGCCTTGGCTGAGCCTCAATCCTATAAAGAGGCATCACAAGATTCTCAGTGGAGAGATGCAATGCAGAAGGAAATTCAGGCCTTAGAAGAGAATGGAACATGGGTGGTGACTGAATTTCCTGTTGGGAAAAAGGCCATAGGTTCAAAATGGGTCTATAAAATCAAGTACAAAGCATCAGGTGAGGTGGAGAGATATAAGGCAAGGTTGGTAGTAAAGGGATACAATCAGAAGGAGGGGTTGGACTACCATGAAACTTTCTCACCAGTGGCCAAAATGGTGACTGTGAGAACAGTTATCAGTGTAGCAGCCTCTCAAGGTTGGAATTTAGTACAAATGGATGTAAATAATGCTGCTTGCAGGGTAATTGTTTTTTAGGATGTGTTCATGGAACTGCCTCTGGGATTTCATAGGCAGGGGAAAAATAAAGTGTTTAAATTATTAAAGTCACTGTATGGGCTTAAACAAGCATCAAGGAAGTGGAATATTAAACTCACTGATGCCTTAATTGTTGCTGGATACAAACAAAGTGTATATGACTCTTCTTTGTTCACTAAAAGACAGAATGGAAGTCTGGTGGTCATTTTTGTATATGTTGATGATTTACTAATAATAGGAGACAACTTGCAAATGATTGAAGCAGCCAAAGGGACATTGAATCAACACTTTAAAATGAAGGACCTGGGAAACCTTAAATACTTCCTTGGAATTGAGGTGCTGAAGTCTAGACATGGCATGTTTCTTAACCAGAGGAAATATGCCTTGCAATTAATCTCAGATGTAGGACTGAGTGGTGCCAAAACTGTCAGCATACCAATGGATCCTAATCTCAGACTTACAAGCCTTGAATATGATCAACATTTAGCTGCAGAAACTGCCAGGAATGATGGAAAAGAAGGAAATACAAGTCACACAAAGGAGAATGTAGAAGATCCTAAACTGACAGACATCACTTGTTATCAAAAGTTAGTTGGTAAGTTGCTTTATTTAACCATCACTAGACCTGATATTTGTTTTGGTGTTCAAGTCCTGAGCCAATTCATGCAACACCCCAAGTTGTCACATTGGGAAGCAACACTGAGAATTGTTAGATACATTAAGAGGGCACTAGGAATGGGACTCTCATTTCCAAGAGGCACACTAATCAGTTAACAACCTTTTGTGATTCAGACTGGGCTGCTTGCCCCAACACAAGAAGGTCTGTTACTGGCAATGTGATCAAGCTAGGGGATGTTCTCATCTCTTGGAAATTAAAGAAACAGGCCACTATTGGCAGAAGTTCAGCTGAGGCTGAATATAGAAGCATGGCCTCAGCTGTGTCAGAGGTCATTTGGCTTACAGGATTGTTGGGAGAACTTGGAATTGAACTACAGAAGCCTATTGCGTTGTTTTGTGATAGCAAGTCAGCAATTCAGATTGCAGGGAATCCCATGTTCCATGAAAGAGCTAAACATATTGAAATAGACTGTCACTTCATAAGGGAGAAGGTCAAATCTGGGCTGATCAAACCTCAGTATTTGAACACCAGATTGCAGCTGGCAGACATATTGACAAAGGGACTTGGAGTTGGGCAACATCAGCAGTTATTGAGCAAGCTTGGAGTGTTAGATATTTTTATCCCTCCAGCTTGAGGGGGAGTGATGAATTACAGTATATGGATCATTAATAATAATGAGAGAGTATAAATATCACATTGTAAGCCATCTGTGGCATTCAACAAAAGTCAATGAAATTAGTAAGTCTACTATTTCTCTCTCTACTCACAAAATATCTTCTGATCTTAATTCCTTGATTACATTCAATGTTTCACTAAATTTCCGCTGCAAATCACTACAAATTCATCAGTTAACAAAATAAAATTTTAAGGAGTGATAAATAATAGCTTGAAGAAAATTAAATTCTTTATATTTTTAAGATTATTAGGTATTCCCAAGCACTTTCTACCAAAATTTCTTCACTTCAAGACTCAAACCTCAGACCTCAAATCTCTAAGTAATATTATTATTTTCACTCAAAAGAACTATGTTTAATATTTTTCAGAAATCCCCCACACTGTCCCAAGCCATTCCCAATTGAACACGAGATGATTTTTGTCACAAGGCAGGTGGGACGCACATCAATATCATTCTGGCATCTCTCACTCAGGCTGGGCATGATATGGTAGATATCGATTATCATATCAAAATTGAAAATTTTTATATCATGGTTTCGATACTATGATATTTAGTATGCATTTAAAAAAAAATCGTATTCGATCGGTATGGTATTTGGTATTCATAAAGAAAATACCGACGTATACAATTCATATATCTTAGGATTATAATACTAACAAATATATAAACTAATATTATTACAAAAACTACTATTGTTTAAATGTTGGAACTGTGACTACTTTACCTTGATTTAAATGTCTTTTTTGTGTAATTTATTTACAAAGGGGATTGAATTTACTTTCTTTTGAATAATTTTACATGTGTAAGGTGTTAGTACAATATAATTGAGACATTTCTTGAATAGCTGAAGCTACAATTCTCTATGATATGAGTATATATAGGTCGAAGTAGAACAAACTATGGTATCGATTTATCCTACCGCAAAATACCTAACCATACCGAATTAGTTGGGTATGGTAATGGTATAGTATTTTTAGAAACTAAAAATCGAAATTAATGTACCGCAGTTTCAAATACCGTACCATGCTCACCCCTACCTCTCATAAGTAATTGCGCTTAACCGAACGTGAAGAAAAAAATCTTAACGGCCCGCAGCAGTCAATGAACTCCTTAAATATTAGTAAACTTTATTTAAACACTTTACCACTAACATATGATAAAATATTCCTTCTAGACACTTTTAGCTCAAGATTTTGAAAAACACTTTTACGCATGTTTTGAAGGGCTCGTTGCGTAGATAAGTTAGTCATTTAAAATATGTCACCTTCTTTAATTATAGACATTAACATCGAATCAAATGATGAAGTTGGAAATGAAATGTCAGATTGAATCGCCAAAGCAAGGCTAAGACGAATAGATATGAATGACAAAGCCGTTAAACCTATTGCATGTTCCAATTGATGTTGATGTGTATAGTTAAAGGAGGAGAATGGGTGCTTTGTGAACACGAGTAGAAACTTTTTTCAAAATATGAGTCGAAAGTGTTTAATAGAAACACTTATCTCAATTAGAACAGGTCAAAATTTAAGTGTCTAAATGCAATTTAGTAACAAGTTTAAGGGATTGATGTTGTATTCGACTTTTTAATTTCGTATCCCATCAAGCTAATGAAACGGAGGGAGTACTACTACAATTTATCTTGTTGCCTCCTCTTGTCACCTTTCAATGTAGTGTATTGACTAGCACATAACATTAATTATCAATTAGTGGGAAAAATCTATTTCCTAACACAATAGAGTAGAAAGAAAGGTGGACGGGGTTCTTCTAGTGACTAAAACCACTCGTACAAAGATGAAAAGTAAAGGATGAACAAAAGAAGAAGAAAATTAAGATGAGTACTCTTTGTGACGTTTTTTTTTTTCTCCTTTCACTTTCACTACTAATAAAAATGAGGCTGACTTTAGCACGTGAATGTAGGGACATTTATCGGAATTGTATTCACTCCAAGTCTTACATACAAAAACGTGCAATTTTTTATTTTTTTTTAATTTTGTCATGCACATGTCCTTATTGTAAGTGATCTTTGCATATATTTTGAGGAGCCTTTTTGGACGGTGCTTTTCACTACAACCTTACATCCCCTATCCAAACCAACATATTTCCTTTCAAATTAATTTCTTTTTATTGTTAGATTTTAATTTTCGAGATTTTTTGATACATGTAAGTGCGCACACAAAAATTTTGAAGGTGAAAACTCTTACAACATTAACTTAATTTGATCATGAAAAATCGAAAATTAACTATCAAAAAACTTTATTTTAAATGTAAGCACATTCCCGTGCACTAAGTTCCCGCTACGCGCGAGGTCTGCAAAAGGGCTGGACCACAAGATAAATGTAAACAGATTTATATGATATATGAACAAGATATTTTTATATTGACCCTAAAAACCCACCATGTCTAGCTGATATCATAGGGTATTTTTTGTGGCTTAAATTGTCATGTGAGCTCTATTGCTGGAATATTCTTCTTTTTTTTTTTTTTTTTTTTTTTTGGTGTTAATTTTGCAAAATTGTGAAACAGAACAATTAAACTACAGCTGCTAGAGAACATCTTTCAAAAATTCCAAGAATAGTGAAAACTGTCTCAACAATTGGGAGTATACGTACTAGGGGTGTACAAAGCAAACCGACAAACCGCACCAAACCGATAATCCGAATCAAACCGAGAAAAAAATCCGACTAGTGGTTTGGTTTAACTTGGTTTGGTTTTAAAAAGAAAAACCCGAACACTATTGGTTTGGTTTGGTTTTAGCTAAAAAAAGTCAAATCGAATCAAACCAACCCGACATTACATTTATAAAATCATAGAAATATTTATTTATAATGTAATTTATAAATGTTTCTTTAACTTTTTCATAGTTTTTTGTCTTTTAACATATTATTTCAAGCTTAGAATTAGTTTTTGAATGGTTTAATAAGTTTTATCGCTCAATGATATTAGTAACTCAAATTAAACTCAACAAAAATCAAATCAATACTAATGCTAACAGAAGAAATTCATATCTAACACTGAAATGACAATAATTTTGATATCTATTCTTTAGTTTTATATTAGTTTAGAAAGTGAAAATACATAACTTAATTTTATTTTTTCTTTAATATCAAGTCATGTAATAATACTTATTAGCCGTACTTATTTTAGCATGACTTAGTACTTTAAGGGGTCGTTTGTATGAAGGATAAACATAAATAGTCCTGGGATAAGAATTTAGCAATTTCTTATCCCTCGTTTGGTTAGTAATCATGGGATAAGTTATCCCAGAAGTAAAAATACTGCTGGGATAACTATACCTGTCACAGGGTGGAATAAGTTATCCCAGGATAAGTTATCCCGGGATACGGAAGAAACCTCTTCTTTTTAGAAATTATCCAATGTATAATACTTTTAGTCCAACATACCAAACAGTCAATAAAAAATAACACCAAAATAACTAATTAATCCCAGCATAACTTATCCCAACGTAATTAATCCCAGCATAACTTATCCCAGCGTAATTTGTTTTTGAACCAAACGACCCCTAAGATTATGATCATTTTCTACATGCCTTATAAATTAGTTGTATTTATTGTAGCATGACTTAGTACTTTTAGATTATGAAAATTTTATTTTATGCAATTTCATTAATTTTTTTCGTTGAATATTTTAGTACAATGTCATCTCTCATCACGTTTTGTGTTATTTTCTTAATAAATATCTTAATTAGATAGTCGTATCTTACTAGGACTAAAGAAATATTTGAAATACAAGTTATATGTTTTGTATGAAGACTTTACCGGAAAAAACACGAAAAACCCGAGCAACCCGAAAATACAGAGAAAACCCGAGGTTGAAAAACCCGACTTTTGTTGGTTTGGTTTGGTGTATAGATTTAAAAACCCGATGCAATTGGTTTGGTTTGGTCTTTAAAAAATCCGAACCAACCCGGTCCATGTACACCCCTAATACGTACGATGATAAGTGACAAAAAACTCTAAGATGCAATGTGTGGCCAAAAAAGCAACCACCTGCATGATTCTTTTTTTTTTGTTTTTGGAATAAAAGGCGTACTAGGGTATTGGTTGTCTCATTGGCCCCTCCTTCCCAATCCCCCATAGCCACTGACCCAACAAGGTTAGGCCTCTCAGCTAATTTTTATACTTATACTAGATGACGTATGCTCGTACGCCCAATACTTTGGATTATTAGTGTATCTATGTGTATATATATAGTTGTGTATGTAACACCCCGGATCTTGCAACTGAGTTTAAGCTCATATCATTATAGTTTTAGTGGAAACACTGAAGGTTTGAACATTTTGCGAAAATGGTTGATAGGCCTATTTCGGGCAGCGATAACTCCTTGATCAGTTTGGAATTTCGGAAAGTACCCTCAATGAAGTTGTAGTATGTAGAAATACCTTTCTAACGATATAAGGACCAAGCCAATCAGAGATCGGAGCAAGGAGATATGATCGTCTCAATATGGCTAATAGTAAGGCACTTGAAGTCCTATAGAATCGGTTAAGTTTTTGATACGTCTGCTTTCCAGTCAAATTTCGTGAAAATCCGTTGGGAATTTGAGAAAACTTCCTTGATGAAAGTTGTATCCCTTTGAAATAGCTTTCCAACGGTATATTATGGAGGTCAAACGGACATCTGTGCAAAGAGTTATGCCTATTTTACTGAATCCTGTTCGCTGGAACAGTGAGCCGTAACACACCAAAAATTTCCAGAACCTCACTGGAATTTTTTACCAAGGTACGGTCCCAAGTTACGGTCCGTACTTTGTGTTACGGGACCGTAACATGGGGCATATTTTGGTCTGTAAGTACGTTTCGGGTCACCTGACTTCGAGAGGCCATAACCCTATCATAAATTGGGAATTTGGGAAAACTCAAAGAACGAACGTTGTAGATAATTGAAATACCTTTCCAACCATAGGTGGTGGTCCCATAGGTGACATCGGGATAGGGAGATATGGACGTTTTAAGACAGAAAGGTCGCAACCCGATTTCAAGTTGGGTCAAACCCATTTCCCCTTGGTATTTAAGGGAAATGTTAACCCTAGCAGCCACATTTCATCACATTTTCAGATTTTAGAGAGAGAGAGAGAGAGAGAGAGAGAGAGAGAGGGGAGAGTTAGAGAGAGAAAGTAGAGAATCAACCAAGTTGAAGGCCCCGAACCCCGAGGCTCGTGAAGGATAAAGTGTAGTACAAGTTGTTGCCGTCATTCTAAGCTAAAAATCGAACTTTGGGATGTTTATTTGTGGTGACTACTTATAAAAGGTAATGTTTCTACTCCCTAATCATTTATAGTTGTGAATTGATGAATTCTTGGGAGAATAATAATTGGGTTTGATGAAGAGAATTATATGAACTATGCTAGAGTTGTTGGATTGTTGACTTGGGATTGTTGTATTCATATGGGTGATGAAGAATGATGTTAATTACATATAATTGAGATTGTAGAATTAGCTAGAAGTAATAGCATGGGGATTTGGTGAAGAAAACACCATTACTGAGGGTTGTGGAGCTTCATGCCCACCAAGTGTTTGATAAAATGCTTAGATGAACAAAGCATGGATATTGTTGCTAATATAGAATCTCTATGACCTGTATTGCTATAGATTAAAGTTGAAGGGGTTTGAGTACATTGTGATACGCTCAAAAGCAGGAAGTTAAGGTATGTAGAACTTCCATCCACATGTGGGAATCTCTACGTTCTTCCCCATGATCCGTTTCGTAAAATCTATGAAGTTCAAATCCTAGGGCATTAAACCCAACATATTGGTAGCCCGTAATTATGTATGTATGTACATGAATTTTGTATCTATGTTCGTTATTGTACTCCTAATCTTCCATTACGGATATTAGGAATCCTAGCTTAATCCATGAATCGTGAATTCTTCCTCATGTGTTCTCATTATGTTCATATGAAACTGTATGATTTTATTTTGCAAGTTACAAGCATGGTTTCAATTCAATTACAAATATATGATTATGAACTATTGTATTACTCATAAATCAAGAACATGTTTACAAGTTATTTCGTGAAATCATGCTTACAAGACAAGTACAAGTTAATTCACGAAAGTCATGGGCTTCTTAGCCAACTATATTATGTTCATGTTTTGGGAGTTGCACGAATTACCGAGAAGGCTCAGATAGCCTGAAACTATGTAGCCACCATAGGACAAGGATCGCTCCGCCCAGTTAGGACGATACCTTAATTTTACACTGAATGGATCCATCAGGCACGTTACCACCTTATACCCTGACAAGGTATAGGGGCTCTGCTGGTCCGGCGAGGTACCAGACTCCACGTATCCACGTGATGATATCATGTGTCGGTTTATGAAATGCTCTCCTTACTTATCATGTTTTTACTTATGTTATATATATATGTATGTACACATGCTCATGTTCATGTCCAGGTTTTCAGTTTCAGTTCTTATCATGTTATTTCATGTCCCGTGTTGTTTCTTTCGGTTACTTTACATACCAGTACATTCAATGTGCTGACGTCCCCTTTTATTGCCCGGGGGCCTGCATTTCACGATGCAGGTACGGATTTACAGGACGACGCTTCTGCTCTTTAGGATTTGCACATACCAGCTTATTGGTGAGCCCCATCTCATTCGGGGTTTAGACATTGTATTTCTTTATTTAGTTTTGCATCTAAAGGTATGCTGGGGGCCTTGTCCCAGTAAGTATGTTTTCCAGTCAGACTCATGATAGAGGTTTCATAGACTAGACAAGTCAGTTATGTCATGTCAGACATTTGGAGTCGTATAGCCATTTTGGCTCACTCATGTTTAAACAAGTACTTTATTAAGTATTATGACTTACTACGTTTTATAAAGGCTCATCATGCATTCACGTTATATTCCGCTTATGTTATGTATCATGATGATTCAGCAGGCCATGTGGTTCGCTCGGTCACATGCAGTCAGGCACCGAGTGCCGTGTTACGTCCAGGCCATGGTTCTGGCGTGACAGTGTACAATTGTAAAAATGTATGCATTGGGTAGTGATAGTATATATATTTTATATTGCTAATAAACATACATAAGTTTACACTGTTTTTATGCATATATATATATATATATATATATATATATATACATATTTGTCTATTACATTGATGATTGCACTGTCTATGCATATATATATATGCATATCATTTTAATTTAGTACAGTAAGCAAAGAGAGAGTCCAAAGAGATTTGCATTCACGATGAGACAATGTGCTACCTCAAAAGAGAACCAAAAGACGCTAACAACAGTCAATGTAATATAAATTGTAGTAATTAAATGAGTTATTAAAATTATACAACCATTTAAAGTGGCATTAATAATAAATATTTGAGTATTATTCTACATAAATTATATGTATAATAAAGCTTTTTTCAATAAAAATGCATAATCTTATTTGCCAAATATAGTGTATAGGTAAAAGTAAATAAAATAATGTATTTTAAGGAGATAAGATAATTATTTTTATTTATATAGATGTACCATATGTTAATTTTCATAATAAAATTATAGAAATGACAAAGAAATTTTTTAAGACATTTTATTAATAGGTGAAAATTATTCATGGAAGAATGGAACAAACAATATATGCATTGTTAGTGTAAAGAAGTTTTTCACTATCAAATTTCTTTTATTTATTATGTGTAATCTGCCTTATTTTAATATATAAATATTATTTTATATTTTTTTAATACCTTTTAAAAAATTATTAGTATCTTTTTTATTATTCTATTACAATAACTCTTTTGTATGGTAATTACATGTTCAAATAACAGTTAATTCTAACTTTTCTATGTACATTTCGTTTCAATAAGACAAAATTGAAAATATCACCTCATTAAAAAATGGAACAGAAATGAGTATAATCAACAATGACACAAAACATTTAAGAGGAGCACATGTAGTGGGGTAACGTGGGGCCACGTGAGATGTCACATCAATTGAGACACACTTGGCATTTAGAAAAAGAGGCTTGGGTTTTTTGTCATAAGGAATTTAATTATTAACTTATATGCCAAGAAATACTCTTCTTCCACTTTAGTTTACTATGAAAAAACCTTCGATTCACTTGATATTGTAAGGATTTGCTATTGTAGTTAAAACTATATGAGAAGATAGAGATGCATCTTATATGTACATATGGACAAACATATGCAGCAACGATGGTTTAAAGGGGAAAAAAAAGAAATATGAGAAGTACACTTTGTTGTTCCCATACGGACTAAACCTCTATCACTTAACTTATAATATCAACTCCTTAATTATGAAGGAATATTAAGAATTTATGTAGACTTTTCCATAGCAACGTATTAACAGCATGTAATACATATCCAAGTATTGCCACCTAATCAATTTTCAAGAAAAGATATCAAAACCAAATTGGAAAACAAAGAAAGTAAAATAGGCACCCTTCCATTAGCTTACACGTAACTAATTGTACATGTGGACTTGGCCCACTTCATTTATCACCTTTATATATAGCTAAGTCTATTCACTTAAAAACAAATCACAAAGAGGCTTGGGTTTTTTGTCGTAAGGAATTTATGTCCAAGCTTTGAGGCTTATAAGCACAAGTGTACAATGCATGAATTTTTGTGAAATGACTGTGATGCCCCTCAAAATTGCCAACACGGGCCCAAGTCCAACTGTAGGTTTATGTGATTTTTATTTACTTGTCGATTTTATATAGCTTGGAGTTGTGTTTGAGCAATTTATATGGGGAAGAATTTGTTAAGTTTGTGATTAAGAAGAGAATTGTAAATCAGTTGAAACCTAGATAGGTGACACATTTACCTTACTTTAAGTTCATTGAGAATCAAGGATTAAGCTTAGTTTCCGGTTAGTTATTTTAGAGGTATAATTTTTTTGTTTGGTCAGAACCTTAATGTTGACATCTTTGATACTTCTTATTCTACCTTAAAGTTATTTCTTCTTCGGTCCACAATATATTACTTCATGTGAAAAGGCTTTGGGAAATTATTTCAAGGAGTAAACTTAACAAATGACCATATTTCTTTATTTTAGTGGTTCTACTTTTACATATCTTTTTATCTTAATGAGTGTGTATAGAAGAGTTTTTATCCGATGAATGTCATTTTGTTGTTGAAGCAAGAATATTGCTTGTAAATGCGATTATATTAAATATGAGGAATATTCATTTACAATTGTGAAAATCTCCCTTTTCCAAGTTCAAACTAAATCTAATTTCAACAAATTTCATGAAGGCAATCCGTTTTTTACATTTCAATTATGGTATGAATTGTATATAAATAACCAAAAAAAAAAAAAACTGACAACTCCTTAACCAAAAAGGTGTTGTATCTACCAGATTTCTCAAAAGTTTGTTAAAGGCTTCAAATAGTTTTATTTTTCTTAAAATTAATATATATAATTTCATGAAATAACAATATGCAACTAAGTTATAACATTACTTCAGTTAAATAATAATTCCAAATAATTCTCTACAATGAGAAAGCAATTACTCGTAGTTCATCACTCAAATTACATTTTATTGTCATATTGTTTTGCTTATTTTAAGCAATTGTACACGAAAGTTTTTTCAATAGTACATGCCTTTCTAAAGTTGGAAATTCCAATATTTAATTTTGAATATCATGAACAATTCATATTAAAATACATGAACAGTTCATCCCATGTCAATAAACAAACCTAAGAATTAAATGGGACCCATGTTTCACAAAGTCTGTGGGAGAAAGTCAAGTGGCCTCCACAAACTCAGGCAAACTATATGTTTCTTTAAGGGGACGCATGGGGAATTAAGGAAATGTTAGTTGTGTGTTGTGTCTAACAAATGAAATATACGTGAACAACACCATTTGGTACAACAACCTTAAAGCTGATAATTAACTGAAATTCCGAAAGAGCCCCTGAAGCAGGCATGGCGACTATCCACCTCCAAAACCCATGCTTCTATATAGTTATAATAATATATGAATAGATACAGAGTAAATACTTAATTACTCGTATCGGACATTTACAGTCAACTAATCATTTTATTTAACTAAAGTGTATTCTATCTATATGGAATAGGAGAGGCAAAACACTCTCATGATGCCAATTGTAAGCACCCGAAATTTTCAATTTAAAAATACAAAATATAAAAAAAAAAAAAAAAAAAAAAAAGCAAAACCAGGAGTAGTTGAATTTAAATTTAAAACCATGTGAAAACAAACAAAGTAACCAACAAAATCAGAATTATTTAATTTAAATAAATAAATATTGAGAGCAGCCTATATTTTCTTAGAAACCAACAAATTTAAGTTTTTGCGAAAACTTGAAAATTATTTCATAAAGAAATTCAAAAAAAAAAAAAATGCCACTAATAACAAAACTGCCAAGTTTGGTTCACGGATAACAATTTTATCTTCAAAATAATGTTTTTGAATTTAGATTGTTACATGTACTCATCTTTTTAATTATGTTAGTTATTTTTTATTTTATATATTACTTTTTTAACACTACAAATCGTTAATTTGATATTAGTTTTCAAAATTTCTGTTCAATAATATATATAAATTATAAAGTATATACATAACGAATACTCCTATATATGGAACAGGGATAACGTGGAAAACTCAATTGATAATAATTTATATTAATTCTGATTAAAAAATAAGGATTTTCACAAAATAAGGAATCAGTTTCCCACTTCAACAGAATCTTAGCTTATGCAAATGTATAGGAGCAGTTTCTAATGCAATTTTTACGTTGAGGGAAAAGAATCTTTCATGGGTGGACATCTTTGAAGAGATACCAATATGCTTCCTTACCTGTGCAACTGTTGTCTTTGTATGAGTAAATTTTTTAACAGCGCCACATTATTTGATCCTTAATTGCCAATTTGCAGATTAGTTCGAAGGTCAATTGCTTGAGATGTATTTTTTATTATTTGCCCAGCGAAGGCATTCTTTACCTTTTTTAGTGGAGTACTTATTTAAGGTTAAACTCAACATCTGACGTGTACTTCTTCTCACACTATCTGACAAGTTAAGTTCAAGATTATTTGATTAATACCATGAACTGGTATGAAAATTATGAAGGGAAACGTCATGAACTGACATGTCACCATTGGTTAGTTTCAGTAAGATTCTGATTGCATTCATGATTCGGCTATATTTATGCAAGAAGAAGGGAGAAAAACAAAGATGATGAGGCTGGCAATATAGGTACATGGGCAACCATTTTCAAGTCTACTATTAATGCATACGGTGTAAGCCCCTTACCATTTTTTCCTCCATTTTACACTCTTATTCCACTCTTAATTTAATCCTTGTGATATTTGACTAAGCATATTTAACCTTCAAAATAAAATTTGTGTTTTAATTTGGTCTCTTCGTATAGAAAATATGTTATGCATGTGTAGATGAGTTTGTTATTGTGCAAGTAAAACTCAAGCACTGTATGTTGGAAACTATGAAAGTGAAACTCAAGGACCGTGAACTAAAAATTCGAAACTATGCAAGTGAAGCTCAGAACAGCGTCACATAAAAAAGAAGCGTAATAAGAACGCAAGTTGCGAAGCATTTAAAACATGTCGTAGGCCGAACCACATCTTAACTTTATGGGTTCAAGATTCCTACCAAAACTTATTTAATTTATTGAGGTTGAAATCAATTACTTTTACTTATTTGATAATTTTAAAATAATTATACAGAATTCCAAAGTTTTAGTAACTTCTTCAATTTTAATTTTTTCATTTCCAATAAGCAGATGGGTGATGGTCGTCTTACAAAAAGGAAGTTACAAAATTATTTCATTTATCTATTATATCCAGGTCGTTTGAACTCAAGCAAATAATATTCTTCAATGTAATTATTTTGATTTTGTTCATTTGTTTGTTTATTCGATTAAGTAAGTAAGACAAATATTCACTTTCTTTTTAAAAAATTTATTAGTCGAGTTAGCGACTTTTAACTACTAACTTTTGTTATGATGTTTTGATATTATTAATTAAACTAATGCTCATGTTATTTTGATCTATTGGTTTATCAACATTGATGTCGTGTTGCCAATTGCAATCAAATTGATGAAAGGTTCCATTATATGCTTCTTTGTTTATCATATTTTTAGTTTCCTTTCACAAACACAGATTCTGCATTTGGGGAACACAAGAGACTAGTTATTTTTATATTCAAGCATGTTATATTTTAGGAACATTAGTTTCATAAAAGAATGGAAGACGATATTTTATTTCATCCAAAAACTATACAGTAACAACAACAATAATAACAACATTAATAGTCTAATCATAAAAGTGGAATCTAACAACATTAATAGTCTAATCATAAAAGTGGAATCTAAGGAAGGTTGTGTGTACGCAAATCTTACCCCCTGCTTGTGAAAACAGAGACGTTGTTTCCAAGTGATCACATAATTAGTTTTTTTTTATTCATATCATGAACTTTTTATTGAGTTTTATTTAATCTGCTCGAGAAAATAATATTACAATTCGCTAAAATTAATTTTTGTTTAATAATGACCGCGCATCGCGCGAGTACGAATGCTAGTAGGTAAGAATACCGTAGACAGGGGCGGATCACGCTCTTTAGATACGGGTTCTGGGGAATCAATAGCTTTTGCTCATACACTGTATATGTATTAAAAATTCCATTGCCCCCTCCCCCTTCCGGACAATAATTCTCTTTAGATTTAAAACCCCTTACTTGTGATAACTTGTTGAGAGACGCGTGAGAGATGAAATAGTCCACGTGTATGCCACTTCAAACTCCTTGTTTTTTGAGCTTGATGTTTATGTAACACGTTATGTTCTTTCAGGGGATATTTTAATATGATTAGTTCATGGTAATTAAGGGGGTTCCGTGAACAACACTTAATATTTAGTTTAGATATAAATTCGCAAAGCGATGATAGTTTAGAGGGTTTTAACCTAAACACACTATTATAATAGGTTAAAATACATTAATAGCATAGGAAAAATCACATTGTGGTTATATCAAGTCAAATCCAAAGATAATATAGATGTGTATATTCTTTTCCTTTGGTATTTAAATAGGAAAGAATGGTGGGTAAAATCTTTATACGGAGACTTAGGAGTCGTTTGGTTCAAAGATAAGTTATGCATGAATTAGTAATGCAAAGATTGGTAATGTAAAGATTAGTAATGCAGGGATTATTTTTTATTGGGTGTTTGGTTTATTGCACTGAAATTGAACACAAAAGATATCATTTGATATTTATTTATTTATTTTTAAAGTCAAAAACATTTGTGACAGCTATATCCTTGAATGCTTGACCATTATAGGTTTCTTGGAACAAAACAAGGCTAGTTTTGTCATTTTAACTTTTTATCCTTGTATTATCCATGGGTTAGTTATCCCATGGTGTTGGTGGTATAAGATAATACACCCTTTGGTGTATTAAATAATTCATGTATTAGTTATACACGCCCCAAAATGTCAACCAACTATGGTACAAAATAATATCACATATAATATCATGATTATTCTATTTAAGACCTGCTACCAAACGAGCTCTAGTAGAAATTATATGACCCCATCCATGGATGGGTTATTTAACCATTGCAATTATTAGATGCATGCACTTTGTTTGAAAAAAAAATGATTAGATGATTATTAGTTGAATGATTATAATGGTTGGTTAAGATCCAATTGTTTGCAAAACTAACAACAACTACTACTACAAGGCAAGGCAGGGATGAAGAATCTTTGTTGAAATCTTCGAGATGGGCCACTTTACAAAGGAATAATGGAAAATGGTGATGAAGTCAAATGAGAACCAGAGTGTTGTAGTAAGAAGGAACAAGAAATATAATAAAATTTAAATAATCAAGCTTTTTGCCCCTGGAAATATTCCAGCTTTAGTAGTTCAAAATACTGGGTCTTGCGGTAGCTTCCGAATCATTTTTTTGTGCGGATTGCCGTCAAAGGGACTGGTCTTTAATTTTTGTCCCTCGATTGGGAGTCTTAATTTTTGCCTTTCGCTAAAAATTTCTTAATTCCGGATTTGAATCTCTGCTTAGTTAAAAAAATCTAAAAAAAATTGCAAGATAGAGTTTGGATTTTCAAGACAGAGTTTTGCCTCACTCTATCTGATCAGGCAGAGTTTTGCAACCTTCAGGCAGAGTTTGAGGCAAACTCTGCCTTAAGACATGGCAAAACTCTACCTTGAGGTTGAGGTTTGCATTAAGACAATTTGTTTTTTAATTCAGCTGAAATTTTGATAAACTCTACCTTAAGGCCTAACTTTTGCCCGATTTTTTTTTTTGATTGACCCATGGTTTGAACCCAAGACCTCGAGGTATTAGGTGAAGGATAAAAATTAAAGACCACCAAGTTGAGGGATAAAAATTAAAGACTAGTGCAAGGATAATCATGCAAATGACCTTAGAGTTTAGACAAACAATCTGGGCCATCCCTTTAGAAATGCGACTTTAGATTATGTTTGAAGCCCGTAAACCTTCAACCGTGAGGGGGTGTTTATGGTTTGGTTGAAAATCGATCCAAATCGAACCAAATCAAACTGCTTTTATTTGCTAAACCAAATTCTTGGCTACAAATATCTCAATAGTTTATGGGGAATGTATATAACTGTCAATTGGCCTTAAATAAATTGATATTTATTTGGGTTGAGTTTGGTTTGATTTAGTTTTAAATTTTTGAAACTCGATAGTATTTGGTTTGATTATGGTTTTACTAAAATCACACCAAAGAAAAAACTCAACCGAACCGACAAAATTTATAAATACTTTTTATAATTATACATATGCAAGATATTAATTTTTATAAATACTTTTAAATAATTTATATATGTTTTAGCAAATTATTTAAGGAATTTTTACTCATTGTAGCTTCTTTTAAGACTTAATTATTAATATTAACTATCCTTTTATTTAATTATATTTAGTAGCTAATTAATTTTTCTAAATTACAAATGTTAGCTATATCAAAAAATACATACCCAAACACACATATCTTTCTTTTTTCTCAATCACTACCCATTTCAGATTTTTCATTTCTCAAAACCCTAAAAAATATCTCTCCCCTTCTCTCAACCACCACCACCATGGCCGCACCACCCCCTCTCTCTCTCTGTGCTCACCCCTCTCTCTCTCCGCCGCCCCTCTCTCTCTTCTCCGTCTCCCTCTGTGCTCACCCCTCTCTCTCTCTTTTCACTCTGCAGATCTGGCCGTGTGCATTGTTGGTGGCGGCGGTGATGGACTGATTTTGAAATGGCGGCAGAGAAGATGACGTAGACGTGGAGAGATTAGGGTTTTGTTGGTGATGGAAAGATTAGGGTTTTTTGGTGGTGGTGGTGTCTCAAATTTGGGTTTTTGGTGGTGGTGGTATGTCAAATTAGGATTTTGGTGGTGTTGGAGAGATTAGGGTTTTTTGGTGGTGGTAGTGTCTCAGATCTGACCATGTGTATTTGTTAAAAGCCAAATACAAATACATTCAAAAATCTACATCTCACAAATACACTGTTTTTTAATGTATTTGTCTTTGTATTTTTTAGTGCATTTTTTAGTGTATTTTGTTAATAGCCAAACACATTATTTTTTTGAATGTATTTGTCATGTATTTGAATTTTTTGGTCTTGTATCTGAATGTATATGTTGAAATCCATTCAAATACACAAAAATTTGAATATATTTGGCTTCATAGTAGTTGGAATGTACACAATGTATTTGAAATACATCAAAAAAAGTCACTGAAATACATCAAAAAAAAATAATCAGTAAAATACATAAAAAAAATCACTAAAATACATAAAAAAAAAAGACATGGAAATACATTATGGCAAAAAAAAAAAACTCACTGAAATACATAAAAAAAAAATCACTAAAATACATCAAAAAAAATATATATTAATATCTAATTTAATAGCTCCACAATTAAAGGCTAAAATCAAGGATCATGTTTTTTTTGTTTTTTTTACCTTGTTCTCATGTATTTGCTGACAACAAATACACGCGAAAACATACACTATTTTGCCAAAATGTAGCTACAAATGATAATATTTAAAAGGGTAGCTACAAATGGTAAGAAACTACATTAAGGTAGTCATTTAAGTAAGTTTGCCATTTTTGTTTATCTCTAATAGGCTAATGAACTTTATACCTTAAGTCCATTTTAAAAAGAAATTCATGAAGTCAAACTCATTTATTCAAAGAAACAACTATGAGATTTACCCAGATTTATTCTTTGTATTTCTTATAAACTTTTTTTCACTTAATTAAATCATAAATCCTAAGACATTTTTTTCATAATGCAAGAAAACTATAGCTACCACAATAAAAGGGTAATAACGAATTATAAGTTGGAAAATGATAGAAAATTCTCTCCTCATTGTAGAAAAAAAACATGACAGAGAGAAATACCATTAGTTTTCTTAAAAACCGAAAAACCAACCCAAACCGAACCAAACCGATGAATATATATTATATTTGGTTTGGTTTGATTTTCATAATTTTAAAAACCGACTATATTGATTTGATTTTGATTTTAACCCAAAACTGATCCAAACCGACCCATGAACACCCTTAACCGTGACAATTCTTTTGAGTTTGTAACTCTTTTTGGAGATTTTTAAATACAGGATTTCAAAAAAATAAAACTAGTTTGAAAATGGGGTCAAGAAAGCGATAATCTGGAATAGTACAAAACAGGATATCCTATTTCTACGGAATTACAACTTAAAATTTATTTTCTTTGTAACCTAAGTCCTTAGTTCTATATTTATTTTGAATTATTGTTTCCAAAGTTGAAAATGCTCTTTAAAATTTTAGGACTCCTACCAGATAGCTAACATAAGTTCTAAACTAGAAAATTCAATTGGCTAAAAGTAAAGTGTAAGGAACAATACCAAAGAAAAAAAAAAGAAATTTAACAATTATTACATGCCTGTTGTAAAATTAAGTTAACAATATTAAAGGATGAAAACAATAAAAAAAGATAGACACATGATGAGAGATTTCTTATTCATCTAAGTGTATTCAGGTATATCTATATCACATTCCATACATCTATTTATACTATTACATAGAGATAGTTAAAGATGACATTAACCAATTGGCATCACGGGAAAGTCACAGGAGAGATCATGGTAAGTAGTAGTGGGGAATTATTTACATTTACATTATGAAGAAAAATAGTGGGAATTAATTTGTGTAATGGACATTCATGCATTGTGTTTCATAACAATGCCCAAATAAAATAAAAAAGCAACAATCTAATCTAAAGGGACGGCCTTACATTGTTTACCCCACAAAATGGGCCTTCATCTAAAGCATATCCACTCTTTCCATGAACACACACATAATTCAAAACAGCAAAGGGCCTTATATTTGCCAATCCAAACCTAATCAGTTAAACAGGAAATAGGGTATCTTTATATGGATGGCCAGCCAAATTCAGTATTAATTTTCCTAGTTAGTATAAATAGATTATCTACTGATTATACACAGTTACACTTATATTATATATGAATTATACTCAATTATACATATATGATATCTCCGCCGGCTATTTTTAGTCCAAGCGATTGAATAAACAGGCTATTTAGGTTAATTCTTCAATTTTGCCTAGCGAACCAAATGAACTTGACTCTATAAATCCCAAAATAGACCCACTTGTTGTTCATTTTATTAAGCCCAATAAGAACCCAAGACTTAAGCTCATGAGCATAGATAGGCAATTAGGCAAAAAACCTCACGCATCAATCACGATATTCAACTCATATACAGTGATAGACTCCTATTTTATTGAAATTAGGTATCATTATTAATGAATCTTTTTCATGTTCGATTCTACTCTAATTTTTTTCAGGTTCGATTCTACTCTATGCTTATTTCTAGCTTCGTTTGCTTTAATATGTTGTAAGGAAGTAATTAAGATTTCTTGAGTTTGTTGTTTGATCCTTTTTCTTTTAAGGGGAAATTCAATATGATTACAATAGAAATCAAACGTCACATAAAAACAAATGAAAACCTGCAAAGCAAATAAAGTTGTGCTCTTTGCTTCATGAGGGAATCGCTAACCTCTTGACTTTGAGATAAAGATTACAAAGTCTTTACTTGAAAGGTGATTTTGTCAACGGCTAATTATACTGATTATCAAGCTTGTTTTTGTTTCTCATGTTAAACTACTGTTTTTATCTCTTAGTTTGATTAAATCTAATCCATTCCATTTATTATCAAATTTAGAGTAAAAAGTTCCCTTAGCCTTTGTGCTTAGTAAAATTTTCGCTAATTGTCCCGTTTTGTATAAGTTTTTTTAGTAAATGATCCTCTTTTTATTCTTCACGATCTAAAAATTATTTTTGAGCAGATTGAGAATCTCATGAGAAAATAATGGAAGTCTAAATTTTTTAAAGTTATTACAAATGTTGAACAACAATCTAATATTTTGAGAGCAAATAAAAAATTATATGAGTATCCATTACACGAGCTTACCGTTATTCGAACAAAGTAATTGTCAAGAATTATATTTGCACTAACCTTTTAAGATAAGGATAAGTTCTAAACAATAACTTAAAGAAGAGATATTTGCACAAATCAGCTTTTGGTTTATGCCAATATTTCTTTGGCCCCGTGAATGAGATAGAGATATCCCCTCAATTTCAAAATCAGTCCAAATATAAAACCAAAAGAGAGAAAAGAAAACAAATCATAAGGAGTTGGATTTTCACCAAATGTATTAAAAGTTCCTCCTATGATTAGCGTAAAGCTTGATTCTAGTAAGCTGTCTACGTCCAAGAACTACCAGGTTGTTAGAAAAAGAAACCACCTGGTTCCCACAAGTCAAGCATGCCAGATTTTTATGTCAGTTTCCCTAACAAAGAAAATAACATCGCACCTTAATCAAGTTCTTAATATTCCACAGATCTACAGAGCATTCCCGTCACTTCAAATCTTACATCCTATATGGAGTGGAAATTAACAATACAGAGTACTACCGTAAGTACAAAATATGATAAAAAGAGAAAATGTTCAATGAATATAGTTGTGTGCTTTTAATCCTTCCCATTACAGGTTTAATGCATTTCACACTTAGTAGGCGTTTGGCCACGATAATCAAATATTTTTCATTTTGTTTTTGATTTTTTTTGGAGTTAGAGTTGAAGATGGAGTTGTGTTTGGTCATAATTTTTGTAAATAATATTTAATTTTAAGAATGTACAGAAAGTTAAAAAAAAAGTGAAAAACGGGTTTTAGGTGTTTTTCAAATTCCAAATACAACTTAAAGTTGTATTTTAATTTTTTCATGACTAAACACTGATTTTTAAATAAAGTGAGAATTTTCCGGAAAAAAAAAATGAAAAATTCTCACGGCCAAAACGGGTAAATAAGAAGAGCTAGTACTAACATTACTTTCTTTTTTTATTTAAACATAAAAGAAAGAATTTATTTAATTTTATATTAGATGAAAATTTACATAGATTTGTTAGTGGAAGGATGAGAAGTCCAACGCAATGAGCATTTATCCGGTGATTAATAATTAGAGATATACATTTATACAAAATTTATTACTTTAAGAACATCTTTATTTTTTTAAATAGTCTAACTCAGCATGACTAGTGCACATATTCTTATTCCACTCTATTTAGCATAAATAATAATACAATCTCGTATAGTGTAATGCAAATATTATTTAAAAATAGCAAACCAAACATTATGTTAAGTAATGTGACAATTAGTTTTCCTTGCACAACCAACCAAATTCAATATTTTATACGAGTTATACAGAATTAGTTATCATATAATTAAAACACGGGGAACCAACCTACCCCCAAGGTTAAGAGCCCATTTGGATTAGTTGAAAAAAAGTGACTTTTAAGTACTGAAAGTTATTTTTATAAATAAGCAGTTACGTATTTAGATAAAAGTGTTTAAAAGATTTTTAGAAATAAGGATAATATTGGAATTAAAATAAAATATAAGGAATAAAAGAGTAAAGTTGTTGGTCAAACTAAAATGACTTTAAGTCAAAAAAGAAGAAGTTGAGATTGAACAACTTCTTGATTTTAGCTTATTTTAAGCACTTTTTAACTTAATTTAAGTTATTTTCTATTTTTATCAAACACTTAAATAAGTTAAAAATGACTTATAATCTGATTTGATTAATTTATAAGCCAATCCAAACGGGCTCTAAATTAGTTTAGCCAGGATTAAGGGACTAAACCAAATTTTGCTACTAGTAATTACAAATCACAAAGATTGGTACCGAAAAAGAAAAATACCCATTTAATTAGTATTTTATATTTAGAGATTAGCGGTTTCTACATATATTCCTCTTCACTCAATATTTTGTGTATCATCATCATCTCTGTAAGAGGCAATTCCCGTCGTTTTTCTATCTATCATATCAACAATCTGTCCGATTTAAGAAGGAAGTTCTAGAATCTTCTATTTCTACAGCCATGGCTTCCGAGAATTTCAGCGACAAAAACGCTGTTTTTCGGAAGCTCAAATCCAAGCCTGATAACAAGGTTCCTCTTTTATATTTTATTTCTTGTTTTTTTTTGATTGATTAGATTGAGATCTGTTATGAGTAACTTTGATTTTTCGACATGATTTAATTTGAATTTTTATTTTGTTGTTATTTAGATGTGTTTTGATTGCAATGCTAAGAATCCAACTTGGGCATCTGTGACGTATGGGATCTTTTTGTGTATTGATTGTTCCGCTGTTCATCGTAGCCTTGGCGTTCACATCAGTTTTGTTAGGTAATCTTTTTATTTTTATTTTTTAGTACTATTATTTTGGCTTAATGAGCTGATTTAATTGCCTTTTAGGTTTAATATGGTTGAGTTGTTAGTGATAATATGTTAAAAGCTGTGACTTTGTGTAACTTAGATGCTAGTGAAATGTTCTTAAATAACATGGTAGCATTCACTTATATTATGATATATTTGTGGTTTTGATCTATGTTGCTCGGACTCTTAAAAAGGGTGCGTGTCGGATTCTCCAAAAATAGTGCATTTTTGGAGGATACGAACGGCAACATTTTTGGAGAGTCTGAGCAACTTAGGTTTTGGTAGATATGAATTACTTGTGTTGTTCAATGTTTCGATTTAAATATTGGAAGATGACAGTTTTTTATGAGTAGTTGTGAGAGAATCTAAGTTATACATTAAATTGTGGGCAGTATTCTTATGGACTTAATTAGTTTTCCGATTGAAGCAAGGCCTTGCCTGTAATAAAATAAATTGGTCAAAATCATATATGCTACTACCACAGTATGATAACCATATGAGTTTATTATTCTATTTCACTACCATGTTTTTTGGTACATTTCCATTTTGGTTGGAAAAGAATAAAAGAAAAAAAAAAGAGAACAAGGAAAATGACTGGCTAATATTATTGGTTTGGAACACTAAGACGATTTTTAGGAGCAAATTACAGGATATTCCATGGATTGTCACACGGCTTATTGATAGATCAATAGAACGAATGATAATTGTAAAAAAAGTTTAACAGAAGTCAGGTTTATAGTTATTAAGGGGGAAGGTTGTTGGAGATGGGGAATTATGACTTAGATCAGGATGTGTGGAAGAAGAAAGGGAAGCAGCGAGACCATTACTCTATGATTTAGTGGAACCCAACGCCTAAAACTTCTCAATATGTACAATTAAGAATGAATAATATATTGATACTAATGAGGCGATGTCTTGAGTAATTTGAAGAACATGGGGGGGGGGGGGGGTGTCCTTTCTTACTTGCTGATAGAGATGGTCTCCCCAAAATATCCCTCAAAATCTGGAATACTATACCCCAAGCTATCTGGTGGACAGTCTGGAAAGGAAGGAACAACAAAATCTTCCAAGGTAACTAGCGAAGCATACTTGGCCATAAGTTAGAGCTTTTTCTTTGCTAGTTTTTTTTTAGGTGCAAACTGGTACTTTTACAGGATTCAGAATTGTTGTTAGACATGAGAGAGAAATTGCACAACTCGTAAGTTGCAACTACATTTTGACGCACTAGCTTACTGCTTATTCAATTTTAATACAATACCTTATCTTTTATCAAAATGTTAAAAACTGCTAGAGCATAAGGCTGGATGAAAAGAAAAGATATTAAGAGACAAATGGAGTAAAATGTAGTGTCTTCCGGAGACTACATCCAATTAGTCAGGGAAACTTGGAATGTTTTCATAAAGTCTTGCTTGTTTTTGCATTGTTCCATAAATAACTGTACAAAGTTGGTGCCACTTCTTATTTTCCCACTATTTCAGAAATTACCCCTTTCACATGTTAACTTCTGTTGTGCCAACTCTGCCGGTCCAGATTATGATGGCCATGAGGAGTAAGATATTGAATATCTTTGCCATCTTGTTGGGATTGCTTGAAAAAGCAAGCAGGGAGTGATGTGGAAGGGAGATGTCAGTTCATGTCTTTTTTTTTTTTTTTGGATAACCGTGGTGTCCGTACCAGCTATCGCCAGTCAGTTCATGTCTTTGGTCACCCTTGGTTAAAGAAAGGGAGAAGAGTAGACTAACTGTCGGGAGAAGAGTAGACTAACTGTCAGTTGTTCGGGTTTGTTGGTTAAGATGTTGGTGGCTGGATGATAGGATTTTTTTTTCTTTACTCTATTAGGGTTGGGGAATAGGGGTTGATGTAGTCAAGCAAGAATAAGAGTAAATCTTCTGCTTTTGCTCTGTCATATTATTATTTTTATTTCCATGTACTAAGAAGCTGAGTTTTGCAGATCGACAAATTTAGATTCGTGGACCCCAGAGCAGTTAAAAATGATGTACTTTGGTGGAAATAACCGTGCTCAAGTTTTTTTCAAGCAGCATGGATGGAACGATGGAGGCAAGACTGACTCCAAGTATACCTCAAGGGCTGCTGACTTGTATAGGCAGTTACTCTCAAAAGAAATTGCTAAAAGTAATGCAGAGGATGCACAGGTTCAAAAAAGTACTGCAGAGGATGCAGGTTTGCCAGCATCACCTGTTGCTTCTCAGGCTGCCAATGGATTTCCTGATATTAAGACTAGTGAACCTTCAAAAGAAACATCTTCATTGAAGGACGAAAAACCCGAGGTTTCTGCTTCACCCAAAGCCTCTCAAGCTGTTACAGCCTTTCTTAAGAAACCTACAGTTGCGAAGAAAGTTGGGAAGTCTGGTGGACTTGGAGCTCGGAAACTTACTAAAAAGGTGCATATTAGACTTACAACTTATGCTTTGAAATTATGTGAAATTCCTGCATCATGCTTATTTGAACACTCCCCCGAAACAAAAAAAAATATCCCTGCTGTTTTAATAAGTTTGTCCTAGTGATTTTTGGTTTCCAATCTATTGACCCTTTGCCATGTACAGCCAAGTGAAAGTCTCTATGAGCAGAAGCCTGAAGAACCGCCTGTTCAAGTTTCCTCCTCCAATGCTGCAAATAATGCACCAACTGTTGGTTCATCATTTGCGTCTCGTTTTGAGTACACAGACAATGTCCAACCTGCTGAGACGAGTTCTGGAGGCCGTCGCGTTCTTAACCATGTGGCCCCTCCAAAGTCCACTAGCTTTTTTTCAGATTATGGGATGGATAGTGGTTTCACAAAGAAGACAGGTTCCAATTCTTCAAAAGTTCAAGTGAGTTCTTATCCTAGCTTTTATTTTCCCTGATCATCCAGGATTTTGTTAAAGCTGATTCAGTGAAATCTTTATCATGTATGTTATTTATATGCCAAGTTTAATGGAAGGAGAAAGGTGAACATTATTGTGTTGTGTCTGACTGTCTTTGGTTTCTATCATATTGAGCCTTACAAATATTGAGATCTTGGTCTGATGTTCCTTGTTACGGATCTCATTGCACCAGTTATGCTTTTGGTCTATCTGGATCCGATTCGATGCCATTCAAGCCTGTTTTGCGCAGTACATATATGACCCCCCCGCCCCCCCAACCCACACACAAAGGGAATTATTTGGATCTCCAAACTGATAGGCCTTTGTGACTCTTGGTGGTCTTGAGTTTTTGGATTTACCAACTATTTAGAAATTGGTGAAGCCGTTTGAAATTTGTTTTCATCCTATTTGGAGCGACCTGGATCATTAACTAGTAACGCCCTGTTCTTTTGGAGCTTTGGACACTTCCTAAGCTATTATTTTTATTTATGAAATTCCCCAAGTGCTCCAGAGTATATACTTATTCCACGACCTTCCCTCCAGCAAATTTCGGCATCTCAAGGGTTGTCAGTGTATATCTAGCTTTCTGGAATATCAATACAGATTTAATTTTCATCCTAAACTTTTGGTACCTCAAGTTTCTAGTGCTTGGTTACTTGTTAAAACATTTCAGGTATTATTTTGGATGTTTCTATCTGTGATTAAGGTTCTTGCTTTTATTTTTGCATAATTACTTTTGGATGTTCTATCTGTGATTATGTTCCTTTTCTCTCTCAGTTCTTTTTCTCCTGATCTGTCTGTCAGTTGTTTAGTTGTGATGTTTGTGTAACATTAAGTTTTTCCTTCTTTCTGCCTCCTGATCTTCATCCAGTTCTATTAAGATGTTTTGCCTTATTTGTTTGCATTATACTCTAATCAGATCGAGGAAACTGATGAAGCAAGGAAGAAGTTTTCTAATGCCAAATCCATTTCATCTGCTCAATTCTTTGGTGATCAGAGTAAAGCTGAAATGGAAGCCTCAGTTTCTCTACAGAAATTCTCGGTATGCTTGCTTATTACACACCTCCCAGTTTACGTGGCTTATTTTGACAATCTTTTAGAGTGACATTTGACGTCATTATCGCAGTTTAACTAACAATAGAGTAGACATTTATAAACTAGGATAGAATTGATATCCAACTAATTAAATTTAATGTTCCAAAATACTAAAGAAGTCGCGTTTATATTTTAATCATAAATACAAATATAGGTTAATAAATTTGGTACAAGGGAAGTATATAGTATACCCTTATACAGGTATGCCTACTGCTTTAGTAAGCATTGAATCCTTGAATTGCCTCTAACGCTGCCCTATATAAACATTTCATGATTGTTTTCAGATTCTTCTCCATTCCTAACTACTACAGATATCCCTCCTTTGCGGCAGCATATGTGCGTCAACTTGCGTCAACTTGAATGGTATCTCTGAGTAAATTTTGCTGTGAGAGCTTCCTAAGTTTAACTTATTAGAAACCAGGATTTGATTTCTGAACATGGTG
The DNA here is from genome assembly GCF_019175385.1 of Lycium barbarum. Classification (NCBI taxonomy): domain Eukaryota; kingdom Viridiplantae; phylum Streptophyta; class Magnoliopsida; order Solanales; family Solanaceae; genus Lycium; species Lycium barbarum. Next base: position 14,290,850 of record NC_083340.1, read on the forward strand.
AATACTTATATAGTTATATGGTGGCAGTAACTCTTCCCCAAGTCCCCGATGATCTCTCCGGACTTACTAAAGTTTCCGTGAGCCGCCAAATCCCTGCTTAGGAATTTAACCCGATTCCCTTTCGTAATAAACACACAAGATATTGATCTGTTTTGTGGGAACGGGCCTCTTTTCGGTGGAGCATGTGCTTCTTTTAAGCTGCTTCTCTTTTTTTCTTCTGATCATTTGTGTGGTCACTTTTCTAGTAGCTTTTCAGTCTCTATCTGTACCTTTTTTGAGTACTTTTTGGCTGCCAGTTTCTTTGGTGATTAAGAATGAAATCCTTTCAGCGTGTGGTTATTTCTTTCTGCCCGTTTTTGCTTTGCAATACTCGTGCAGAGAACTTTTAGGCTTTTCTCTCTTTTTCTTTTATAATAATATTGGACAAAGATGCATATAGCTGATTAACTTGCTTGGGATTGAGGCAAGAGAGTAGGTAGTGTTGTATGTATTATTTTGACTTGTTAGGCAGAGAATTCCAGTTCCGGTTTTCTTTCTGGTGATTGTTCACTGTTCCAGCAATCCTGTTCAGACAACTATTTGCTATTGCCGTGACTCTTTGTTATTTCTTGTTTTCCAAACAAGCAAACGCAAGTTGCTTCACCACCTAAATTTTGAGGTTTAATGCACTGAAGTTCAAGAGAATCATTCAAATTACTTTTGTTGAATATTCTTAATAATTATGTCACAATAATATGGAACCGAAGATTAGAAACAAATTATTTCACATACTCAAACTCCTGCATAAGGAGCTTTCTTATATGTCGTTAACTACCTTACATCTTCTTGATGCTTTTCTAATGATATTTGATTACTTTACCGGGAAAAAAAAAAGGCCTAGACATGATTTAACTGATCCTCTTCCTATTGGAACTCATTTCAGAGACCTCCTTTTAAAAAAATAAAAATAAATTCACACAGATCATATTACAGACATGTTGTCAATCATGCATCTGTAATGACTCAAAAATAGTGGATCTCTCTAACGTACTGCTAAAATAATCAACCCCTAGATTCTTCTAATAACTGCTCCATGGCTGAGTTTATTTTAGCAGATTCAACTTATTATAATCTATAAATCCAATTGTTTGATGCAGCTAACAACAGTATGCTATAATTAGGTTACTAACTTATTACCGTAGCTTGTGTGATGGTTTGAAATGTGTTTATGATGCATAATGGACTAATTGATGAAGTTTTGCTTGGGTTTCTATCTTTTAAAACAAGATGAAGATGATATCACTATAATTAAGCTTATGTTTCACTACTACATGAAGTTTACCTGAAAACTGAAGTAGCAAACACAGGCTCTAAAACATACTTTCTGCTCACTCTTTGTATTCATAGGGTTCAAGTGCCATTTCCAGCGCTGACCTCTTTGGTCAAGATGATGCAGCTTTAGACATCACCGCCGGGGAACTTATTAATAGGCTCTCTTTCCAGGTATACTGGCAATTTTAATACGCAACGCATTGCTTTTCACCAGTTTTCCATGAAGGTGTTGACTGGATTTCTTTTCCAATTTCTCCTTTTTATTCTTCCAGGCACAGCAGGATATGTCCTCTATCAAAAATATTGCTGGGGAAACTGGGAAGAGGCTTACCTCCTTAGCATCCAATTTGATGTCTGATCTTCAAGACAGAATTCTGTGAGGAGACTGTGTGTTAAAAAATGAAACGGAGTTGACAACACCTTAATATTACTTGTAGAAGTGAAAAGAGTTCGACATTCTTTCAGAAGACCTAGAACACTAGGCTCTTGAGAAGCTGGTATCTTATTTTATAGTAGCTTATAGATGTCTCTTTAAATTTCCTGATGTATGTGTTTTTTTTTTGGGAGGGTCTGGTTTTACTCTTTTACTTGCCTAAGGCTCACAGAGGTTTGTGAGTTATATTTTGCTCTGTATTATGTGCTGTTAGAGCTGAAATAGAAATCACCGACTTGTAATCTTAGCAAAAATTATGTCTCTGTTGTGTGCACAACGTAGAGTAAGGTTCTCTTACTTTTCTTTCAGCCTAGCATATCCGGGAGTGGGGCAAGTTTATGGATTCCGAACTTGTCAAGGAAATCATAGTTCGTTTTAGTTGCTAGATTGCTGTTAAATATTTACATACATTTAATGAATTTCTGAAAACAAATATAGGGTCTATTAAAAGTATTAGGTGCATTCTAACCCGTACATGATATTGTAGCTCCACATCTGAGCATATTAGCTGAGTTAATACCATGTTTTTTTGTCTGCATGTATATCAAGTAACAATCCCACTACGCACATTTCGTCTTAAAATTTTGGTCGTGAAAGGATTGGGAGATAACCCTCAGGGGTTGGCCTGGTGGCAATTGACTTGAGCCTTGGGGTGCTCCCTTTCAAGGTCTCAAGTTCGAAACTCACTGGGTGCAAACAATTTCTGAGGGCCATCGGATTGGGTAAAACCTGAATTAACCGTGGTGCACTTGCAGGAAACTCCATGCCGAGGGCTTGTGCACTCCCGGGATTAGTCGGGGCTCTAAGAGACCCGGACACCCGGTGTTTAATAAAAAAAAAAGAAAGGATTGGGAGATGACCAAAGAAATTACGCAGAAGTGCTCATTTTAAGCTACTCTGAAATGAAAACACGCAAGAAGAGAAACCATGAAATTCGAATTCTCAAAAAGAAAAGAATGAAGTTGAAGAAATTTCACTAATTGAATTCAATATTTCATTCTTTCGTAAAATAACTTGTATATCCTTGATGAATAGCATAACTGGGGAACCAAATTTTAAACCAAACACTTTCTGTGTACTGTGTACTAAAGTGTTAATCCCATTTCTCATTACAACTATACACAATGGATATTGACTAAGTTTTTTTTAATTAATAATATAAACATATAATTTGTTCATAAATGATTTTGGAGAAACAAGGGAAAATAGAATAAGGTTTAGTTATGAGTATGTTTTGCGTTGTGCAATCACTGTTCTAAGAAACTCTTTTAGCAGTAGGAAAGTTACTTAGAGCCCGTTTGGATCGCTGTCAGTTTTTTTGAGGGTTTGACTGACCAGCTTATAAGTCATTTTGTGCTTAAATTAAACCCAAAAAAATAATTGGGCCTGTTTGGCTTAGCTTATCTAAAGCAGCTTATAAGCTAAAAAAAATAAGTTGGGCTACCCCAACTTATTTTTTTTTAGCTTATAGCCTGCTTTTTTTAAGCCCAACCAAACAGACTCTTAGGAGTAAACAAAGCTTCCTTGAGGATAGAAATAACAACCAATAAACCGTGAAGGAGAGTAGGTATGATGAAATGATGGTTAAGCTAATGTTTGTGGGTAGTTTGATTGGTGCGATAAGAATAATAATTATCTCAGAGTAAAATGTAGAATTATTTTATTTCACATTTGGTTATGAATATTAATTAGTCACGGAATTATTTTATCTCACGTTTATAAAAATGATGAAATTTCTATCCCACATGAAAGATGGGATAAATAATCCAATGAAATATCCTTATTTTATTCCATCCCCGCACCAAAGAACCCTTTGTTCAAATGATGAAGTCTACGTGACACTTGTCCTAACCTTTATTTTGGCCAATCCAAATCATGTAACATATTTCGATTTTGCCAACAAATGATATACTATTAAAATTACAGTAGTAGTTAAATTGACGTCGCACAAGCTAAAAGTTCCAGATATTCGAACGGTACAAGGACGCACCTTTACTTTACCAATACCAATTACTATTTGGACATGACTGATATCCGTAAACATTGGATTTTTTTTTTTCAAAATATTTATTTGTCTTTGCAAAAGTTTTTTTTATTATAGTGAGAGATCAGGAAAAAGATATAAATAAAAAAAAATTAAACTCACACATATTTTGTGAGATTCCATCGATATGTTAGTGCTAAAATAAACACTTTGGCGCAGTCTAATACATTTGGGCTCGTTCCTAAAATTTCAGTATTCTTGAAAAATCCAAAATGGCCGCTCAATTTTCCCTCCCATTTCAAATCTCTCCATTTTAATCTGAACAAATTCCTCAAATATTCACTTTCCAATTTTCCGCAATTTTTTTTTGTTCATATATTATTCAATCTTTTCCCTCCAATCCATTCTTGAAATCCTTAATAAACTCAAAGCTCTAGAAAACCCTAACAACACCTTTCATTTCTGCTACAAATTCATCTCTTTTAATGAAAAATCATTGCTCAGAAACCCTAGGAAGTGACACTAAACCAGTTAATTTAGTAGATTCTGATGAAACCCTAGATAAATCGAACAAATCGGGAGAGTTATATATGGAGGAAGAAGAATTGGATGCATCACCTGTTCGTGCATACACTCGGTATTTCCAAAGCCGTTGGGCTCAACCTTGGGGTAAAGTCACTCATCCCAAGCCTCTCTATACGCAACAAACTGCACCCAAGCCGCCATCGCCACAACAAGCTGCTGCCAAGCCTAACGATGACGAGCCATCGCCACAAGCTGATGCCAAGCCTAAGGATGACGAGCCATCGCCTTCCGATTGGACACAACAAGCTGCTAACGAGCCATCGCCTTTTGATTGGACGGATGGATCTCCGGAAAATAAAGAATTGGCACCACTTGAGCCTAAGTGGAATTTTTCTCATATAGATGAGGAACCTAAGTCTATGCTGGTATTGGTCCAATTTTTTTTTTATTTTTTTTTCGCGTATGTGTAAATGATTACATGTTATGTTGGTACTTAAGTTTTCTGTTGATATTTTGTTTTGTATATGCAATAGTGTTTTAGTATTACTAATTAATTACGTAAAAACTGAAAATAGTGCTTGATCGTTGGAGCTAAGTTATATCAAATTCGAGAAATGAATGATTACGTGCTAATTTGGTACTTAAGTCTCAGTGGTATTGATCTTTCAAGCTTTGTGATTTGCTACAATTTTTATTTTTATTTTTCGTGAATGTGTGTACATGTATAAGTGATGACATGTTATTTTGGTAATTTTGTTTTTTTGCGTTGATTATTTTTGGATTATGATTTAATTCTGGATTTTTGAAATTCTAGATAGTGACTTTAGGTATTAGTAACTGCGTTCTAGATTTATTTTTTGTACAATATTTAATGAATTTCTTAATACAAATGCAAGGTTTAAATGAATTTTGTATTAGGTATATGTTAGATGAGATTTTGGTACTTTTGTTTTGTGTTGATTTTTTTTTTTTTTTTTTTTGGGATTGTTATTCAGGGTGCAGGGCTTTCTAATTTGGGAAATACATGCTTTCTAAATGCGGTTCTGCAATCTTTCATGCACACAGTGTCTCTGATTCAGGGCCTTAAGTCGAGTGATCATGCTACACCATGTGATGGTAAGAAATTAATCCCTTTTGTTCCATTTTATATGTCTCTATTAGTACTATTTATAGAGTGAAGTAGTTTTTGTTTTCATACATCTTTTTAATTGTAGAAGATTTGACTTGTATTCTTGTAAATTTTTGTGAAAAAACTGAAGGAATTGATGTTCAAAAGAAGAATGTAAAATTGAGTAGTTCAATCCTCGTATTCCAAGCGCTTTAATTTTGTTTTGAAACAAAGGTTAATAACTAACTCCCCCTTACCATTGTTTTCAACCATTTGAGTTATGTTGGTGTATTGGTCTAATGAATCTTCTTTGGTGGAGAAATTTAATCTCTCTCTCTATTCTTGAGGTTGATTATTAATTTGTCTGTATAATGATTGCAGGTTACCTGAAGGGTTTTTGTGTAATTTGTGCGTTGAGGAAGCTTATTGATGCTTCACTGTTTTCCGAGGCTGGTGTAGTCTCTCCATGGAAATTTGTTAACAATTTGAACTGTATCCTTTTGAGTTTCTTGTTTGTGATTTCTGGGATAATATTTGCATTTCATACACACATAGATGCATATTTTGTTTTTTCTGCTTATATATTTGTTACCCTAGATTCATCCTCTTATTGTTTATTGAGAACTTGTTCATATCATCAAATTTATCTGAAGTCCTAAGATGCACCAGTTCTTACCAAAATAGTATGAAGATGACTGGTTTTGGAACAACACACACTATTGGTACATTCATTTCATTCCCTTTCTACTATACATGAAAGTAAGAATCTATACCCCATTTATGACCTGTTGTTAGCTGATCTGATCGGGTACTTCTATTAAATAGATCCATTTATCACAATCAATGTTTAGTTCTGTACAAAAATAATTTACTGCTAATAAGTGAATATTACGTCAAATAATTAATTTTTAGTCAATTCTCTAATAAATTTCGTTTTTCAAATAGGGTTAATATTACTCTCCCTTGATTATTAGTAAATTGTGATTTTGGTCCTTATGATATCTGATTAAGCACATTTAACCTTCAGTTAATTGAGATGTGTACTCTTGGTCTCTTTGCTAGTAAATATTCACACTTTACCATAATTGCTAACTGTTCCACTGCTTAATTACCCATATATTATGATAAGCTTGTGATTTTACTTCATATTTGATGGTAATAGAGTTCTAAAAATAGTTCAAATATAACATACATTCTACATAAGGGGACTAAAAATACATACTTCAATTAATTAAAGATTAAACGTGGTTAGTCAAATATCACAAATTCACAAGGATCAAAATTAAAAATTTACCAATAACTGAGGGACTAAAAGTGTTATTATCGCTTTTAAACAAATGTAACTAATTTGAACATTCAATCAAGACAGGCCAGCTAGGTATGAAGGTTGTACAAATTCATTGCTTTGTTTGCAAATCTGTAGCTGTTGTTTCACTGCCATCCTTAACTTTGTGAAAAAACAGATTTTTCTTCCACTTTCCGTCGGTTCCAACAGGAAGATGCTCATGAGTTTCTACAGTGTTTTCTGGATAAACTTGAAAGATGTTGTGATGATTCAAGACCAAAAGACTGCCCAATTTTGGAGGCTGACAACATTGTGAAGCAGGCTTTTGGAGGTCGTTTAGTTAGCAAAGTAAGAATCAAACATTAGTCAATTCTTTATGCCTTGTAAAAATTGCATTCACATATGTGCTATGCTCTTAATTCTTAAATGCAAATGTGGAACTGATATTTTTACCCACACCTTTTTGAAATTGCAGTTGTGGTGTTGTAATTGTGGCCACTCTTCTGACACTTTCGAGCCTCTAATAGATCTGAGTTTGGAGATTGAGGATGTTGACAGCCTAGACACAGCTCTGGAGTCTTTCACAAAGGTTGAGAAAATTGAGGATTCAGAAATAAAGTTTACATGTGAAAAATGTAAGGAGCAAGTCTCCATCGAGAAGCAGCTTGTGCTGGATAAGGCCCCTTCTGTCGCTGCCCTTCATTTAAAGAGATTCAAAACAGATGGTTCTCTTGTTGAGAAGATTGACAAATATGTCTCATTTCCTCTGGAATTGGACTTGCATACTTATGCTGATAACAACCAAATCGATAATGTGAGTTCCTGTTTCTCCTTTGAGTCTATGCTAGAACTAGTTTTGCAGGGGTTCTTTTGGTTTTAGGAGATGAAGAGTAATTTCTAGTGCTTAAAAGCACAGTTTTAGAGGTAAATGTTTCCTGCATACTTAAGTTTTAGTAGCTGCAAGTTCTGGGATTCTTATACTGTATTTTTCTCAAAGAATTAGCTGATAGCCCTGGAGAAGTATTTTCGTGGGATGAGTTTAAAATTTTCTCCTTATGTTATATAGGGTATGGGGTCTAAGCAGGGTAAATGTTGTACACAGAATTTCACTAATTTTCTTTTAAGATCTTTCTTTTGTTTGCTTAATCTATTAAACAGGAAATGATTTTGAATTTTTCTTCTTGTGCACAGGAAGAACTGAAGTATGATCTTTATGCAGTTATAGTGCATATAGGATTTTCATACAGTTCTGGGCATTATTACAGCTTCATTCGCTCTGCTCCAAATGAGTGGTACAAATTTGATGACTCAAAGGTATATTGTATACTGCAAATGAATCTTTATTCTTTTTTTTTTTTTAATAGTTTTGGGTGGTATTAATCTGTTTTCTTAAGTTTCCTAATATTATGGGGATTTCCAACTTTAGAACTATCTTGTTTTTGTGCTGCGTTCAATATCTGTTCATCTTTGCTTATTTTTTTTATAGAGTGACAGAACCGTTCCCTTACCATTATTATTACTATTATGTTAGCATTATCTTACGGCCGTTTTCTTGGTCATGATTGTGAATGAAAATACTTTTACTTGAGCAACAAAAAAAATTACGTTAGCATTGTCTTATTCTTCGATTTTATTACAACTGATGCTTCTTTTACTTTGGTTATCTTTAATATTTGTAGTCTCAGTACTTCTCTTCAATATTTTCATCATAGCTTTTTACTCTCGCATTTCTTTCAAATCATGTTCCAAAAGAACGATTTTACCCCTACCTTTCAAACTGTGCATTTCTTTCAAATCATGTCTCCGATAGACCCCACTTGTATACAGAGTAATAGAACCCTGCAGTTCCCCCGGCATAAAGGGGCAAAACAAGCATGCATGATGAACTGATTTGATATCCATTTGAACTTGATAGGTTGTTCGGGTTCGAGAAGATTATGTTTTGTCACAGGAAGCATACGTTCTATTTTACGCAAAGAGGGGCACTCCCTGGTTTTCAGATTTTATTGACGGGCTAAAGCCCTTTATAGATCCGTCAATATGGAATACTTCTCCCAAGTCTGTCTTAGAGAATACAGATGCTGTCTCCGAAACTTCTCCGCGTCTACCGAGTGCCCAGGCTTTCTGTGTGAAAGAATCCAATGATGCTGCAAATGAGTCATCTCCCAATTCTCTCAAGAAGGTTCAGGATAGTAAAGGAAAGGAAAATATGCAGATGATGTCTGCTTCTAGACCACCATTACGTGCAAGTAATATTCTGGATTCCAAGTCACCTGAATTGGATAAAGTGTCTTTACCTTCAGTACTCAAAGAAAACCGCAGTGCTCTGGACCCTGTTTCAACTAGCAGAACTCTATATATCACACCCGAAACACCACCTAGATCCCCAAGCCCAGAGATATACAGAGAAGATCCCCCAGGTAACCACATCTTCCACTTCTATTTTATCATCAACTTTGTTGCCTATAGTGTTAATAGAGAAGCTTGTGCTAAACCATTGGTTCTTATTTGCAGATAATGATTACCATATTCCTCGTGGCCATCTAAGAACGGCAGGCCAGGTATCTTGCAAAAAGCAACTGCAGAAGGAGCTTGAACAGGACATGGAAAGAAAGCAGGCGTGTTCTCTGATAAAGAAAAACATGCGTGGGTCTAGAGCCCAGCAACTACTATCTGCAATGAGAGGCTCACAAAGTGAAGGTTCCGCTACCAAGAGGAGGAGAAGGATGGAAGTATCTCCAACTAGAGACGACAGTAATTCCACCAGTCGCCGAAGGTCTAGCTTTGGCTCTACGTTGCGTACTGTAATGGCTGGCAGCATGAGATAAGCTATGGGCAAATACTAATAATTTCTAACTGGAAACTCTGAACTAAGGGGGTTACGGAAAAGGGTCCTCCTACCAAGCACTAGTCATCTTGTATCCTCAAAACAAACACGGCTCTAGGTTGCTTTATAGATATTGGCTGTTTTTTGTTCATATTCAGAGTTCCATTGTATAGTGCTGAGTAAGAGTTTTATGTTTTATTCTCTTGGGAATTTATGTTTTATTCTCGTGGGAATAATTATTACTCCCATATATCTAAGAACTTCGCGAGCTTTTGCAGTATGAACTTATTATCTACAGTGAACTTTAGTACATAGTAAATGCCAATGCTTTCATTCATTTGTAATTTCTTGATTCATTGAGTTGAGGGGGTGTAATACAAATATGTGCTTAGTTGAGAGTTATTTTTGAGGTTCTCGGAATAAAACGTTTAGATCCAAGCATCTTCAATGAACAAAGAGAATGGAGATCAGCATAATTCAGGCAACTTTTTTGGCTTCATTGTATGTTGTTCTTCTACATCATAGGTCACATAAAGCATTCTAGGTCATTTCTTGTTAATATCGAACAAATTATATTCCTGTTTCATTTGTCCACTTCTTTAGCTCCAGAATTCTATATAAGGATCTGAAGGGCCTTGAGCAAATCCCTTCCCTTCTCCTTCAAAAAATAAATAATTTCCCCCATTTCACTTCAAAAATGGATGTTATGGCTGGTGATTTAGAAGAGAACAATTTGTGGAAGAAAACACCAGATCAAGTTTTTAACTTTCAGCATTCACTCATAGGGTCATCAGATGTTCCTAAACATGTGCTTATAGTCATGGATGCATTGAAAGAATTCTCCATTGAGCCTCTTGAATGGGCTCTAAAAAATGTTGCCTTGAAATCATGTTGCAGAGTTACAATTCTTGGCATGATGCCCTGGCTCAATATTCCTCGTATATATATACTTCCATGTTAAATCATTTATGTACTTCTGATATGCAAGATTTTGTGTATCAAATAGGCAGATTGAACTGAATTTGGACGAGTCAAAATGTTGCATTATTAATGGGCGGGTCGATGACTTGTTTAAAAGTTACTTGTGCTGAAATGAACTAAACAATGGATCATAACCCAACCTGTTTAATTTTTAACTACATTTTTTTAATATTCTTAATATTTCTTTAAGTATCTAATAATTTTGTTCTCCTTATGATGACTATATATAACATATTAAACAAAAACAAATATCGTTTTAAAAATATTTTGACAAGATTTCTTATGGGTCAGTTTGAGCTACGTATCAGACCAACTTTTAAATGGGTTAGATTTGATGGGTTAAAATGGGTTGAGTTAATAAATAGACGTGTCATCAACCCGCTCAAACTTGACAGATTAAGTGGATCATGTGTTCATGAACTAATTTTGCCACTCTATGCAAGATGATCATTATATATTTATGTGTTTTGCTTATTTTATAGTCTCCGCGAAGACATGGTCAGACATCTGGAGTGTGGATTTTGAAGAACTTTCAATCATTAGAGAGAAAAGGGATCAGTGGAGAAGTGAATATGCCAAGTATCACAAAGTTCAATATTTAATTGACCTTTGTGAAAAATACGGGGTACGTATTATCATCATTCCTCTGAGCTGTCTTAATATTACTACTATATAAGATCTTGTCTAAACGAGTTCTTCCGGCGAGCTTAATTATTTTCTCATCAATTCATTTAGGTAGAGCCAAAAATCAGAACTGAGATGGGTCATCCACAGAAATTGCTCGTGGTTGATCTAATCACTAGCCTTCAAGCAACTCTAGTAGTATTCGACAGGTATTAGCAATATGATATTACTTGCCTTAATTTTTAAAAGACGAATTTCACTTATTGTTATGGATACTTACATGTAATTACATGTGATAATAGTATAATAATATTTTACGTACGTTGCCAATGTTTTATAAAATTGCAGGCACCACGACAAGAAGAATATAGAATACTATGCAGAGAAAGTACCATATGATATGGTGGTAATAAACGAAGATGGAGAAGTGGATATGATCAAAGGAAGGTCTCAGAAAAGTAAGAAAGCAGAAGAATCCCCAGCTTCAACGGAAACTGCAGCCACAAAACCGATGATATCTGGACAAATAATAAATTTTTTCAAGCCAAAGTGCGTGAAAACCTGAAATTAGAATTTATCATATATGGCTGCATTAGAAATTAGAATAATGTATCACTTGTATGGAAGGGGTATATGTACAAGAATAAATAAATAAATACTTACTATAAATAGTTTTATATGAGCTATAAAAAAGAAAAGAGAAAGTGATACGTGTTACACCATCCATTGTAAACCCCAATCAAGAGAATGCAGCATCTTCAAGAGTCAATATCAGCATATTTTGCTATTATAATAAGGTGCAATTTCTCCCTTTTCTTTCTTTTATCATTTTATTACTTGAGTTGTTAACTGGTAATTCAGATCTTCAGAATTAAAACCAATAGATATTGAACAACTTTACTGCGACGGGGATTAAGAAATAACTTGACCAAGAATCTATTTTATGTTAAAGAAAAAATTATCTTTAATTGGGGTTTTAATATTTATCATTATTTAATTCAATTTTTATCAAGATATCTTGATAGATGAATAGTTTTTTTAATAGTAATTTGGTTGGTACTGATATGCTAGAACAGTAGTTCGAATATATGTTGAGAGTATGTCATATATTTTTTTGAAAAATGGAAAACCCCCGACAAATCGGCAAAATTAGGATCGATGAAAAATGGACTTAATTTATCTAATCTAGTTCTAATATTTAGAAACCCGATTTAATTTAATTTTATGAAAAAGCCGACTCAAACCAATCTGATCATGCATTATGACTCAAATCAAACCATGGACACACCCTCATCTGCGCATGCATTATTGTCTGGATCATATGGTCATATCTAGTGAGGATATCTTGAAGACCAGTTCTTTCAGTTGAAGAAGCATTCGTGTTGGAAAAAGTTGACTGCACTTTCTGACGATGATAAGAAAGTAAAAAGGAAAGTTGCAAAAAGAGGCAGTTTGAAGTTTTGCTTCACTCTATTGCGTTTACAATTATCTCATTTATGTGCTCACATGGGGATCACTCAGCCACCTACTAGGGGACCAAATATTTGCCGATAACAATATGATCATTGGAAATTCATTTACATTTTTTTGGTATACGGGTTTGATGTACCCTATTCCCAGGGGTGGTACAAGTATCTTTTTTTTTTCTTCTTAATCTTCAGTAAGAGTCTCAAAGAACTCCTGTAATTAATACACCATTTGTACAAGTAGTTGATATGTATTCAATGAAAATTTAAGAAATACGGATGATGAATAGTTTGATTCTTATTCTGAATATCAATATGAAAGTACATTAAGGATAATAATATTTGAAGTACAAGTAATCGATGCTACTTCAGTACTTAAGCATTTTATATATGCTAATGAAAATACATGCTGCATTAACTAGAGAACGGGAAGCAAGGAAACAAGAAAAGATAGTCCTATTTGTTATTGATTCTTTAAGGTTCAGTAGAAGAAATTATGAAATTCAAGGAATGTAGCCACCATGACCACCACCTCCACCACTTCCACCACCCCCTCCATACCCACCTCCATGTTCACCTCCACCACCATATCCCCCTCCTCCTCCTGAACCACCGCCACTGCCACCAGCGTGTCCACCACCGTAAGCTCCTCCTTCGCCACCATATCCCCCTCCTCCTCCTGAACCACCACCACCGCCACCGGCATGTCCACCTCCATATGCTCCTCCTGCCCCACCACCTGCACCTCCACCACTTCCATATCCACCACCTGCAGCTCCTCCTGCACCATAGCCTCCTCCACCACCTCCTCCATGACCGCCTCCCCCTCCATATCCACTACCAGGTAAACCTCCTGCTCCTCCATAGCCACCACCACTTCCTCCCCCTTCTCCGCCTCCATAACCGCCTCCAGGAACACCTCCCGCACCATAACCACCACCACTACCACTACCACCTCCTCCACCACCACCATATGCGCCTCCATGTTCTGCACCTCCGCCATATCCACCGCCACTTCCTGCTCCTCCTCCACCTCCATATCCTATACCATGTTCACCACCTGCACCATAACCACCTCCTCCACCATGGCCACCACCACCACCTCCTCCATATCCTCCCCCATGCTCTCCACCAGGTACATAGCCAGCACTACCCCCACCATTACCACCACCTTCACCACCACCTCCATATCCACCATGATCAACCACACCTCCATAACCACCACCACCTCCAGAACCTCCACCTCCACCACCTCCATATCCCCCAGCTCCACCAACTCCATAACCTCCTCCTGAACCACCACCATGGCCGCCTGCACCATAGCCAAGACCTCCCTCTAGAGTAAGGAGGGCTCTAGAAGAAGCATAACATATGGTTGCACTAAGTAACACAAGAAAAAGAACACTAGAAATCTTATGATAAGCCATGGAAGAATGTTTGTCAATTCCACGACTTTGGTGTTAATATGCAAACGATTATACCTATTTATAGACATACGCTCCCCCCCCCCAGCCGCCCCCCCCCCCCCCCCCAAAAAAAAAAAAAAAAAACACACACACACACAAAAAAAAGCATGTTGTTGTAGGGGGATGGTCCAAAACCGTGTCAAAGAGTGGTTGAAGCACATGCAAGAAGAAATTTTTGCTACCCCCACTATGTGCAATCTGCACAAAAATACACACCGAATTAAGTGGAATAAAGGCAAAGGAAGACAATACTATAAATGATCACTTCTTGCACTAGTAGACTACAGTAGTGTGCTTTTGCTGGCATCCACAACTTTGATTATTACTGGCATTCACAGCCCAATTCGTCCCTGTTTGATGATGAAGTTCAATCTATCCAATTCAAACCATTTTCAGACTATTAACTAAATACTAGTTCGTTCATATTTCATTTTAGTTATATATTGATTGGGTACAAGTTTGATTTTTTTTCCCTTTAAATTTGTGCTTTTAGACATTAGACATACCATGATATTTGTGTGTGGCTAGCTATTTTAGACATTAGACACACCATGATATTTGTGTGTGGCTAGCTATAAAATGAAAAGTAAAATGAGAAGTTTAAAGCAGGAAGGAATTAGAGATTTAGAGTTTATATGGATTCATTCAGTAGCCTCAGCTTAAGACAATAATAGCTGGGTAAAAAATTAGAATACAACAAATTTCCTATAGTTTCATCCCTATGTAAAGAATCGAATACCGATTTCTTTCACCCTTTATATAAATTAAATCCCGATTTGTATTATACGCTTACAAGTTTAACGTGTTAGGACATCCTCATTAATTTACTACAAAATATGAGACACACACTCAAGATTGTTAATACATATATATTTTTAATTTTCCTTTAATTAGACAATACTTCATTTTTTTTTATCTACAGGCCATCGATTTATGTCATGTTCTTATCTTTTGAAGCTCTCATTGAAGGGATAAAAAGAAGTGTTGGGAGAGATGAAGAGTAACAAGTAGTTTACACCAATTTCATTTCAGTGGTGCCAAAACAAAAATCCACAACCCCCCCCCCCCCCCCTCCATCCCTCACCCCCCAAACTATACAGTTTTTGATAAAATCTGGTGTATCGCGCATAGCATGTACTATCTCCGTTTTAATTTAAATGTGTTTCAAAAAAAGATATTCATCTTGAATAGATTAATATGGAAAGTAGGACAATTAAATTGAAATCGAGAGACTATATATTCCCCTGTCTTCATCGCTACTCCTTTCAGCTCAATTTATGTGAAGGTGTTTGACTGAGCATGAAATTTAAGAAAAAAATAAATAGTTTTGAAACTTGTAGTCTAAAACAAGTCATAGAAGTTGTTGTGGCTTAATGAATTAAGGTAAAATGAGAAACTTGAAGATAATTATTACTAAATATAGATATATAGGTGTCATTCTTTTTGAACTGAACGACTAATAAAAGAGTGTATTGTAAATTGGGACAGAAGGAGTAATATTTTTGTACAAGTTTGAATATTTAAATCCTAATTATAAAAAATAAATTAATCTAGTTATATTTTTACTATATTAGAAGAGCCAGTCGATCAGTGGATGGACATGGCTGCTTCTTGCCAATTACTTTCAAATTGAGGGCATGGTTGACTTTTGAGAGCATCACATTTTCTTTCTACTTACTTCTAATCTCTTCAAGATCATATTTTCTTCAATAAATAATAATGTGTTAATAAAATTAGAATATTTTATGTGTATTAATAAAAACACAAATAAATTACATGTTGAAAGTGTAGGAAATTATTATCATAGTCCGTATATTTTATTAGGTTAATTCCGTTCATTTCTTATTACTCCCTCCCCCATCTTTACTTGTCATGTATTGATTTGACACACCTATTAAGGAGCCAAAACTAGAATGATAATTTTACTATATAACCCTAATTATTGTTAAGTAACCTAATGATTGAAATCAATAAAACATATTTTAAAAGTTGTGCAGCCACTAAGAATTTCTTGAACTTTCCAACCCAGTAATTAATGATAAGGGTAAATAGGTATGAAATAGTAAATTATCTCTTGATTTTTCAAGCTGGACAAATAAAAATGGACAACTCTTGTTAATATACAGGACAAGTAAAAATGGACAGAGGGAGTAATAAGTTTTGAAATATACATGTTTTAAAAATGTTTATCCTCTATTTTAATCAAATGCGTGAAAAAGATATTTTCAAAAAACATCTTCTTCATTAAATTTCGTAAAAATGAATACATAAAATCTTATTATTCATAATTTTTTTAATTTACTTTTTAATAATTATATTTTAATATACTTAGTTACAGATATGCCTTCCATGAGGTGCAAGCGTAGAATTTTCATAATATAGGAGATACAAGTGTTTGATTTTAAAATATAAAGAGCGTATCTGATACTTAGTCATAATAAGTTCATAAGTTGATAAAGTTAAGCTTAGAGAAAATTAATAGAAGAAATTTAAACAATAGGGAGGATTTAGATTGAACCCAAAAAACACTAAGATGTGTGTACACATATTTCTTTTAAAAGGATTAAGATATAGTTGGTCCGTATCTTTTTTAAAATGATTTTGTTACATCCGTAGAGGGGGAAAATAAGAATCTACTGATGGGATCGTGGAAGGCAGGGAGTTCCCCAAAACTAGCGCTCAGACCATTCGCTTGTACCTAAAAATATAGGACTATAACAAATACTATTTGAACTAATTGAACTTTAATTGTATTTATTTAATAATACTTTCATAATTTTATTATTAAACTAACTCATTTTTCCGGGTTGGGCCCGTGCTTGCATAGGCTTACCATTATGTAGTAGTATATATGATTGTAAGAATATGTTAAATTGAACGTTAATAACAACAAATTGGTCTAGGTAATTTAACCTTTTAGTGACATATACTAGGGCAGCCCGGTGCACAAAGCATATCGCATTAGCAGAGTCCGGGAAGGGCTTCACCCCAAGTGATGCGTAGACAACCTATCCTAATGCAAACATTAGTGTCTGTTTCCACAACTCAAATCCGTACTATAGGAATAAATGCACAAAGATATTTTCTTAAAAAAATTGTTTTATTACGATGAACATTCACAATTGCACGGTTTTAACCACCATTTCGTCACTTTTTCATTTTAAATTTTATGTGCGATTATAAGGGAAAAGAGAAGGCAAGTTTGCCCGCCACTACTTATATGTCTGCTACTTGGAGTAGCTGACAGAGGATACGAAATCTTGATTGTACGTACATAGTATGTCTTTCTGTAAAATTGATTCTGAAATCTTGGATTAAGAGGCCAGGTATTCCCTTCCAAATACAATTGTAGTCAGGGCGGAGCCAGAGATCAAGGTACAGGTTCAATCGAATTCATTAATTGTACGTGGTCCAAACTTTAATATTTGTCTTAAGATATTTATTTAATATGTACAAATTATTAATTTAGAGCTCACTAACTTTTAAAGGGACTTTTACACTCTATGATTGTAATTCTATACTCCTTGTTACCGCTGGACAATAATGTCACCCTCAATTAGTTTCTTTGGAACAGATATTCGACTACTGTGAGAAGACAAATTTTCAAATTCGACATTACAAGCTTGATAAATAACCTTGAAATTAAAGAGCCAACATGGCAACATGTGCTCCCTCTGTTCCATTTAGAAGTGTGCATATTTTGACTTAACAGAGAAACTGAACTCAAAAAAATTAATTATCATTAGTTAATCGTTTTAATGGTTTGAAAACGGCTTTTTGTTTTATGCTATTAATCTATTGGTTTGGTTAACCATTTTTTGAGTGACCTTAATGGTTTAACCAACACTACAAAAAAAAATTACTATTTTCTCACTAAAATGTTCAGTGACTATTCCCACTGAATGCCAGTGGAAAAATCTAAATATTACGGAGTAGTATTTTCACATGAAAAAATTAGAAAGTTTCTAGCGTTTCAATGAGAACCTGTTTCCCACTGTGCATTTTCCGAATGAGCTGGTTCGGTAGGAATGAGGTGAAAAATGATGTTTTATAATATAAATTTTTCACTGAATGTCAGTGAGAAAAACCTTTATTTCTAGTCAGACCGATAACCCAATAGGTGTATTAAAGTTGCCTTAAACTCGTCCAATCAAATACTTAACAATTTCTAGCAGTCCGATAACCCAATAGGTGTATTAAAGTTGCCTTGAACTCGTCCAATCAGATACTTTGAATCTTTCTTCCTAAGTGCAACTCCCCGTGGTTGAAGGAGCTTAATGAATTTTGCTAGGAATTGTCGGGATAAAAGTAAATGAAGTTTAATTCCCTCTTATAATATACTACAACATTTCAGACATGAGTTTGGTCCCTGCTCCTTAAAAGGAAGAGGAATGCGTAACTAGAATCGCTGTATCCCTTGTTCTTTATGTAGACTTTAAGGGCAACATTCATTCTTTAGTTATTAGATAGAAGTTTAATTAACATTTTATGCTCCTTTCAACTATTATCTCGAGATCGTCCAATGTAATGTTGCTAACTATGGCATTCATGCAACATATAGAGAATATACAGGAATTTGACAAAACATTTTTCTGATAATTAAATGCACCAAGTATCACAAGACATCTTTCTATAGACATCATTCTGATAATCAAATCAAGAGAAACAAGAATGCCCATATATTAAGAGCAAATTTAAATTTTGCTTTTAGAAAGTAACCTCTTCTTGCAACAATTTGATCATGTTATTTTCAATAAGTATAGATAATTAAGAAGAGGAAATCCTTTAGTGTGTGCAAATTGTGAAGAGAATAAATAAGATTTCAAGGGGCATAGCCGCCACCACCACCATGGCCGGATCCACCCCCTTCACCACCACCATATCCACCAGCATGTCCACCCCCTTCACCACCGGCATAGGCTCCTCCTCCGCCTGAACCACCGCCACCGTATCCTCCTCTATGAGCTCCACCGGCACAGACCACTTCCGTAGCCGCCACCTGATGCTCCACCAGCTCCCCCTGCTGAGCAATCTCCACCACCACCTCCGTGGCCGCCTCCACCACCACCACTTCCTGCTCCTTCACCTGCACCGGATGCACCGCTATGTGCTCCACCAGCAGCCCCTCCTCCGCCACCACCACCACCACTTCCACCGCCACCTCCACTGCTGTATCCACCTCCCGCTGTCCCACCAGCACCATATCCGCTGCCACCACCTTCACCGCTACCACTTCCACCGGCATAACCACCAATGGTCGCCAGCTACAACTCCACTTCCACCACCTCCACCGGCATAGGCGCCAACCTTGGCCCCAATACCAACATCAAGATTGATGAGGGTTCTTGCAGCTGAACATATTCCTATACTCAATAAAATAAAGAAAACAATGTTAAAAACTCTAGTACTCTTCGCCATTGGAATACAGTTGAATATATCCCTCAACCACGACTTAATATGAATATTGCATGGATTGTAGGCTATCTATAGATGTTTCGAAAGATAAGGAAAGCGCGTCTATGCAAAAAGCAGGTATAAAGAGCTAGGGAAATAATCACACCAAACTCCAAAGTGGAAAAAGAGAAGGAAGAAATACACTAAAATGACTTTATATTTGCACTGATCGACCACAGTAGTGTGCTTTTGCTCATTTGCTGGCATCCACAACTTTATCATCACACCATAATGCGTCTATTGTAAGTCCTAATCTTGATGATCATGAACTTCATGTCTATCAAATTCAAACCATTTTCACACTTGCGCGGGGAATGTAGGTGGTTACATAATCCTCCACGAGTTAGATACTATGCCATACTCAGGTGCGGAGCTAGGTGGTGGCGAGGGGTTCATCCGAACACCCTTCACCGAAAAATTACATTATATATGTAGGGCCAAATTTGACTTTTACGTTTATATATCTTATAATGAACCCCTTGATACAATTAAGAGGCTTGGTTTGATGGTTGAGGGGTTCAAAAGTTCGTCAACGTCACAGGTTTGAATCACTGATGCACTCGCTTAAGCATTTTTTCGATTTTTACTTTGTAAACTTTTAGCTATAGTTTGAAAGATCCAAAATGGTCCTTTATGTTAGGACTTCCATTCGAAAGAGTGCCTATTATTTGAGGTGGGGCTAATAATCATTCATCTTTCAAATAACGGAGCACATGTAGCCCTAACTACCTAATTCTATCAATATAAATTTTATTGCTCTGCTAGCTCTAAGGGGTTGGTTTTCTCCTCAACACTTTTTTAATTACTTTTTAAGTTTTACCTTTTTTAAGCTCTTGCAAATAAATGCTTCATCAACTTCTAAACATCATCATTACAAAATAATAAAGGCTTTATCAACTTAACTTAAATAACCTGGGCAAATCACCTTTTGCAAATTGGTTTTAATAGTGGCTACTTATACTCTATTGGTAAAATGAAATTTCTGTTCCAATTATATTAAGTAGTTAATCTTATTAACTATGACAGCATCATTTGTTGAGCACATTTTTTAATTTTTAATTTTTTAATTGGATGTTGAATATGTATTATAATATTAGTAATTTAATTCTTACAACTTTTTCAAGAATCTTTACAATTTTCAAAATAATATAGGGTTGAAGGGACAGTTATTACTAAAACACACAGGGTCCCCTCTTCGTTTTTCATCCTTAATTTTCTCGTGTTACTTCTTCATCTTTTAAACCCCCTTGAAGAAAATCCTGCCTCCGTCACTGAGCCTATACTAGTACATTATTTGTTTAATGATTGTATATATTGGTGATAATCTGGAGCGTTTAAGGTATTCGAAGTGGAGAATTATTAATGTAAGATTTATGGTTAGGAAAGAAGATTTTCTTTTTTGGAGTTCTTAGCATGTTCAGTGAATTTGCTGATTTTGTTATATTGTTAAAAGACTTAAATTCAACGACAAAGGCCGCGCGGTAAATGATCATATTATTCGTGATATGTTCAGAGACAAATTCATAATATAAGCTCTACTGGTTTTCCATATATATATTTTTTCAATATTTGAATCTTAAATAGAAAAATATTGATCTAGTTTTATTATATGTGTGAGAGAGAAACGGCAACGAGGCATCTCTAGGTTGTCCTCCCAAACAATAATTCTATGCTTCTTGTTACAACCGGCCGATGGTATTGTCACCGATACTTCTATTTGACTACTATGAGAATTGAGAAGAAAGATTAATTGTCCAAATTCGACATTTTTTATAAGCTTGAATCACAACTTTAGTAGACCCTAACAAATACTCCATTCGTTTCTCTTTATGTTACACTACTTTCTTATCCGTACTTCGTTTAAAAAAGAACTATGCATTTTTATATTTGAACAAAATTTAACTTTAAATTTTATAATTTATCTTAAGGACAAGTTTTTATAACATCACAAATGTTATGTCATGTTTACCATCATAAGTTCAAAAGTCTTATAGCCAACATATATGATGACATATTCAAAACTATAATTGTTAAAATCTTTCTCTCTCTTAAATTTATATCACACTTCTTTTTTCCATACACAACTTCCCGTACTTGAAGGAGTTAAAATTAAAGGCTTCCCCTAGCTAAGCGTTCTGGCCAAAAGTAAATGAAGTTAATTTCCCCTTTTTTTTTCTTTGTTTTTTCATCTTTTTTCTTTTTGTACCAGCCTTGAACTCATGACCTAGTGGTGTGGAGAGAACTCCCTCAACCACTTTGAACAAGAGTGACCGATGGTTAATTTCCCTCTTACCCAAGATCTATATCAAAAATATTGGTCCTTCAAAAGAGGAATTTGTAACTGGAATTGCCATGCCACGTTGAACCCTGATGAGTCAAGTTTATAAATTATCTAGGAAAACTAAACCATCATATATACTCAGTGCTTGTTTGGTATGAAGAGAAAAATGTTCTCCACAAAAATTATTTTCTAATTTTCGCACTTATTTTCTGATGTAATTTGGCAAGTAAACTGAAAATATTGTTTGAAGAATATTTATATTTAATCTAGGCAAATACTATAAGGGTGGGACGAGGGGTGGTGGTCGGGGGAGGGGTAGGTAATTTTGATGGGGGTATTGGGGGATGAGGAAGAAACAATTAATTGGAGTACAATTTATGAAACTTGTTTTTCCTTACTTCCAACCAGAGCCATCATTTTTCTGAACATTAATGAATTTATTTTCTAAAAAAAATTATTTTTCAAAACATTGTGACCAATTAAATATTGCAAAATTTGAAAAATATTTTTACTTTCCATACCAAACACACCCGTAGTATATTAATTATTATAGCATAATTTTACCGGAACTTTATTCCATTGTTCTTTGCACGTATAGTATGGTACTTCAAGGGCAACATCTTCCTGTTGCTCTTTTCTTTCTAAGATGTTGCTCTTTTCTCTTTCTTTAGTTATTACTCCTAAAATAGCACTCGTTTGGTTCTTTTCACCTGTAATTGTGAGATCGTCCAACGTAATAGAAGTACTATATAGATATAGTATGCATGCAACGTACGGAGAACATACACAGGAATTTGCCAAACCATTTTCTTACATTAATTAAATGCACCAATTTGCAGTAGATATCTTTGTTTAGACATCTTTCTTACATTAAAACCAAAAGTAAAAACAAGCGTGCACATATATTAAGAGCACTTTTCTAGCTGCAACAATATTAATTTGCTTTCATCAATTAGACCTCCTGTTACCATAATTTGATCATGTTATTTTTAATAGTATAGATAAGAGGAAATCCTATATTGTTCACAAATTGTGAAGAGAATAAGCTTTCAAGGGGCATAGCCGCCACCACCACCATGTCCGGATCCACCCCCTTCACCACCACCATATCCACCTGCATGTCCACCCCCTTCACCACCGGCATAGGCTCCTCCTCCGCCGGCCCCACCTCCACCGCCTCCACCGTATCCTCCTGCTCCATGACCTCCGCCTGCACCGCCACCGGCTCCTTCACCACCTCCGTAGCCGCCACCTGATGCTCCACCAGCTCCCCCTGCTGAACCACCTCCGCCACCACCTCCGTGGCCTCCTCCACCACCACCACCACCGCCTGCTGCCCCACCAGCACCATTTCCGCCACCACTTCCTCCTCCTTCACCTGCACCAGATCCACCTCCATGTGCTCCACCTGCAGCAGCACCACCACCGCCACCACCACCTCCGTGGCCACCTCCACCACCATATCCACCGCCTGGCGCCCCACCAGCTCCATATCCGCCACCGCTTCCTCCTCCTTCACCTGTACCGGATCCACCACCATGTGCTCCACCAGCAGCCGCTCCTCCGCCACCACCACCACTGCCACCGCCACCTCCACCGCCGTATCCACCTCCCGGTGCCCCACCAGCACCATATCCGCTGCCACCTCCTTCACCGAGACCACTCCCACCGGCATAACCACCATGGTCACCAGCTACAGCTCCACCTCCACTACCTCCACCCGAACCTCCTCCACCGCCACCGGCATAGGCGCCAACCTTGGCCCCAATACCAACATCAAGATTGATGAGGGTTCTTGCAGCTGAACATATTCCTATACTCAACAAAATAAAGAAAACAATGTTAAAAACTCTAGTACTCTTCGCCATTGGAATACACTTGAATATATCCCTCAACCGCTACTTAATATGAATATTGCATGGATTGTAGGCTATTTATAGATGTTTCGAAAGATAAGGAAAGCGCGTCTATGCCAAAAGCACATATAAAGAGCTAGGGAAATAATCACACCAAACTCCAAAGTATAAAAAGGGAAGAAAGAAATACACTAAAATGACTTTATATTTGCACTGATCGACCACAGTAGTGTGCTTTTGCTCATTTGCTGGCATCCACAACTTTATCATCACACCCTAATGCGTCTATGGTAAGTCCTAATCTTGATGATCATGAACTTCAGTCTATCAAATTCAAACCATTTCCACACTTGCGAGGGGAATGTAGGTGGTTACATAATCCTCCAACTAGCTAGCTAGATCCTATGCTATACTAGCTAGTACATTATTTGTTTACTGACTGTATATACTGACGATAATCTGGAGTGTTCAAGGTATTAGAAGTGGAGAATTATTAATGTAAGATTTATGGTTAGGAAAGAAAGATTTTCGTTTTTGGAGTTCTTAGCATCTTCATGGAATTCGCTGATTTTGTTACATATTGTTAAAAGACTTAAAAATGATCAAATTATTCGTGATATATTCAGAGCAGATCCATAATTTAAGCTCTACTGGTTTTTCATATATTTTTTCAATATTTGTCTCTTAATTAGAAAAAAATTGATCTAGTTTCAATATATGTGAGAGAGAGAAACGGCAACGAGGCATCTCTAGGCTGTCCTCCCAAACAATAATTCTATGCTTCTTGTTACAACCGGATAGTGTTGTCACCTTTAGTTTCTTAGAACGGATACTTCTATTTGACTACTATGAGAATTGAGAAGAAAGATTAATTATCCAAATTCGACATTATTTATAAGCTTGAATCATACTTTAAAAGAGCCTGACAAATACTCCATCGATTTCTGTTAATGTTACACTACTTCCTTATTCGTACTTCATTTGAAAAAGAACAATGCATTTTTATATTTCAACACAATTTAACTTTAATTTTTTTAATTTATCTTAATGAAAAGCTTTTATAACATCATAAATGTCGAGTCAATTCTACAAATGGTCATTGAACTTGTAGAAAAGTCCTCCTAAAGTAACTTTTGAATTTTTTTGGACAATAAGGTCATCAAATTATGTCCATGTTTCCAAAAAAGTAAAACCATCCATTTTTTGACATAAAAACCCCTTAACTCATTTTTAAATTATAAAACCCATTTGAATATTCCTATTTTACTTTCAAAATGTGAAATCTTAATTCTAATAAAAATTTCAGAATATTGCAAAATTATATCTCAGTGGACAATAAGAGGATACAGTTGAATGGTAATAGAACTGAGCACAAAGCTTAACTATAGGTTTTTTACACTACAAGAAAACTGGCTTTTAACGACGGGAAAAATGGTCCCTAAAAGCATAAATATGGTCTCTATTAGTTAATAGCGACCAGAAAAATCTGGTCACCACCCGTCGCAATAGGCTCCGCCGCTAAAGATCAATAACGACGAGATAAAAATATTGGTCCTAAAAGTGTTTTAACGACGGGATAAATACTGGTCCCTAATACACTTTTAGGGACCACACTTCTGCTCCCTAAAACTTTGAGTGGCAAACTTTTATTAGTCGTAGAATGTCTTTTGAGACGAGATATCTGGTCCTTAAGAGTTTCAGTACGTGAGAGTTGCCGGTCCCAAAAGGTCTATGTTCAATTCCAAGGTACGCATTTTTATGGACCTTAAAATGTGATACATAAATAAATAGATGTTCTATCCTGTCATATTTGTGGATGCATATAAACAAAAATAAGCAATAATATCCTGCTGTCATAAATATAGTCTTTAATTAGTTACAAATAATGGATTAACATCCGACTAGTGGCACTGTATAACCATGATATATAAGTCACACAACTGTATACCCACCTCTTGGGGGAAAATAAACATCCGAATATAATTTCTGATCTAATAATCCTAGTAACATGATAAACAAATCATCAGCTTGTTTGAAGTCTTCAAACCTAGCACATATTGTCTTGTAAACGGTAGTCTCCAAATCCTGTAAAAAGCATAAAATAATTTTTGTTCAGGAAAACTATAAAAATCGATATTTTGCTATTTATTCAAGTCTGATAGCAGTAACCTAACATTCCAACATAATCAACACCAGACAAATTCTAATAGATTTTGACAAGAGAGGCACTTGTGATGAACATATATACTGGCCAATATCCTCACTCCACATTACTTCACATCAGTTAAGCTTGTATCAATTATAATGTGCTCTCAAACAAGAGTGTGTAGGCTTATGAGATGGAGGAGGCAAAATCTCAACGAGTATCCGAAAAGATAGCTACAACTGAAGAAAATTCTATTTTCTTAGTAAGCGCCTAATATACTTGGTTTGAATTTGATCGACAATGGAAAACTATACAGCAGTGAAACGATACAACAGACCTCAAGAAGTTACACAAGCATCGGATTTGTACAAGTATGCTCCCTGTAGTTTAGCTTTCAAATAACTAAGTCAAAAGTTGATATAGGTAATAACAAGAACATATTTTAAAAGTCAAGTTGAATAGAACATTATTTGAGATAAATCGCACTAGAAAGTACTACACCAGATATAAGAACTCACCATTGGACCTTGCAGTAACAGGATTTAAATGGAAACAATACAAAATCAGATAGAAATATTATTTTCAACTCAAGCTCTTTCTTATAGTAGATTATAACAGATGTATGTTTAACTCAAATATGTCGGAACACCGCCAATATTTTTTAAATTGATTGGCTACAAGATAATCCTGATTTCTAAATTTACTAAATCGAAAATATTGTAACATTAAAAAACGTATATATCCAATTCACATTCAGTAGAGAATGGCTGTTTTTCTCTTTAAATCAAAGAAACTCCATGTTTAACCTTTAGTTCATTGACTCATTTTTTAAATAAGGTAGAGTTTCTTTAGTTCTTTAACTCATTCTTGACTATTGTATAATTATTAATATAATTCAACATTTGATGTCATCTCTGACGCAAGAAAACTAAGAATCTTCAAAAGAGAAGAAGTGTTTCATGAGAAAATTCATATACCTGGAATATGAAGGAGAGTGTTTTGCCACAAGGAGCTGAGAGTGTTTAGCCGCAAGGAGCTGAGAAACTGATAGTAATGAATTAGAGTTAATAATTGGGGTTATGACTATCTAATCAAATACAAGAAACTGAAACCAATGAGATATTCGGGCATTAAGGTGTAATCATTTGGATTGTTAAATACTATCCATGCAAAACACTAAACAAGTAAACATTTATCTTAGAATTGAATATTGTTTTGAAAAGAACTAGAAAGAATATAAATTGTTGTAGTGGAGCACCAAAACTATGATCAATTAAATGTATATACAGAGATAGCAACTAGTCTGGTGTTAAATATTTTTACTAAAATAAATGGTGTTACCACTTTATTTGACTATCAACTCCTTAATATGCATGGCATAAAGTTAAGTACCATAAAGATCTACTGAAAAATATCAATCTCTACTAATATAGGAGGATTAACTTCACGTGAACAATAACTTCTTGAATTCTCAAGACCTGTAAAAACACCAGTCCATAAAGAAGAACAGAAGTACCAGAAAAGAGGCTAAAAAAGAGCAACTCAAGCAAATAGAGGCGAGTTTCGATTCAAAGATGAGAATTTAGTGTTCCTTACCAATCCTCAAAACCTACAGAAACACATGTCTATAATGCATTAAACCACTAAAGTATATAATCACTGCCCCCATCATCTCAAATATGCATTTAGAACAAATTCAATGTTGAGTTTGTAAATTGATACTCAAATGTCTAATTCCCGGAAGGAGTTAAATAAGTCTATTTAAAGCAAATAGGTTGCTGAGTGAATGTGAAGACATTAGCATATATCATCCTCCTTTTCTATTTTTATGGAGCAAAGACGTAACAAGGTGTACAACATTCAACACTAGATTTTGAGATCCATAATCAGTGTCACTTCATATTAAACTAAACTGTTTGATATCCAAAAAGTCAGCCATGAGCAATTTTTTGTGATGGCTAGCACATGGCAGAGTTGTAAAAAATATATTTTTTGTGTTTCAAAATTACAAAATAAATGGCATTTCAAAATAATGTTAAAAACCAATAATTTTCTTGCAGGCTCTACTGTCATTCAGTCATGTACAGTCAACAATTAAGATCAATGAAACAGCAATCCATCACATTCTACTTATCCAAACAAATAAACAAAAACCATCACACTCTAGAGAATGGAGAATGGAGAGTTTGTGCTATCCTCTGTAAACTGAATTTCAATAAAATTCTTTACTAGCAGCAATAGAGAATGGAGAGTTTGTTTGTGTACGAATAGTCCACCTGAGTGGGAAGCCCTGAGTGCTCACATTGAAGCAAGATTTGCACTACTGGCCAACATGGGAACTCAGGTTTGATCCTAAAATTGCAATATGATGACACAAAGTAATCAAATCATTGGATTCTGGTGTTATGTGAACTGTTTCAGGTGATTGTTCAAAGCATTTACCAAATCTGTAGTCAGTACATTGTGGGTATTTGAAGTTGTCATGTATCACTGTACGAGAATCATAATGAACTGAAGGTACATCGATTTGATGCCTATATATTGTTACAAATTATCTGATCATTTTATCAACAAAAGCAAAATTGTAGAAACTTTTCAGTAACATAAAAGTCATAGGCTCGGTATCTTTAATATATGCTCTAGACAGCCTGATTTAATAAAGGTCAAATCAAGAAAATGAAGTAGACTAAATCTGACGGGATTTCTCCAAAAAAAAAAAAAAACTTCTGGTAAGAGATTTTATTTTATAATATAAGATCTGATTCTACTCTAAAAGTTTCACAAATAGATACTAGTAGATTTTAGATTTCAATCATCAATGCATATGTTGTATTAACGAACTTGCTATGAAACTAGAATTTTTTTCCCTACAAATGTGTATATCCCCGTATGGTATTCGGGATTTACCATTCAAGAAAAGTTGCGACCCCATAATCCTACCATAGTCTAGCAATGGGAGTTCCTACCTGTAATCCTCATTTTCAATTGTCATCTTAATAACAGGAGTGGAGAAATGACTGCAATGGTAAGTTCGCAGCAGGGGAATCTAATTATGGAAATAACGACAGTTTGATCTATATATATATACGATTAATCGGAGAAAGCATACGAGGTACATTAATTATACCTTGAGTAAACCAGAAGAGATTAGTGAATCAACATCAGTAAATAAGCATATTTTTAGGATTCACTTTTTTCTTTGGGAAAAGCTCTAAGACAGAGGACACACGTGCACCTCCAACACTGTGACCTCCCAAAATTTTAATCACTAGATGCCAGTTCGCTAGAGATATTAGTTCGCTATTTGGACTGTTTGGTCTTAACTATCTTTGGGCTTTCTTAGAATAAACCTGATTTCTCTTTATGCTTTGCTAGTGATAATAAGTGATGTTCTTTAATAAATAATTCGGTATTCGGGATATTCCGAATACCAAACGGGACTAATGTCTCCTATCGAATTCGAACCCGAATATCATAATTCTGAAATTTTACTCCCAGATACCGAATTACCGAAATGCGCTATTCAGTACGGTAATTCTGTTATCGGTAATTTGTGCCTAGTCCTATGCATAAGCTAGCAGGCAATAAAAAGATACACAAAGACAGGGAAGATTCTTAAGAAGGGCAGTGAGATGAACTAGATTTTGGGAGGATACATAAGATGATAGAAGAGGATAAAGTTGCAGTTCTCTCCTCCACTATGAACTCGTCTCTTTCTCTAAATTTTCAGTCTTTCTTTGAAATAGGAAATTATAATTAGAGGAAAGGGGCAAGGCAAAACAACCATCCAAACTAAAGTTATTTAGTTTAGAGAACTCTAAAGAAAATTGATATAGACCAATAAGATTTTTCAACATTTTCACAAAAGAGCATAGATTGGTAATGTCATGAACTGAAGTACACACTACATAATTTTCTCTCTTTCAACACTACAATGAATTTCTTGCTAAGATAGGTACTACATATCATTTAATTTAATTAATAGCTAATGACTCATATCCGACTTTCCAAATCATCAAACCCATACAAAAAGAAACAATACTTGCTACAGGATAAGAGTAACAGAGATCAAAGAAGCACCCTCTACTCATGCATGATGGACAAAAGAAATAAGAGTAGAGAAATACCTGACAAAATAAAAAATCACCAAGGTAGAAGCTAGAGCTTAGCACACAGAGCATCAAAGTTCATGGCTTGTTGCTATAAATCGAATTGGTCTATCAATCGATATCCCATCCATAATATTGTAGCTAAATTCCTCAGCTAGTAGCCTAGTATACAAAATCAACTGTCAGATAATTCAAAATTATCACTTGGTTCGTTACCTTTGACATTACAGAAGAAATAAATCAGTTTTCCATCATAAAATATAAATGCACAAATGTTTGAGGCTTGACGAAGAGCATCACTTAAGTTTGATAAAGTCTCAACTCAAAGTAACTTCCAAAAAAATCATGACTTCCAAAGTTAATCCAAAGGTAAAGGAAAATTTACATCTGTAAGAGAATTTCCTAACTAAATTTTTACCTGAAATACATTGAAGGAACAATTTGTTCTTCTCCAGTTTGTTCACAAAGTAAGATCATAGCTAGTGTATTATTGAAGTTGCAGCAGTACTAACAAATAACTAAGTAAACGAACATCGGTTCCTACAAAACATATGATGGAGTAGCTAGACAAATCATATGATTTACACAAAGCCTAAATCTATCACCTGAAAACCTCAGAATAACTCACTAATTAGGTACCAACAGTAACCGAAACATCAATTACAAAGCTAAAAATCATAATTAAAGCCATCCAATTGAGCATGATCAAAGAAGAGATATAATTAACCTAATAATAATAGGGTAGGAAAAGAACGACATTTTTCAGACCGTATAGGTATATTTTTTGGGACTAGATTTTTGACCTGCCGCTAAAGGTTGGTCATTGATAAGGATTTTTCTTGTAGTGTAAGGTTTTGAACACCCCTAACCTTAGTTGTTCACTGTTTGGATGAATAGAAATGAAGTGAATTATAAATATAGCAGCTACTAGTTCCCAAAAAACGTCAAATATAATTCAGCCATGGAAGCACAATGCTCACAAAATGGATCCCAACCTTGAAGTTGCGTAAAATTTAATTTCCAAATGCAAATCGATAGAGCATCTGTAAGTATAGAGACCTCTCTAGATAAGGAAATATTTACTTTTATTCCGACTCTGGACACATTTCAGAAAAGAAAAGAAAAGTACTCCAAAACTAAAATCGCAGTTAAAAGTTCTATACACATTCATCAAGAAAGACATCTATGCACATTTTATTTTTGAAAAATTTAACAATAGTACATAAATTCATATCAAGTTCATGTATAATCTTTAAATCACTGATCTGCCTCTGTTAGGAGCACATAATCCAGAAAAAAAAGGGCATTTCAGAAACAAAAACTCTCATAAATAACGAAACTCAAGATAAATGATATGCTTAACTTGAAAGTTGAAACAAATCCTAGAAAAGGACATTTCTTTTCCCACATGTTGATTTTGCTTCAACTACTAAAACACAAGAAAATTTGCAGCACCATATTATTGAAATGCACTGGAACAGAAACCAAAAGGACAACTACAGGTGAATAAGAATTTTGCATAGACCAACCTGATCTTTTTTGAGAATGGTAACAGAGACCAACTTGATATTGGGCGCATTTACTTCTTATTTCTGGACAGCTATAACGACAGAATACATATGTCTTAGAGTTTATTTACTTCTAACAAGGGCATAACCAGAGAAACATGAAGGGAAAAAATAACAATGAAAGTGTATTTTTTTTTTTCAATCTCTACTAAGATATAGCTTATAATTTAAATGTAGATGAGTTGCGCAATCACAGAAGTCATCTTCTTTTATGTATAAATTATGGTGGGATATTACCAAGAACATGAATAAAGTACTTTGCGCTCCCATTAGAATAAGGTAGTATTAAAGAAAGCCCCACTTTTATGGCTGTATGTATAACACTATATTTGATCAGATGGTTTTCCACGTTCTTTACTTCATCTTGCATTGGTAAATACAATATCTTACTAGTCTGTATTTAAATTCCGAAAAGGCTAGAACATGTTCACCCCTTTTTCAGCTGCACATTGAATTATTTATTTGTTCATATTGTCATTATAAGGGGGAAAAAATTCTTGCAAAATACATAGAGGTTATAACAATATATAGGTTCGTGTGTTGGCGTCTCGTCTGTCTTTTATAAATATGTACTTCAGCAATTTTAACAAGGAGTTGTTTATTATTAGCTAATTACTCAATTGCATTTAGGTATTGGTAGAGTTAATGTAATTAGGTATTTCTTTTGCATCAGAAGCTTGTTTATACACATAGTAAATATAACGTTTGGTTGCAACATCTATGCTCATCCTCAATACCTCTCTTTCAAAAGTGCTCAAGAGGATAAACCCAAAATTGGTTTGGATTCTCTTGCATCAACTGGATTGGTGACTATAACTACAACTGATGTTGTTAATACTTAACAACAAACTCTAGGATTCTTAGCCTACCAAACAAATACATCAAACTCCAAATGGGTACGTGATAATATACTGATAAAACATGACCAAAATTGGAAAAAAGAATAACAATAAGTAAAAAAACGCACCTTTTCAATAGTGGCAGTTTGAAGATTAGCAGGGAACTATTGTTGTTGGGCTTGAAGACAAGAAAAAAAATGGGTAAGTTTTTATTGAAGCATGGAATTCTGGGAAGCCGACAATGGCACATTGGGTTCACTGTTTGCCCGTTTCAGGATTGATTATCTCAGCTTATCCATGGCTTTTTCTTGATTCCGCTTTTTCATCACATTATTATGGGTAGAAAAGTTAGGTTTTGGGAAGTATTTTGAAGGCATTTGAAAGATAACTGATGTGTTCAGAGATCTTCCAATCTCTCTAACAGGTGCAGTTAAACTTCGTACCCACCAACTAGAAATCTTGAACCTATCACTTATTACTATTTACAATGAAAAATACTAACTTTAATCCCAGAACCCATTTTTCCAGCAGATCCACATGATCAATTTTGTCCAATTATTTACCAAACACAACAAATACAGACACAAAAACCTTAGGGAAGGGTTTCAATTTGAATCATCTAAGAGGTAACCCCTCCCCAAATTAACTCTCCAATTTCATATTCAAACAACAACAACAACATATGCAATGTAATCCCACAGGTGGGGTCCAATTTTATACTCATTTTTCAAAAAAAAAAAAAATAATGAGTGCAGTAAAACTAAAATTTACACCCAAAAATACCAGATTTACATGAAAAAATCACTTACCCAAGTATGAGGAGGATGATCTGGAACAGTATGACAGCAAGAAAGAAAATGGGTAAGTTTTTGTTGAAGAATTGAATTCTGGGTAGCCGTCAATGACACATTTGGTCACTGCTTGCAAGTTTCAAGATTGCTCAAGAAGCTTGCCCTAGCGCACCTTCACGATCCTTCTTGAGAAGGCTCTCTTCTACTATGATTGGCAGCACTAGGGCAGAGTCCGATGAGTAGAGACCAGGGAAGAGATGCGATTTTTGTTTTGAAATAGAGAGCTTTTTTTAATTTGTAGAATTTTTTATTTCAGTGTACTAGGTTTGGCACCTGTTTTTTGGTAAAAATAAAAGTTTTAATTACAGTACAATTCTTTTGGTGCCTGGTTTTTGATAAAGTAATATTTTAGTATTGGATTTGGCAGCCCTTTCTCCCGCTCAAGGCCCTCAATTGATATTTGGGACCAGTTACTAATTTCTTCAGGGACTAGATTTAGTATCTTCACAAAAAAATATAGAATTAGTGATCGGAATAAAATCTCGTCCCAATACATGTACTTTTAGAGACGGGATTATTAACTCGTCCCTAAATGTTGGTCTTAGATAAGACTTTTTCTTGTAGTGTTAACTGATTGTAAATTATTCTCCCTGATAATTTAAATTTTCAATAATAAAAGAAAATATTTAGTATTTTTATTTTCTTGGAGGTGAACTTGTAATGTTTTGATTGTATTTAAGTTTTACAAATAAGTGGATTACAATTAATGTAAACATTTTATATTTTAGAAAGCATATATACAACTAATTGTAAAAGTGTTTTCATTTTTGCGACGTCGTTATCCAACATGATTTTTTTTCTTGAGAAAATTTATCCAAATATTCTACCAATAAACCAATCTCGTTCTAAACCGAAAATAATAATTACATGCATCATGGATTTATATAACATCTCATGTGTTTCAATTATGTCCAAACACTTCTATTCAGTAAAATATTTAACTTCCGACTTTGAACAATAGAAAAATATCAAAATAGTTCAAAAGATGTTGATATAACAAAGAAAATTAGCTTATAGCATACTTAAAGTTTGAACGATTATAGTGTTTTATTCTTATAGCTTGAAATATTATTTGAATATTTCTATTTTATTATTAAAACTTGAACAAGAATTTTGGAGTATCTAAAAATTGTGTCTAGGTAATGAGTTTTATAATTTATATATGGGTTAAGGGGTTTTATGTCTAAAAATGGGTTAATTTACTTTATTGGAAACAAGGACATAGTTTGATGACCTTATTGTCCGAAAAAATTCAAAAGTTACCTTAGTAGAACTTTTCTATAAGTTTAGTGACCATTTGAGGAATTAACTCCACAAATGTCATGTCATGTTTACAATCACAAGTTCAAAAGTCTTATAGCTAATATATACTCCCTCTGACCCAAAAAGATTGTTCTCCTTTCCTTTTTTGTCTGTCTAAAAAAGATTGTTCCTTTTCTATATTTAGAAATAATTTAACTTTATGAGATGATTTATAGTCACACAAATATCTAAGACTTGTTTTGGACTACACATTTCAAAAATTTTCATTTATTTCTTAAACTTTGTGCAAGTCAAAAAAAGATAATCTTTTTGGGACGGAGGAAGTAAAATGTTTCATTCTCTCTTAAATTTATATCACATTTATTTTCTCCTTGCGCAACCTCCCGTACTTGAAGGAGCTAAATTAATGGCTTCCCCTAGCTAGGCTTTCTGGCCAAAAGTAAATGAAGTTAATTCCCTCTTACCCAAGATCTACATAAAAAATATTGGTCCTTCGAAAGTGGAATTCGTAACTGGAATTGCCATGCCCCAATATTGATCCCTGATGAGGCGGTCGGTGCTCCAAGTTTACAGATTGTCTTTGGAAAACTAAACCATCATATATACTCATGGCTTGTTTGATAAGAGAAAAATGTTCTGCACAAAAAATATTTTTTAGTTTTCGCACTTATTTTCTGATGGAATTTGGCAAGTAAACTGAAATATTGTATCAAGATTATTTATATTTAATCTAGGCAAATACTATAAGGGTGGGACGAGGGGTGGTGATCTGGGGAGGGGTGGTAATTCTGATAGGGTATTGGGGGATGGGGAAGAAACTATTAATTGGAGTGCAATTTATGAAATTTGTTTTCCTTACTTCCGATCAGAGTCATCATTTTTCTGAACTTTAAATAATTTATTTTCTAGAAAAACTATTTTTTAAAATATTTTGACCAGCTAAATCTTGCAAAATTTGAAAAATAATTTTATTGTCCATACCAAACACACCCGTAGTATATTAATTACTATAGCATAAGTTTACCAGAACTTTATTCCATTGTTCTTTGCACGCACAGTATAGTACATCTTCCTGTTGCTCTTTTCTTTCTTTGTTTAGTTATTACTCCTAAAATAGCACTCTTTATGTCTTTTCACCTGTAATTGTGAGATCATCCAATGTAATAGAAATATTATATAGATATAGCATGCATGCAACGTACAGAGAACATACACAGGAATCTGCCAAACCATTTTATTACATTAATTAAATGCACCAATTTGCAGAAGATATCTTTGTTTAGACATCTTTCTTACATTAAAACTAAAAGTAAAAACAAGCGTGCACATATATTAAGAGCACTTTTCTAGCTGCAACAATATTAATTTGCTTTCATGAATTAGACCTCCTCTTACCATAATTTGATCATGTTATTTTTAATAGTATAGATAAGAGGAAATCCTGTAGTGTTCACAAATTGTGAAGAGAATAAGCTTTCAAGGGGCATAGCCGCCACCACCACCATGTCCGGATCCACCCCCTTCACCACCACCATATCCACCTGCATGTCCACCCCCTTCACTACCGGCATAGGCTCCTCCTCCGCCGGCCCCACCTCCACCGCCTCCACCGTATCCTCCAGCTCCATGACCTCCGCCTGCACCGCCACCGGCTCCTTCACCACCTCCGTAGCCGCCACCTGATGCTCCACCAGCTCCCCCTGCTGAACCACCTCCGCCACCACCTCCGTGGCCTCCTCCACCACCACCACCGCCTGCTGCCCCACCAGCACCATATCCGCCACCACTTCCTCCTCCTTCACCTGCACCAGATCCACCTCCATGTGCTCCACCTGCAGCAGAACCACCGCCTCCACCACCACCTCCGTGGCCACCTCCACCACCATATCCACCGCCTGGCGCCCCACCAGCTCCATATCCGCCACCGCTTCCTCCTCCTTCACCTGCACCGGATCCACCACCATGTGCTCCACCAGCAGCCGCTCCTCCGCCACCACCACCACTGCCACCGCCACCTCCACCGCTGTATCCACCTCCCGGTGCCCCACCAGCACCATATCCGCTGCCACCTCCTTCACCGCGACCACTTCCACCGGCATAACCACCATGGTCACCAGCTACAGCTCCACCTCCACTACCTCCACCCGAACCTCCTCCACCGCCACCGGCATAGGCGCCAACCTTGGCGCCAATACCAACATCAAGATTGATGAGGGTTCTTGCAGCTGAACATATTCCTATACTCAATAAAATAAAGAAAACAATGTTAAAAACTCTAGTACTCTTCTCCATTGGAATACAGTTGAATATATCCCTCAACCACGACTTAATATTGATATTGCATGGATTGTAGGCTATTTAAAGATGTTTCGAACGATTAGAAAAGCGCGTCTATGCAAAAAGCATATAAAATTGCAGCTATTTTAGTCCCTACAAGGTGGTCCATATAATTCACCAACACCATCATAAAATTGGTTTCATTTCATTTCAATTCCCAAGTCTAGTATACTTGCTAGTGTGCTTGTGCTGTCTCCCATATTTCATATTGTATACCAAACAAATTTAACATATGATGGCCCTACTTATTCTCTTTATCTTTTTTTATGCTTCTCGTTGGGCATCCAAATTCAAAACAATTCCCCCTACAATAGATCACTATGTTTCTTGGATATATTTCACTTAGGTAAGTCAATTAGTTTACTTTATTTGGGTAGAAGCAACTTTTTTTCTCATTTTTAACGTGGATAAAAACAGTTAGTGCTATAACAGAAAGGAAAGAAGAACAATATACTACATTAGGGGTGGACAATTACCTTACTTTAAAGGTTTTCTCCCCTCCCTAGCTTTGTGCATTCTCCATTTGAGGTGCATTTGTGAACATATTGTTAAATTTTAATTTGTTTTTGCAGCAAACTGAGAAGAGGTTGAATCCTATTTGCTAATGTGAAATTAAGAATAAATCAAGTAGAATTTTTTGTTTTTGGGTGGAATATTAAGTATATTAGTTACCAAAAAAAAATAAAAAATCAAGTATATTAGCTTTGATTCAGGTTTAGCTAACACAGATCTGTAGCTCTCAACATTAGGGATCAAATTGTGAGGTTCTCTCCAATCGGCTAATTAGTTACGATTAAAAATAGATCTAGATTGATTTGATTACAAGGATTAGCACATAGATGAGAGAAAGTACCACATTAGATATAAAATACGAGATATTGGAATGATTTCGATGACATCCACCAATAATAAGTTTTGCATTTTGAATCGATTATAAGTTTGCTAAATGTAAAATGTGGATGCTTAGGTCACTATTTCTGTAGCACACGGCCACACGCTGCTGGCCTGCTTTATGGTATCCACAATCATATAATAGAATATTACATATGAATTTAAGTTCCATTATGCAGGGTAATTATATATCTTTATTTATTTTGTTATGCTCATTATGTAGAGGATTATCACAAGTGCAGAAAAGCAAAGAAAGACATACCATACATATGTCACTAATTCTGCTAAAGAGGGAAGATAATCATATTAAACCATAGCGTTCAAGATCAGAGTTTACACCTTAAAGTTACAGTGTCTAAAGCTAAGTATGACCGAAAACTTAAAATATTGTAGACATCGAAATTTTATGGAACTCTACAAGACGAGTCCAACCCATCTTCTAACTCTAAGGTCCGCTAGGGTTTCTCGGAAGCTACTCTATCCTAAACCCTAGCTCACGCCTATACAAGAGGACACATATTTCCTTGAAAAACCATCCTGAAAATTCCATAAATCCCTAGAATATTCTGTTACACCTCGTAGTTTTGTACGTGAAATTTATTAGGTGTTAGTTATTTAAGTCTAGACGTGGAGCATTTATCTCATGGTTACGAGGGTTTGAGTTCATATAATAAACTATGGAAGACTCGGGGACCAAGCAAATCAAGGAAAATAAATTTGTCGAAAATTTAAAACAGGATTTTGAGTCAACTTTGGAGGGGTATATCTCCATGTATATTAGGATTTTTAAGGTGTTTCAAAATCCTAAAATGAAGTTTGTTGAGTCTAGTTTCTAATGCAACGAACCGCTCGTCGATAGGACATTGGAGTAGAGAATTATAGACGTTACAAACTGAGCTGTCAACGCAGAAACAGTGCTGCTATAGTACCGCTACAGTGCTGCCGCCTCAGCCACTATAAAAAGGGTGAAAACCCCATTTTATTCATCAAAAACTCTCTAAAATGTTCCAGAAATTTCAGCAATAAAAGGGGTCTTAAATATCACATAGAAGTAAGGATTTTGAGCAAAATCCAAGCTACGGAATACTAATCGACGGATAAGGTATGTAAGGTGTTCGTTACCCTTTTTCTTTGGCACGAATCCTACTAGAACATAAAGATGAGCGTTCCATAATAAATCCACTCCATTCCCATGCTTTGTATATCAAATCTTAACGTATTGTTATTGGATTGATTCCTCAAATATTATTTTACTCATTGTCGATCATTCCTTTGGACTCTATACAAATTCCATAAGCTATTCGGAGACTTCCGACCTTATGTCACTCCGAAAGGCCAAGGTCAGATTATTGATTTCTCATTCAAAAACCAGCCTCAGAACATTGCGCTTTCCTTCCGCATGTCACTCTGAAAGGCCAAGGTCAGATTATTGATTTCTCATTCAAAACCCAGCCTCAGAACATTGCGATGCGGAAGGAAAGCGGAGTCCTGCACAGAAGGTTTCAGGACATTGCGCTTTCCGTCCGCATCGCGAAAGGAAAGCGGAAGGTCTCAGAACCTTGTGCTTTTCTTCCGCATCGCGGAAGAAAAGCGGAATCCTGCACAGTTGTTTTTTTTTGGTCCAGATCAATAATGGTATCTACTTATATATATATATATATATATATATATATATATATATATATGTAATGCACTATTTTACTACACCGTGCCGCGCTATAGTCGGCCGGGCATGGCGCGTAGATGCGCACACCACTGCAGTGGGCATGTTACGATATTGCCCCGGACGCGGGAGGCCCGGACGCGGGCTAATGATGATAACACCGAGCCTTAATGGCCGGGCATGATTTTACATATATGACACCGAGCCTTACGGCCAGACATGGATACTATCTATTACATACAGATATATATATATATAAGCATACAAATGATTTTATCATGCATTGCATTTTGTGCTACTTCCAAATGTTCGATTTTCTTTTGCCTATATTAATGTCACATTTTATCTTAATTATGTTATTGCCCTCCTGCCTTACATACTCAGTACTTTTATCCGTACTGACGTCCCATTGCCCGGGACGCTGCATTTCGTGCTGCAGGCGCTGACAGATTTATTGAGGAGCAACCGCAGTAGGATCCTCCAGCTTCAGCGGTGCTAGCAAGTACCACTACTCTGGGCTTGCTACCTTTTGGTATTTTTCTGTTAGTGTAATATATGTTCATACGTATACTCTTAGAGGCTCATGGACATTGTGGGATATGTAATTATTATGTATGGCCTTGTCGGCCTTGTTTTGGCTTCTTGACATGTTTCTGATAGCCTTGTCGGCTTTACGATATACTTGATGTTGTAGCGACCTTGTCGGTCCGCATATGTATATATGTGTTGATTTATCGAATACTTTTATGTTAGCCCTTTTCCGCGAGCAGACGTTCTTGAGTTATGGTATGTGATGTCCAAGTAACAGTTAAGTCATGTGACTTCGGCCTACGGGCCGGAGCCTGTCATACTCCTCGTCGGGGGTGTGACAAATTGGTATCAGAGCGGTTCAGTCCTAGGGATGTTCATGAGCCGTGTCCAGTAGAGTCCTGGTTATCGATATGTCGTGCACCATATCTATAGCTAGGAGGCTACAGGACATTTTGGAAAAT
Organism: Lycium barbarum; assembly: GCF_019175385.1. NCBI lineage: Eukaryota > Viridiplantae > Streptophyta > Magnoliopsida > Solanales > Solanaceae > Lycium > Lycium barbarum. The sequence goes on from NC_083340.1 coordinate 14,331,110, forward strand.
ACTTTTCTTCATGATCTAGATCGTGCGATAGAGCCAAGTTAAGAATGCAGCCATCTAATCCTTCCGTGTTTAATTTTCAGTGATGCCTCCGAGGAAGAAGAAAGTTAGTAGTATAATGGGCACTGCTGGCGAAGGCCCGAGCCGAGCACCGCCACCTGAGTTAGAGCATGGCGAGGCTCAGAGCGCTACCCCCTCGCATGCTACCTCTACTCCATCAAGTGCAGAAGAGCAAGATAGGGCTCCAGACCCTCCGGCTCCTCATCCTCCAGATCTTCACCCCGCTGCTACAGAACAGGACTTGCGAGACGCAGTCTAGTTATTGACTAGATTGGTGGCTGCTCAGACTCAGCGGCAGGCTGGCCTTCCGGATAGGGATGTCAGTTCCCGTGTACCTGGCTTTTATACCTTGGACCCTCCGGTGTTCACGGGGACAAACCCGAAGGATGACCCTCAGAATTTTATAGATCGAATGGGCCGCGCTTTGAGGGTAATGCATGCTTCTGACACAGAATCAGTGGAGTTAGCTTCTCATAGACTGTGGGATGTGGCCGCGGTATGGTTTGAGTCTTGGCAACAATCGAGAGGGCCGAACGCACCTCCAGCAGTATGGTCGGAATTCACCAGAGCCTTTTTGGATCATTATCTGCCCGCTGAGATTCGCAGAGCTAGAGCTGATGAATTTCTAATGCTTCGTCAGAACAATATGAGCGTTAGGGAGTATAGTTTGAAGTTTAACTCCTTGGTGAGATACGCCTCGGTGATGGTGGCTGAAATGGAAGATAGGGTACATCGTTTTGTGACGGGACTTGGGCCTCACTTGATTAAGGATTGTATGACGGCTTCGTTATAGATTGGTATGGATATTGCTCGTATTCAGGCGTACGCTCAAAATTTGGAGGACCTTGAACGCCGACAGCGGACTGAGCAAGAACCGAGAAGGGTCAGTTATAAGCGGGCCAGATCCGCAGGTTATTCAGGCGCTTATCAGGAAGATTATAGGCCCCATCCTTATAGAAGATCAGATCCTTCAGCGGCTAGTACACCTTCCAGGTTCCAGAGGCAGCGTTATGATAGACCCACTTATTCTGGACCGAGCCGAGGCTCGAGAGCGTCAGTTCCTGCTTACAGAAGAGAATCTAGCTAGGTAAGGCCTCCATTGCCCCGTTGTGACCAGTGCGGTAAAGGCCACTCTGGCCAGTGCCGCCAAGGTATGGGGGTGTGTTACTCTTATGGGCAGCCTGGTCATGTTATGGAAAACTGTCCATCTCATGGTAGAGGAGGCCCGGCTCAGCCAACAGGTTCGATCGCAGGATCTTCATCTTCTGTTCGCCCTCCTGGACAAGGTTCTTCTCCAGCCCCAGCAGGTAGAGGTAGGGGAAGAGGTCAGGTATCTGCTTCTGGCAGTAACCAGAATCTTATTTATGCACTTGCAGGACGGCAGGATCTTGAGTCGTCTCCAGATGTTGTGACAGGTATCTTATATATTTGTTCGTATGATGTCTATGCATTGATCGATCCGGGTTCCACGTTATCTTATATCACACCTTATATTGCTGATAAGTTCGGTATAAAGCCCGAATCTTTGTCCAAGCCTTTCTTGGTTTCTACTCCGATCGGGGAACCTGTTATTGCAAGACGAATTTATCGTAAGTGTGTGGTTACGATATGTGGTCGTGAAACAGTTGCAAATCTAGTGGAGTTAGAAATGGTGGACTTTGATGCTATCATGGGAATGGATTGGCTGGCCTCTTGCTATGCCAATGTGGAATGTTGGTCTAAAATTGTGAAATTTCAGTTTCCGGGTGAACCAGTCCTTAAATGGATGGGCAATAGCCCAGCACCAAAGGGTAGGTTTATTTCCTACCTTAAAGCGCGAAAAATGATTTCCAAAGGGTATATTCATCATTTGGTTCGAGTTAGAAGCACTGAAGCTAAACCGCCAACGTTGCAATCCGTTCCTGTAGTTAATGAATTTCAGGATGTATTCCCCGACGAATTACCAGGCCTCCCTCCCGAAAGGGAAATTGAATTTGCGATTGATGTGTATTCGGACACTCAACCCATCTGTATTCCCCCTTATCGTATGTCCCCTGTCGAGTTGCGCGAATTGAAAGTGCAATTGCAGGACTTGTTAGACAAGGGCTTCATTAGGCCCAGTACTTCTCCGTGGGGAGCACCGGTATTATTTGTGCGCAAGAAGGATGGCTCACTAAGAATGTGTATTGACTACCGGCAGTTGAATAAGGTGACTATCAAGAACAAGTATCCATTTCCTAGAATTGATAATTTGTTTGACCAGCTACAGGGTGCTAAATGATTCTCGAAGATTCACTTAAGGTCAGGGTATCATCAGCTACGAGTAAAAGGGGAAGACATTCCGAAGACAGCTTTCCGAACGAGATATGGGCAATTTGAATTCTTAGTTATGTCCTTCGGATTGACAAATGCTCCTGTGGCCTTTATGGCGCTAATGAACACCATATTCCGACCCTTCTTGGATATTTTTGTTATTGTGTTCATTGACGACATCTTGGTATATTCTCGTTCGGAGAGGGAACATGCTGATCACCTCCGAAAAGTGTTGCAAACATTGTGAGATCAAAGGCTCTATGCTAAATTTTCCAAATGTGAATTTTGGCTAACTTCAGTGGCTTTTCTTGGCCATATTGTGTCCGATGAAGGTATTAAAGTTGATGATCGGAAGATTGAAGCCGTTAAGAACTGGCCTCGACCAACAACCGCTTCGGAAGTTCGAAGTTTCTTGGGTCTTGCTGGATATTATCGAAGATTTGTAGAGGGATTTTCTTCTATAGCGGCTCCCTTTACAAAGTTAACTCAGAAGGGGGCCAAGTTTCAATGGTCAGAAGCGTGCGAGCGGATTTTCCAGAAATTGAATGATAAGTTGATATCTGCCCCTATCCTCACCCTTCCAGAAGGCACCGAGGGTTACAGTGTATACTGTGATGCGTCACGCACCGGTCTGGGTTGTGTGTTGATGCAAAATGGTAAGGTAATTACTTATGCCTCCCGACAACTACGAAAACATGAGCAAAATTATCCAACTCATGATCTAGAGCTGGCGGCAGTGATTCACGCTCTAAAGATATGGCGGCATTATTTATATGGAGTTCATGTCGATATCTACACGGACCATAAAATCCTTCAATATATATTTAGGCAAAAGGAATTGAATTTGAGGCAGCGAAGATGGCTCGAATTGCTAAAGGATTATGATGCTGAGATTTTATATCATCCCGGCAAAGCTAATGTTGTAGCTGATGCCCTAAGTCGCAAATCAATGGGAAGTCTATTGTATGTGCCAGCAGAAAAATTAGAAATAACCAGAGAACTTCATCGCTTAGCAAATTTGGGAGTTCGCTTACTAGATTCGGAAGACATTGGAATTGCTTTACAGAATATATCCCAATCGACTCTTGCCTCTATGAAGATCCAGTTTTAATTAACATTAAGGAAGGAGTGCAACAAAATAGGATCTCAGCCTTCGAACTGGATTCAAATGGGTTTCTTAAACATCGAGGTCGAGACAGGATCATGCATTGCATTTTGTGCTACTTCCAGATGTTCAGTTTTCTTTTGCCTATATTAATGTCACATTTTATCTTAATTATGTTATTGCCCTCCTGCCTTACATACTCAGTACTTTTATCCGTACTGACGTCCCATTGCCCGGGACGCTGCATTTCGTGCTGCAGGCGCTGACAGATTTTTGGAGGAGCAACCGCAGTAGGATCCTCCAGCTTCAGCGGTGCTAGCAAGTACCACTACTCCGGGCTTGCTACCTTTTGGTATTTTTCTGTTAGTGTAATATATGTTCATATGTATACTCTTAGAGGCTCATGGACATTGTGGGATATGTAATTATTATGTATGGCCTTGTCGGCCTTGTTTTGGCTTCTTGACATGTTTCTGATAGCCTTGTCGGCTTTACGATATACTTGATGTTGTAGCGACCTTGTCGGTCCGCATATGTATATATGTGTTGATTTATCGAATACTTTTATGTTAGCCCTTTTCCGCGAGCAGACGTTCTTGAGTTATGGTATGTGATGTCCAAGTAACAGTTAAGTCATGTGACTTCGGCCTACGGGTCGGAGCCTGTCCTACTCCTCGTCGGGGGTGTGACATATTCACAAAGCGATCATGACATCAAATACTGTCTTTATCAAACTGCCTAATGTTTTGGAGATCAAATATATCACAAGGACGGGGAAAAAGTAGTAGAGAAGAATCAAGGGAATGAACAGAGTTGTATCCGCACTGTTTATCAATAAAAATATTATTGTTTCTTATTTTTTGTTTGTGGTTGCAGTTTATTTTCCGCATATCAAAATTTGTTGCAAACAATGTATAATTTAAAATTTATTGGTACAATCACTTATGACACTTGGTAGATGATACTGACTCTATCCTTCCAAGAAATTCAGGAGCTAGTTGAAAAGCATGGATTCAACATTAACCATGGTTCTGAATTCTGATGGAATTCATGTTTTCAATTCTTTCTCAGATCTACTCGGACAAGTTAACGGACTTTCAAACATGGACCTATGGAACTTTCCAGCTTTCATAAATAAGCAAACAAAACTATCCCACAATTTATGAAACCCCTTGAGCCATCTTGTAAATTTCGTGAATTTTGGTCAGGACAAATACTATTAGGCTCATCTTAATGATCATGTCAAGCTTGAAATTGTAACTTCTTGCAGATCAATGATCAATGGAGACTCAACTTTAATTGAAAAAAGAAAAAGAAAAAAGATAGGACTTCGTAACTTTATAGAGATATATGCATCCTAGGTACATTTTATAGGCTAGTTGTGCGTTGGGGCTAATGCAAGATATACAGATATATCTTCATTGATATGAACAGCGAGTACCATGAATAATTTAGAACCTCAGATTCTAATATAATTAACGGCATTATTAGTTCAAAAAGGTAGTAACATATTTCTGATTATTAAAGTTGTGCAGCTTAGTCAATCGTTTAGTTATACAAATGAAGTCTATCAGTAGTTTACACGTTATTACCCTACCGTGTATAGCTTTCCTGTGGTGGGTTCAGTCCGGGCCGATGTACAGTTCAAAAGACGAGAGTTCGGCAGAATTTAGTAATTTTTATGGTAAATTCTATAATTATTTTATGAATTTCCGTAATATGTATTCAGAAAGATAGTCTTAGTTATGCTTGGACAGTCTAAGTATATTTTCTTTGACCATAGTCTTTTCAGATACTTTCTAAATATTTTGAATTGCAAATCAGGGACGGAGCCAGGCATAGCTCCCTTTGACGAAAAATAACATTATTTATACATCGTTAAAATTATTTTTTATGTATATTTAGTAGATATTGAATCCCCTTCGACTTCTTCGTGTGTTCAGTTCTACAAATTTTGAACCTCTTTAGTGAAAATCCTGACTTCGCCACTATTGTAAACTAATTGTGACTTATAGTACTTGTTGTGTAGTTTCTAAGTATGTAATTTTTATTTCAAAAAAATTAAAGATTCTATGTCCGAATTCACATTAAACATTAGTCAGCTTGACCCTCGTAATCCGAATCCAGACAGTCTTTTTGGGACCGGGGGGGGGGGGGGGGGGGGAATATATATTATTAAATAATTTAGAACCAATTAACTCAAAATGGTCAAATTCCAAACTCATCAAAATCCTAAATCTGCATCTGAATTAAGTACATATATACTATAGACATACATTGTGCACGTCAACAAAGACTAATTTCAAGATTCATCATGTTAACTTTATATACCTTATATGACAAACAAGAGAATCACTAATTAGTGTGAACATATATGATACCATGTGGTCCTTTTTATCCCTCAATTTCATTGAATTGAAAAGGTTTTATGCTTAGAGCTATATAGACTCTCTTTTTTCATTTGTATGACATCCAAATGATCTCATCGTTATTTCTAGACTAGGATGCTTATTAGCCTACATAAACATTATCGAAACCCTAAAGAAATGGTCCTTACCTTCTAGAGCTTCACATGCTATACCACTTTCTCTACCCTTATGATGGGACCTCCCCATTTCTCTTTGCTATGTTTTAGTGGATTGATCCTTTTTCCCTTTCTCAATCACAGCCTCATAGTATGACAATAATAATACTAACATTTTCCTCTCGACTACATCATTTCTTACGTCCATCTTCACCCAATTCTTAGATCCAAAGGCGCATCAATAACAATATCCTTCCTCTCGCTACTAGTCGAACATAACATGTATGGGACTTAGTTTGATTATCTTATATAAATATCAAGGCAGACAGGAAGCTTGGATAAAGCTAACTTTCCTCTCGATTTGTGTGTGTCATCCTCACAGAGGCAAGCTAATTTTTTCCGTATTGTTCCAGTTTTATCGAATATTCCCGAAAGGCCCTCTTTGTGAGATTTGAAAGTAAAGAATTAATGCAATACACTCTAGACATAATCTGCTAAACTCTTTTATATTATCCCAGTTCTAATTAACTAACCTACCATCGTATATGAGATTTACTTGTATTCCAATGACGAAAAGAAATCGTCGGATATGATGTAATCTTGTGAGTGATCTCTTGTATTTTGCAATGACAATGAACAATAGACATGGCAGGGGTCTAAGACAAACCCCACCACACCGGGAGTGTAGATCCTGGGTGGATGGCGTAATTATATATATAAAAATCTAGTATAATGTGTTCTCCCATAGAATTAGATAAATTAATGAATTAATTTCTTGAAAAATAAATCGTCCATGCATGTGATTATTGCAGATACAATAATCACATTTAGGGATGTCAAATGGGTGAGTTGGGCTGAAATTGAGCATGGTAAAATGAGTTGAAGTAATAAATAAATGGGTCATTGACCCGTCCAGAAATTTCTTGGGTTGAAATGGCTACAAACCGGGTAATAATCCAACCCGCCAATGCTTACAACGTTTTAATTTTTTGTATTTGTTTTATTGTAATTTATTTGAGTACCTAATAAAAAAACATCCCTATATTATAACTATATGTAACATATCAAATAAAAAAAATGTCTTTTTAAAAATATATAGACGAAGTTTTTCATGGGTCAATCTGCGTTGCATACAAGACCATTTTTGAATGGGTTGAATTAAGCGAGTCATAATGAACTGAGTTAAAGATCCCTGAGTTAATAGAATAAAATGCTCTTATTAACCCTTCCCAAACCTGAATGGATTTTTTTTGGGTTGGGGGGTTATGTTCTTTTGAGATAATTTTGCCACCACTAATCATGTCAAAACTATTAAGCTATTGATAGTTGTGAAGAATATTTTCTCTCTTGCTGCTGTTTTCACGAATAAAGGCATTGTAGAGCACAATACATAAACCCTGCCGTCTTCATAGAATCATATACCTTGGTGGCGGTGGTTAGTTCCTCTAAGCGATGATTGGTTTAATTTTTTCCAAATGGTAAAAGTGGATCCAATTACACTCATTTAAGATATTATCTTCCATTGATATACTCAGTGTTCCAATATTGACTTTGTTGCCAAAAGAAGAAATGGATAATAAGAAAAGAGAAGATATAGAATTCATCTCTGAGGTTTATGCAAAGGTCAAATTTCATGTGTTAATTAGATCATGACCATTGCAAATTGCTTGGGCCATACGTTTTTTAGAGGCACTTAAATTCAACAGACGGTCAGATTCACTGTTTATTTTTCCAGCCAATATGCATGAATTAGACACTCAATATATACGTTATACAACAATTATATATGAATAATATTGTATACATATTATGCATCCGCCATTGTACTTTTAGTTTGAGCAGTTGGATGGTTACTTTGACCAATTCTTCTTTTTAATTATTAAAAGAATTAGAATGTTTGGGCTCCACTCTGTTATGGGCCTGGTATCAGTTGTGGGTTACCATCAATCGAAACCATTTATGAGATGAATATAAATGGGAAATTTGCACGATTTTCCTTATTCGGGGGTGGTCTTTAATTTTTGTCCCTCTAATTACTAGTCTAATTTTTGTCTTTCGTTAAAAATACCTCGAGGTTCTGGGTTTGAATCCCAACTCAGTATAAAAAAATAATCGCAAGGCAGAGTTACGTTGCAAAATTAGGCCTATTCAGACAAAAGTTAAGCCTTAAATTTGATAGAATTCTAGCAGTTTAAAAAAAAATGCCTTAAGGCACAAGCAAACCTCTGCCTTAGGACAATTCTGCCTTATAAGGCAGACTCTTCGCGAAGCTTTACCTTGCGGATTTTTTGTTTTTGACTGAGCGGGATTTTGAATCCAGAATCTCGGGATATTTTCGGCCACTTTTTTAAGTGAAGACAAAAATTAAAGATCAGCGACTTTGAAGGACAATCCGTGCAAAAAAATGAATCTAAATGCTCCGTTCCCTTCTCTCAAATGTTGAAAAGGAAATGATAGCATAGAAAATAGAAATCTAACGTTTAAGTCCTTTTATTTTAAGATGTTTAAAAAATTGATACCGTTTCATTAACAATATATTATTAGAAATATTCTGAACCCAACAACATCTCAAATTCAATTAAATATCTACATTTTAAACGTTGATGTTACATTTTCTATTGAAACTTATTTTTCAACTACTAATATTTTCTTCACTGCTACAAATATAAATAAGTCAAATTAATATCTAAAACTTTGTGTTCAATCATATTTAAATAACTCATATAAACAGGAAATACTTTAATTTAAGTTTTTAACTCTTTTCTTGATAGAGATTCATTTCAAAACAATTTACACTTCAATCTGTCTTTGTCACTTTGTTTTTTTTGGGGGGATTTAGGCCTTTTGCACAAGCAATATACAAGACAACATCTAGGACATGAATCATTTATGGGCTTCGACAAGTTAAGGATATTCCACCAGTTGAAAATTACAATTAAGCGATGTCTTAGTATATAAAAGAGAAAATAAGTTAGCAGATGCATATTTTTATTTGTAAAAGAAAAAAGAAAACACAGCTGCATATATATGTGAAGATTTAGAATAAACAAAAATGATCCTTTACGTTTGGGATACGTGCAAAGTAGTCTCTTAAATATATCCCGAGCAGTTTTGTTTCTCTAAATTTGTCAAAAGTCAGCACTTATAATCACTGTCAAATATTGAAGAAACTAAGTTTTATATTTACAGATGTGTGATACAAAATATTTAACCCCGAACACCAAGAAAGCCCCATTAAATTTCAAAAATCCCAGCATCAAAAACTACACCAAATATCATAAATAGATTCAATAGAAGGGGCAGAAACTGCATCTTAAAAGCTGCACCAGGCTCTAAAATTAGACCAAAATAGCATAAAATTTCAAAAACTATACCTCCATATGTGAATTCATATTAAATCCTATTTTTTTAACAGTTCCTGTTAAATCTAACAATAAGAGTTTGTAAAATATTTGACGAAGATCAAAGATGCTCACTTTTGACAAATATAAATGATCAAAATTGCTCACGAATATATTTCAAAGCTACTTTGAACCTACCTAAACATAAGGAACCATTTTTATTATTCTCGCTACAGTTTTTTCATTAAATCTCCGTACAGGGAACTTAAGAAACCCCAACATTGAAGACAAAAGAAATATTTTACTTATCAAAGCAGTATTTACTACTTGAAGATTTAGCTACAGATCTGAACTCTATTGCTTGTCCTTACAAAATGGTATTTTGTGGTTAGCAAATTCAAAATTGCTTCTTTCTTTTAATTATTTATTGAAATGGTTTTTGCGTTGTCATAACAGAATGATTAGAGGTTATGGTGATTTCGAGTGCTGGTGTGGCGAAGAACAAGTAAAAAGTAAGGGAAGATAATCTTTTGTAATTTATAAGGCCAGTGTCTTCATTTTATGCATATATTGTATGTGTTATATGTATATTCTAGTATATCATATATATATATATATACCTTATATATTGTGTGCATGTCATGTGCATCAATAGCATAAACATGACAAATATTTCTATTATATATAAGTGTGGTTGGTGGACTAACACATGCATAAAATGTTGTACCACAAGCTATATAAATTGTACATTTTAATCAACTACTTTTTTATCCCACGTGGACATATGACATAGGTCATATGTCATAGTACTGAATATTTATTCTCTTCTCATGTATATACGTATGCCCTTCGATTTTAATTCTACGACACTTATGTATTTCATCCGTGCACTTTTACTTGTTCATAAATGAAGTACTCAACATTACTAAAAATATATGTCAAATTACTTGTTCATTTACAAAACTAAGATAAAATTAATTAAATCTTTCCCATCTTATTCTCTCCGTTCCATATTACTTGGCCACATTACTAAAAATATATGTCCAAATTACTTGTTCATTCACAAAACTAAGATAAAATTAATTAAATCTTTTCCATCTTACCCTTAGTAATAAATGTTCTTGAAAATAGTCAATTTTGATTAGAATGTATTTATTGGAGAGAGATATGAGTAAGATAGTAAAATATATCTTTTATTTAAGATTTCTTAAGAGGCGTGCAAAAGGTAAAGTGACAAGTAATATGGGACGAAGGGAGTATACATTTTACCACAATATTCATATTTATTGGTGTAAGTCTCAATAACCTTCGAAAATGATTTGAAAATAAGTAATATGTGAAGGGTAAAGTTAATAATAAGAACAAAAATTTCTTTCTCTTGATATGTTATCGTGGACAAGTAAAAGTAAACGGAGGAAGTGACTTTTATCCCCATTTTTCTTCTTTGTCAATACTTTAAACGTGAAGAAGAGAGGAGGAACAATAGCAATGCAAATTTGTGCCAAAAGTTATATAAATTATACACTTTAACCAACTACTTTTTTATCTCACTTGAACATATGTCATAGTACTCGGTATTTACTCTCTTCTCATGTATACACGTATGCACTTCAATTTTAATTCTCCTACACATAAGTTGTCCACTTTTGACTTTTCACGCTCTTTAAGAATTAATAACTGAATTATATATTTTATTATAATATCCATATTTATTGGTGTATAGTCTCAATAGACTCATAAAATGATTTGAAAATGAGTAATTAATTTGAAGGGTAAAATAAGAAGAAGAAAATTTCTTTTTCTTGATATGCTAACATGGACAAGTAAAAGTGAAGGGAAGGAGTGACTTTTATCCCCGTTTTCCTTCTTTATCAATACTTTACTTATTTTACTCTCTTTTGCAGTCTCTGATTATTGTTTTTTTACATTTATAAAATGTATTACTTTATGTATTTATTTCGGAATTAAAATTTGGTGATTTACGATACAACATATATCTTTCTAATTTTGATTTCTTTGTAACAATTTTTTTTTAATCTATAATTGTTAATATAAAAAATGATAATATATTTTTAAATTAATTTAATAAAAATATTTTATTAGTTTTGCTTTTAAAAAATCCAATATATACAATAATGGTTTTTATGTTTGGATCTGAACAGTTAGCTAATTGAAATGGATATCAACCTAAAAAAATCGAGAATCAAAATATTCATTTTCCCTCATATTCTTACTAAATTTTTTTTCCACATCAATGAACAACTTTCATTGTTATGACAATAAGAAAAAAGTCCGACTCTTTCCATCTCAAAGACTTAATTCCATCATATGTTTTTAATTTTTAAACTCCATCTTTTAATTATAACTAAAGTGATGATACATAAATACATTTTGTATATGTTGCTATATATAATAACAATTAGAATGTTTTTAAAAGTAATTTTCAAAATACAAACCTTAAAGACTGGCTAATTAAAGTGAATAGACATGTTCGGCCCGTGCGATAATGCTAGTATAATATATAAGTGATATACATGATAGTGTTCTTCTTCAATCTCGAAGTTCGATATGAAATTCAATTCAAAACATCACCAAACTGCACCAAATCATCCCAAACTTGAGATATAATCTTCTCAAGATGTTTCCAAACTTTGGTAACAACAAATCAGTCCAAGATGATTCCCATTTTGCAAATCCAATTTTAGCTTCAAAGCTTATTCGGCGGTTGCTCTGGTTATTCATGTTTCTAAAATTCCTAATTTTATAGGTTTTGTTGGGAGTTGTATATATCCTATAAAATAATTATTGTTGTTATAAAACTATATAATTGCAAATATATAAGAGAAGCAAACCAATAACTTTGTAGAGAGGAGGAAGAGATTATATTATCATCTTTTCTTGAATTTTACAAATGAGAAGACAAAGTTCCTTATTTATAGAACAAGTTTTCTCCTCAACCTACAATATACAACTTGTGCAAGTTGATGGATTCAACTTGGTACAACTAAGAAACAACAAAGATACAACTTGCAAGGGCAAGTTGTATTTACCACTTTAAGTCAAGTGGTATACCTTACATGTTTAGTTGTATAATCATTAATAATACATCTAAAATACAACTTGACAAATGGTTTATAACACTCCCCCTTGAATGTTTATTAATAGATAATGTGTCTCGTTAAAACTTTACTAGGAAAGACCCAGTGGGAAAAATCCTAGTTAAGGAAAAAGCGTACACAAATCTGGTAATACGCATTTCAGCTGCCTCATTAAAAATCTTATCAAGAAAACTCAATGGGACAAAACCTTGGTTGAGGAAAAAAGAGTACAACGCATATTTTACTCCCCCTGGCGAAGACCAAAATTCAGATGTCGGAGTCTTCATATTCCAATCTTGAATAACATCTTCTCAAGAGTTGAAGTTGGCAAAGATTTGGTGAACAAATCTGCAGGATTATCAATATCACCATTCTTCTGGAGATCATGTACTCCAATCTTGTATACAATATATCATATGTTGACGTTGGTAGTGTCTTTGTGATCAGATCTGTCAAATGATCATTTGACGAACTGGTTAAGCATCAAATTCTTCATTCTTTAGATAGATGTGTTTCAGCGGCATACAATATTGTTGCAATCACGTCAAGTACATTCTTGACTTGGTTTATAAACTGTTGTTATCTTTCTACAATTTGACTGTCATGTAAAACAACATGGTATGACAGTAATCCTTTATGGAAATAGATAACATATCTGGATAGAACTCTTATGTTGATCAGATGAATGTCATGTATATCCAAAACACTTGACAACATTTGTTAGGATAAACACATTTATGTTAGGGCTTTCATTGACAATATGCAATCGATCTTATTCAATATCTCTATGAAGGAGAGAAATTATATCATGCTTATAGTTATAGTAAGATAAATAAGTGCAACAATTGCACAAATATATGGTACGTTAGGACCAATATAGTTTTCTCATTTCAACTTCTTTAAGCAGATAATCAACTATTTTTGAAAACTCTTCAAGAGCTCCAGAAATATTCAAGTCATCAAATTGTACAATAATATGAAAGGTTCTGATTATCATAAAGAGACAATGGTAAACATGGTCATCTTTGTACACTAAGGTGATTAAAGCACATTCACCTTTCTTGATTTAATCCATATAAGGATTATGAACAAGTTCCCCAAGAACTTGTATATGCTTCAAGCATTTTGGATCATTCAAATTTTTTTGAATTTTATCAAGTAAAACATATAGATCGTGACAACACCCATTTAGTTGTTAAATGGCGTGGCATCTTCTGATGTCTGGACTGCAGGTCGAATAAGCTTTACGCTTACCAAGATGTATCATATCACTTGGTAATTATTTTTATGTCGGCATGATTTAAGAGACGTAGAACTCAGATCCTCACAATCTTATACAATATTGCGCGCCATATTGTATCAAGGATATCATCGACGAGATATCATTTTGTATCAGTTCATAATTCGATATAACTTATTGAGATCTCATCACTTTATTGTTTTCAAGTACCTAAACCTCCCATAAGGTTTCATGAAGTGTTATGTCGTAGGCTCTTCAAGAGCACATTGCCTCTTTATTATGATCATTTTGATCATTTGCTCATCCCCTTTTTCAAGGATTATTACATTTGGAACCGATTGGTCTACCATACTTCATGCATGTTGTAGACTTTGTCCTTCAGGGACATTAGGAGCATTTTGCAGATGAAATATGAAATAGTTCGATCAGCAAATGCCTCCAGTATTTTATTTGAATTATCTGAGGATTATATTGATGATAATTCACAACATATTTCTTAGCTGCATATTTTCTCTCCCTTATGTTAGAAAAACTAACATATATCCTCATATTATTTGGGAAATCCATCTATGTGCATCATGGTATATCCATTAATTATATACCGCACATCAAAAGCTATAAGATGGAAATATCTAGTTCCTGACCCTGACCCAATTATGAGGGGAGAATTTATCATAATTTATCGGTTTGAAGCATACAGGTGTCGTTGTATGCAATATATCATATCTCATACCAACATCTGAAGCTCTGTTCTCATAAGCAATGGTTTAGCTATATTATGGAGGCATCCAATGCCAAGCCAGCTTAGATTTAAACCAGCATTATCAAGATGAATTATCTTTATTACATATCTGGAAATTGTGCTTCCAACTCATTTATTTTGAGCAAGCAACTTCGTAGATGTCAAACTGCCAGTTGACAATAAACTTACATGTCTCATAGATGCATCTATTTAAGACATCACATTGCAGGTGAAGGGGCCCACATTCACCTTTTTATATTTTCCAGAAATTTGGGGATTCAGTCCCAACATTAGCTGGTGTAATCAACTTATCATGAGAACAAGCAACACAAAAAAATTGTTGAAGAATCTTCTAGTTCTTCAATATGTTTTGAGTACTCAATTAGCACTTCATATTTAAATCAAGACGATCAAAATGGTCTTTTCAACTGATAAAATTATCTGTACCCGTAAACTTCAAGTTTTCCATGACGAGTGCTATTTATTTTATAAACTTCTGATTTACTATTGCATAAGATTTTATATCAATAAACTTTCGGTTTATTGTGGCATATGATCTTATCATGCTGGGGTATCGTTTCACATATGTATTTCCTGCTCGTTGTAATTTGGAGATATTCAATCTTCCAATCATTTTTAGTATCGATATGATTATTATTTTTATTGCCAATAAACTTCAGCTTTAGTACAATTTGTGTTCCGATCGTACCAATTATGATCTAGGATGAATGGGGCTATCATCTACAACCTCTTCAGGAGACTTTAATTTATACCATAATTAGATATTATTTGGACACTACTGGTCATATCATGATTCTTGTAAACAAACAATTAGCTCTTCTGGAGCCCTTGGGAAGATATATTTGTATTGCCAAATATTGCTTAGAAACAGCTTGTATCATGAAAGAAAATTTGGTTAAACACCACTGGTGTCATGAAATAAAACAACAACCAAATGAAAATTTAAAGACAATTTTAATTTATATAGTATAAAAATAAACGTTAAGTTCTGAACTTCAGTATTTCAAATATCTCCTTCAAAGAGATTAGCCATTAACATCTTGCATCAAATCGACAACCACATAGTAATCACATCCTTCAGGAAAAGATACATTAATTGTTATATGCTTCAAGGATATCAATAAAAACTAACCATAACGTATCGATGTGGTTATAGTAGAAACATTCTACTCTAATTTCTTTTGTCGTAGAATGATACTTAATAAAATTATTTGAGATGTTCTACGTACAACAGGTACGTGTTGCAACGACTTTTATACCACATGTATTTTCTTTGTTATTTTATCTCTCCCGGAGGTAGGTTGTGATATTTCTTCATTTGCTTCGGGGAGTGAAACCAGATTATTTGAATGTGCTTGATAGACGACTGTCACACCCCTTTTTAACCTGGTTGATTTAGGAGTATGACGTATTGGTGATTCCTGTTTATTTTTGTTTTAAGGAGTCGCCACCTAATTAATTTAACGGTGAATTAGGACACCTAAATATTAACTAAGGTAAAGTTAAAACTAAACCTCTGTTAATGGTCTGCTTAACCAATGCGATTCTAGGTAAGGGCTCTATATTATCCTATAGGGAAGGGGTTAGGCCTCCTTTAGAATCCGTTAACTTACGGTTATCCGACCAAACTTAGGTTAATTAATTGAAGTTAAAGATGTAGCATTCAAATTTTAAGAAGTGGGCTTGTAATGCTGCTAGTGTTTCAAAAAAAATATGAACTGCTTAGCATAAGACTTATACATATTGCTAAGGCTTTAAATAAGAAGGCTATTAAAAATAAGATTAATACTTTGTATAAAAGGAAATCTTAGAATGCTATTTGAAATAAAATTTATAATAGTTGCTAATAGTTTTAAAGGAAGTAGCATAATAAAAAATGAAGTTTACAAAATATGATAACTTATATATAAGTAGAAGACGATGCGAATTTGTGCAATGTTTTAATAAATATTTAAACGAACTAAGCAATGAGGTATTAATTGATTTTGAGTTTTAGAAGTGTGAATAAAAATACAAAATAGCAAATAGATTTCTTTTATCCATTTTTAGTATCTTTATCAACTATGTTTAATTAATAATATGCGTGATTGACTCAAAACTTGAAGAGTTATTTAAAATATGTTTGAATTTATGCTTTAATATAAAAAGAAGAAAAAATAGGATTTATGACATCAATTGTTCGTCTCTTTTAAACTAACTACCCATTACTAAAACTGAATCTACTAATTCATTAGGATTCATCTAAGTTAATAAAATAAGATAAAGTTAGTCGTACAAGGCAAATAAATAAAAAAAATACACAACAATAAAATAAGGAAGAAGATGAAATGGATCTGGCCCATTTTAAGGCCCAACTGCTGCAAATTCTGCTGATGGAAATGAGCTCGGCCCACATATTTTGGTCTGTGGACAAGAGGCTGGACAAAGAGGAATGACGTTTCGTTGGGCCTTGGCCTAATGCCGAATGCGGGAAATGACGAGCTCTCGGACTCGTATGCGATAATCATGCATAAAAATGGAAAAGAAACGGATTAGTATACAATCAAGGGGTAAGGTCACCCTTTAACACATACTAAAAGAGACTGGACAATCCACAGATCAAAGACAAATACTTCCTTAAATCCTTAATTACTGTTTTCTTCTTTTCTCTTTTATCCTCTTCTTTTACTTAGATTAGAATTGTAATGATTTCCCTATTTGTTTCCATCTTTAGGCCTAGGCAAATTGAAGACCAAGGGTTATTATTATTACATCATCTACTTGTGCACACATAAAGCAAAGAATTCACGTTTCAAATAAAAGCTTCATTCTTCAAATTGTTCAGGATAAGAGATTTTGTTTCATAAGAGAGAGTAATGCATGACTAACTAATAAGAGGATGTGATTTCAAATTGGGAACACAAGCACATATTGTAGGGAATCTACTCATATTCATCTAACTCAACCTCTAAACTACCTTATCTCTTTTAAACAATACCTAGGATTAGATTTTGCTGCATGGTTAGGCTTAATATTGTAACTAACAACTAACGTGACTTTAAGGAAGAAGGGAAAGGGAAAAACATGAAACCTTAGAAGTACTTCTACCACATCATTTCCCAACAGACATGGGAATACTGGCATCATATGAACAAACAACTAAAAGGAGGTTCAAGCAGCTCATGTTCTTGAATGTATTTTAATGCAACATTCACCTTATGCCTACTGTTTTACCTTACATAGACCATAAAGCAAGCACAGAACTAATAAAAGCAGCTCTTTTAGCACATGGGAACCCAACATGAACAAACACCAAAACATAAGCTAAATCAACTAACATAAATAAATTTAGATTAGGTAAAACTCTAAATAACAAAGGAAACGAATAAAGAGTATATGCAGATCTATTTGTAGACTGCTGGTATGAAATTCCCATCAATAGTTAATCAATTTAGCCCACATTTGCAACCTAAATCTTACTTGAATGAAACATCACACTCTATTTCATCCATATATTAAATGCCATACTCCTTTCAAACTAATCTTTCAGTACTTGTCTAACTTTAGACTACCCTTAAGTCCATGTTTTATCATCAGTTCCTAGTTTAACAGACACAAACAGAAGCAAGCAAACGTACAATTAATGAAATCAGGCATGCAGAGCCACATACAGAATCATGCAGTACATGTCTAACAGATTCTATCAACAGGGGACTTTAAACACCATTTCAGGACTCGACCAAACACCAGTACACATTCACAGATGCTAGACTAAATTTAAAATGGCTTTAGCTCTTTTAAAATACCACCTGAGACTTATAATGATAAAAACCAATAAAGACCAAATAGGCATGCAAAGGTTTAAATAGGTTTAGCTCAACAAACAAATAACTATTCGATACTCATGTCGATTTACTTTCAAGGATTCAACACATAACTTTGGAGCACAATAATGTTCTAAAGGACCTAAATAAAGTTGTAAAAACAGGAAAGAAGCACTCGACCTGAATAAAGAGGTAGTTGAACTACAATTATGATTATACTAAAGAGAAAGCCAGAGATCAATAACTTCATTATTTAAAATATTTAGCGATGGTTCGAGACTAGACCAGCTATGTATCAATATCTAAACAGCAGACATGGTTTTAAAACTACCCTAAACACATAAGACAAACAGAAGGCATTTAATTTATTGATAAATTCATAAAGGAAGAGACGTTTACCGACCTGATTAGCATGTTTACTAACCAGGCAAATTATATCCTATAACCCATTTCGGTACCTACTTAAACTGACATTGCATGCGTCGAACTGAATCAAACTAATCACATAACATCACCCATTAGCCAACACACACAAAAAAAAATTAAATGACACTATATCAGATTAAACCAGGCAGGCTTCTATTACGAAAACTAATAACAGGCTGAACTAATAATTAATTTACAAAACTAATTTCACACAAAGACCCACAAATCCACGAACAATAAGGAGGAGGTTTTACCTTCTTTGGGTGCAGCGAAGTGGGTGCGAAGCTTCGATATACTCTCGAACACTTCAAAAAAAAACTCGATTCTTGGAAATAAAAGACTGTTAGAGTTGAAATTTTGCTTAGGAGATTTCTGGCAATAAAACGAAAGCTTTTGATTTCTATGGAATCTTCAGGTGAAAAGACTCAATTTTTCAAAGGATTTTTTTGTGCGATTTAAAAGTTTCAGTTTCTGGGATTTTCGAGTCAAAAGATCTCTGTCTCGTGAGGGGGTTTTTACTTTCCAAATCTTATCTTTCTCCGGGATCCCTTTTTTCTTTTTCCTTTCCCCTTCTGATCCCACTCCACCCTATATTTATAGACTTTCTTAGGCTTTTTATTTTCTTTTGTGTTGAAGAAAAGAGGAGAGGGAGCGGGGACAGCGAGGAGTGGTGCTGACAGAGGAAAACGTGGGGGAAAAATAGACGCGTGGGGGACAGGACGAAGTGGGGTGGCAGTGGCATGGTGGAGTGGCAGAGGGGTGCGGGGGTGTCAGACGGAGTAACGTGGAGGGCGAAGACGATGAAGGAAGGAACGGCTAGGGCTTGAAGAATAAGGAAAAGGGAAAAAGAGGAAAGAGAGCATAGGGGGGAGATGGGAGAGGCGCGGGTGGTGGAGACGGCGGTAATGGTGATGATGATAAATGAGAGAAGAGGGAAGAGAAGAAGGGGGGGGGGGGGGGGGGAGTGCGGCGGATGGTTGAGAGGAAAATGAAGGGAAACCCTTTTAGGGTTTCCCTTATTTTGAACGAAAATGGGTCAGACCCGGTCCATTTGTGGACTGGGTCAAAAAATTTTTTTGGACCGGGTATTAAACGAATAGGCTAGTGAATTAAAACATGGACTGGTCTTTGTGAATTGGTCTGAAAATAGTATGAGTTGATTGGGCTACTACATTTAAATAAAAGACCTATTTAAATAACTTTGTGTTAAAATATACTTAATATAAAATATGAAATTATTAGTGCTCAGATAATAAAAAATGGTGTTGTAATAGCCGTGCAATAATATTTTGAAAAATTCACAGTCAATAAACACTATTATTTAATTATGCAAAGATAAAATGCGATGCGTGTGCGTAAGCTGGCAAAATGCCGGAATGATAGAATTGTGAATTATAATAATAATAATAATAATAATAATAATAATAATAATAATAATAATAATAATAATAATAATAATAAATGATGATGACGATGGCTAGTAACTATGATAGAATAATGAAACACCGGTATTGATAAGAGGCTAATAATTATAGTAAAAATACAAATATTTTTTTTTAATTTTCCAAAAATATTAGAAGCGTAAATAGGTATTTCGGAGGAGAGGTGGGACAAAATTGGGTGTCAACAACGACGTTCATCTATAGTTCATTATTTTACCCAAGCACAAGAAGATATTGCTTCAGAATATTTCTCAAATATTTTACCAATTTTTTTTGCTTCAGGAGTAAAGTTTAAAGGTATACCACTTCGAGAGTAAATTTCAAGGTCTTACTACTTCAGGAGTAAATTTCAAAGTTCTACTACTTCGGGAGTACACTTTAAAGTTCTACTGCTCTGGGAGTAAGTTTAAAGGTATATTACTTTGAGAATAAACTTCAAGAGTAAATTTCTACATTATACTACTTCAGAGTAGATTCAGAGTCTTACTATTTCGGGAGTAGATTTCTGAATATTTACTATTTCAGGAGTAAATTTCAGAGTTCTTCTACTTCAGGAGTAGATTTCAGAGTTCTACCATTTCAAGCGTAGAATTCAAATCTTACTACTTCGGGAGTAGAGCTCAAAATTTATTACTTCGGGAGTAGAGTTCAAAGTTCTACTACTTCGGGAGTAGAGTTAAAAGTTCTATTTCTTTTAAAGTTCTACTACTTTGGGAGTAGAGTTCAAAGCTTGCTACTTCAGGAGCAGATTTCTTAGTTTGCTACTTCGAGAGCAGATTTTTGAGTTTATTACATCGGGAGTAAAGCATAGAATATTTAAAATATTTTTTTCCAATTATTCTACTTCTTCTGGAGATAACTTCTCAACCAAGCGCACGTCCATATTTATAAGTTTTACCACAGATTGTCACATTCACTTCAGGGAACGGATCCCTATTTGTAACATTTATCAAACGTTCTCATTCTTCAGGAATGAACATATCTTATCGCGCCTTAAGCATATCAAATTATGATAGCTTAGGACCTCTTTTATGATATTGCTACTTCTCCAGCAAATCAAGGCATACAATTACACATAATATAGAGAATTTTTCTCTTAATATATCTTCAGTTGTAATCACAATAAGCGTATGAAATATTATCGCTTCTGGTGGTTATAGGCGTAAATATAATTTAGCAATAACATAACTTAATTAGAAAATATTGCCACTACTATTGGCCATATATTGCTTGCTAACTCTACAAGATTATGGAAAATATTGAATTGCTTAACTTGTAGTAATATTAGCAATAACCCCTACTAGACTTTATTTGAGGTATACAACAATAAATGTAGGTGATAGAAAAATACTTACCTTTAAGGTGAGCAAAGAAATTATAAATTCAAAGTTCAAACCTTCTCTCGGCAGACAACATACCCCAAATAACTCGTCAATTTTGAATTACTGGAATCCAACTCAGTAGTAGAGTCTCGTGCTGATAACGTGTTATAAAATTATATAATTGCAAATATATAAGAGAAGCAAACCAATAACTTTGTAGAGAGGAGGGAGAGATTATATTATCAGCTTTTCTTGATTTTTACAAATGAGAAGACAAAGCTCCTTATTTATAGAAGAAGTTTGCCCCTCAGCCTACAATATACAACTTGTGCAAGTTGATGGATTCAACTTGATACAACTAAGATACAACTTGCAAGTGCAAGTTGTATTTACCACTTTAAGTCAAGTGGTATAATTTACACCTTTAGTTGTATAATCATTAATAATACATTCACAATACAACTTGACAAATGGTTTATGACAATTGCTATGTTTTAAAAGTATATAATATCGTTTTGTTTATTTGGAATCTAATTACGTATATCATTGTAAATCTCCCCTAAGTTTTTAACTATTTTCTTGATAGTCATATCTATTTCAAAACAATTTAGATCTCAACTGTCTTTTGTTGTCTTTTCGTACCAGTATAAACACAAGCAATATTCAAGACAACAGTTAGAACATGAATCCATTTTGGGCTTCGACAACGTCCTGTTAAGAATATTCCTGCCAGCTGAAAATGACAATTAAACGACGATGTCTCAAACGTATATAAAATCAGAAAGACCGAATACATCGACAGTCTCTTAAACTTGTCAGTAAATTTCATTTGAATAACTTGTCAGTAAATTTCATTTAGACATTCAAATTACGGCATCTTTTGATGTAGTACCTAAATACATGATAAAATTTTCGATGAGACACTATCAACTCAAATTTTGAAAAAGTTTTTGCGCGTGTTTTCAAGCGTCCATTATATAGATAAGTTAACCAGTTAAAATATATCAGCTCCTTTAATTGTATGAGAAAATAATGTTAACCTGTAGAAATTGGCATAGTAACTTAATGGTTCAAATTTATCAGGGGCCCTTTTCTCTTAATTCTTCCATTTTTCTCAAGTATATAGTGTCATCAGTAATGGTTATAGCAATTGAGAATCCGTGTTTGAACATAAGAAAATATATCATATTTTCAAAAAGTAGTATTTGGAAAAAGTTTGATTTTCTCTTTTGAAAGTTTAAATTATATTTGGACATGCATTTAACTTTAAAAAAGATACTTTTAGAACTTTTGTGACAAAAAACATTTTCACTTGAAAAACAGGTCAAAATCACTTTTTCAAACTTAAAACTCATCTTCAATCTCTTTTTTTTGGGGGGGGGGGGGGGGGGGGGGAATATATGATCAAAGCTGTTCTGAATAAAATATCTCATCTCCTATTTTCATGCAAAACCCTAATACATAGATCTCAAGCTTTACGAACATGGCCGGTGGCCAGTCCACGATGGAGGCTGGCCAACCCTCACTAACTACGACTGTTCCAAAAACTAATCCTAATCCATTACAATATTCAGATCTGTTCAAACCAAAAACCTTGAATGATTCATTACATAGTCAGATACAATCACTGCCCCAAATTCCAATGAAACCAGTAACCTTCCTACATGGGGTGCCATACATTAAACACACTGAAGCAGAAGTTGATCAGATGAATGTCATTGAGAATCTTCAGTATGATGTGGTGGGGAAGTTCTCATATGGCCAGCCAGATATTGAACAACTTCGTTTGATAATCCCTGCACAATGTGGAATAAAAGGTGAGTGTAAAACAGGTTTTCTAAGAAACCGCCATGTGCTTATTAGATTAAGTCTTTTTGAAGACTTTGTGAATTTCACATCAAAGCCTGTATACTACATTCAAGATAGAGAGGGATACTTGTACCAAATGAGACCACTGATCTATGATTCAAATTTCAAGGTTGATGAAGAAACATCAAAGACAATGGCATGGATTTCCTTCCCAAATTTATTGCCTACAAACTTTGTGAAGGAAACTCTTTATTCAATTGCATCTACAGTGGGTATGCCTATACAATTGGATATGGCTACGATCAACAAGACTAGACCTAGTTGTGCTAGGGTCAAGGTTTTAGTAGATTTGGTAGCGGATTTACCCAAAACAGTGAGGATGGATATTGAAAATGAAAAAACATGAGAAATAAGGATTGTTAATGTTCAGATTCATTATGATTACCTTCCTAAGTATTGCAAGGAATGTAAATTACAGGGACATGATGAGTATGATTGTAGAATTATAAATCCAGAGCTTGCTCAGTACGACAATGAAAGGGAGGAAATGCCAAAGGAGAATGACAAGACAAAACCTCAGAAAAGCTCTGATGAAGCGCACAATAGTAAGGAAATCAATAAAGATCTCCAAGAGGATAAAGAAACTGAAGCAAAAAAGGCCAAGAGATTACAAGCAGAGGAACAACATAATAAAAAACAGGTTAATGACAAAGGCAAACAAAAACAAGAGGAGGGAAACCAACAAGGATATGAAGGGAAAAAGAATTATGGGAAATACAATTATAGAGGATACAATAATTTGTACAATTATTCTGCTAGAGTGTTGGCAGGTGGAAGAGTGTTAGGAAATTCAGGAAATTGGAATCCCATCAAAGACAACAGAAACTTCAATGCTGAGAAGGGAAGTGCAAATCATAGCAAACAGAAAGAGACAACAGTCACTGCTATATGCAACAAATTTAACACTTTGGTGGACTTGGAGGAGGAACAAGAAAATCAAAATGAAACACAAGAAGGAAGCACACATAGTAGCAATCCTGTTAAAGAGACAGCTAGGCCATGGGTGGATGCTGCCTTTGGGAAACAAGCAGAAAATAACAAAGCTATAAAGGAGCAGGGAAAGATAGATAGCAGATAAGGGCAAGACAATAACAAGGAAAAAGGGGTAGGGGATAATCAGTCAGAGGAGATAGCCACACAAGATTCAGAAAGAACAATTACAGATATCGTGGAAAATGATAACAAACAGATTCCTGAAGGCCAAGACGTACTTCAACCCATAGAAGTACAAGACAGTGATTCAAGCTCATATCAGCAAGTGGAATCAGCTAGACAACAAGTGGATCAAATGAAGGACTTACCTGAAGAGCCACCTGATGCAAACAATATGGGTGAAGGAGATACAACATCATCTGCAAATAAGGAACAAAATAATGAAGCCAGGACACAAAATAATGAAAGGGCAACACAAGCAAGGGATCAGAGAGATCAAAACAGCAAATATACAGACATAGAAAAGCAGGCAAGTTCAAGAAATCATAAGTCTCAACTGGTAGCCAAACAAGGAAGACCTATTCTAAGGAGTTTCTCAATGAATAGCTCATTAATATGGAATATAAGGTCTGTAAACACTCAACAGGCCTTTGAGAGGGTAGTACTATTGCATAGACAGAAACATTTTAATTATGTTGCCTTACTGGAACCTTTCCAGCATGTTAGACATATTGACATGTACAAATTGTGGTTAAATATGGGGACATCATGGCATAATGTGAATGGGAAGATTTGGATTTTTGTGGATGCAGAAATTCAAGTAGAAATAATGAGAGATACAGAACAATTGTTATCTTGTAGATTCACTCATTTGGGTGATGGGCAAGAATTGGTGATTACAGTTGTTTATGCGAGTACTGATAGAAGTGGGAGAATAGCTCTATGGGAGGATCTATATGACATGTCTTCACACATCACCATCCCATGGCTTGTGGGTGGGGATTTTAATGTCATTACAGATGACATTGAGAAATATGGGGGTCTTCCTGTACAGTTTGCAGAAACAGAGGATTTTAGACAATGTATAGACATTTGCCAACTGATGGATCTTGGGTTTACTGGAACTATGTTCACATGGTGAAATGGGAGATCTGATGAGGCTTGTATATTTAAAAGATTGGACAGATGTTTGGGAAATCAGGCTCTGCAGAATTGTTTTCCTAATGTGGAGGTAGCGCATCTCATTAAACAAGGTTCTGACCACTCTCCTTTGCTGGTAAATATGAGAGCAGACAGTAGACCAATTAGGAAATCTTTCAGGTTTCTTAATTTTTGGGTGAAGCATGAATCTTTTCTAGATGTAGTCAAAGAAAATTGGGTGGAATCTTATGGCTCAGACCCCTTCTTTAACTTTCATAATAAGTTAAAAAAGGTGGGAAGAGCTCTCTCTAAGTGGAGTAGGGACACTTATGGTGATATCTTCAAGCAAATTGCAACTCTGGAGGAAGTGGTGCAGGTGCATGAGCAGGAATTTGAACAGAATCCTATAGGGCTTAACAGGGAAAGACTACAAAGGGTGCAAGCTGATCTGATCAGGTTTTATGCTATTGAAGAAAAATTTTGGAGACAAAAAGCAGGGATGCAGTGGTTTCAGGATGGAGATAGAAACACAAAATTCTTTCATGCTCATGTCTATGGAAAGAAAAGAAAGCTGCAATTACAGAGAATTCAAGATCATACAGGTACATGGCTGGACACTGAAGAGGAGATTGCGCAGGAAGCGATCAGATTTTTCTCGGACCAATTCAAAGAGGAAAATATCCCTACAGATTTCTCTATGCTTGATAAGATTCCTAAAATGGTTATAGAAGAACAAAATCAACAGCTCTATGAAATGCCAGATGAAGCAGAGGTGAAAATAGCAGTTTTTGGTTTAAATGGAGACAATGCAGGGGGTCCTGATGGTTTCACAGGAAGATGTTTCCAAGCTTGTTGGGAAATTATTGCAAATGACTTGGTGAACATGGTGAGATCTTTCTTCTGTGGGCATGAACTCCCAAGGTATGTAACTTGTACCAATTTGGTTTTGATACCAAAGAAGAAAGAAATTAATACATTTTCTTATATGAGGTCTATCAGCTTGAGTAACATCACTAGCAAAGTTATCTCGAGAATCATTCATGAAAGGTTGATATATCTGCTGCCTGAGATCATTTCACCTCAGCAATCAGGATTTGTTAAAGGCAGGAGTATTGTAGAAAACATTTTGTTGGCCCAGGAAATTGTACATGATATTAGGATTAGAGGTGTTATATCCCGCATTTTCAGAGCATGAGCGTGACACGTGCTTCCTCAAAAAAATTTACAATCATGTTGTTGCTACATAATTTAAACTCACGTTGATAGTGTTGTATCCTGTATTTTTGAACGTCGGATTATTTGTAAGCTGGGGTGGGGCCCACACGTCAAGATTTTTTTGGAACATGTGACAAGTTATATGAATCACATATGTGAAGTTAAACACAACTCATGAAGGACCCTTGGGCCAAATCAAAGTGGAAGCCCTCCAAACGAATATTTTTAAGAAAACGTTTTCGGGTGACCTGACTTTGAGGGGCAAAACCGGTATTATAAGTTTGGAATTTAGAAAAATACCAAGAAATAGAAGTTGTAGATAATTGAATTATCTTTCCAACCATAGGTCGTGGGTTTCCAGGTGACGTCAGTACAAGGAGATATGGACGTTTTAAGGTCGAAAGGTCAGTGGGCTAGGCCCAACTGGGGGCCAACCGGGTTAGGCCCATGACAAAAAAAAAAAAAAAAAAAAAAAAAAAAGAGGCCCAAGTCTAAGGGGTGGCCGGCCAAGCCTTGGCCCAAGCCCATGGAGTAATTAATCCATGTGATTAATAATAAAAAGAGCCACAAGTCTTCATTTTGAAGAAGTTTCAAGACTAACCAAGAAAACAAAAGAAAGTAGGAGAAAAACAATGGCCTATTCGGCCATGAAGGAGAAAAAAAAAGACCCTTTGAAATCTTGTCCCAAAAATTATTTTCTTCATGTATTCCTACTAATTCAAGGGCCCTCTACAACGTGGTGTAGTTATTTCGGAAGATAGGACACTTGTTTCATCAATTTAGCACTTTGGTCAAGTGAAGAAGTTAGGAGGAAAAGGTAAGAATTAATTCCTTTTTATTATGTTATGAAGGCTTGTTTATGTTGTAGTATGTAGAAATGAGTAGAATTTATGGAAATATGGAAGTTTGCAAAGTGGGTGTGTATATGTGTAGGTGGCCATGTATATGTATTGTCGTATAGACAATATGAGTTGAATTTATGTAGTATTCTAGTTGTGGTTGTTGTAAACTCTATATTGGAAATGGAAGTTTGATGATTTGGTTGAAGTTGTAAAATGGAGTATGGGGCCGTGTGGTGTGGGAGATAAAAATGGAAATGAATTAATTTTGTTTAATATGTTAGTTGTGTTGTTGTGATCTTTATAATGTAAATGAAGGTTAAATGGTTCAAGTTGGCATTGAAATTGATTGTAGAAGATTATGTCATTTTAGTATGATTTTATGATATTATGGAAATGAAGTTGTTAAAGTGTGGATTGTTGTTGTTGATTATGAATTTGAAAGTAGAAAATGCGTCGTGATTGTTTTGTTGCGTATGTAGGAATTCGGGTGGAATATGGAATTGATGGAATTGTTGAATATTGTATAGACTGCTTGGAATGTTCTTGGCCTATGATTGAATGATCTTAAATTAGTGTATGAATATGGAAATGTTGACATTGATTTGAAAGTGCAAAGTTGGATTGGAAGTTGTTGCACTATTTAGAAAAGAAGACAATTTATGTTAGAATGTGTTTCAAATTGATTGTTGATGATTATTGGTATTGCTATTGGTATGGTTGTTGATATTTTTGCCGAGTTAGAATCTCGGGGATGTTGAATTCATAGGGGAGATGCTGCCCAAATTTCTGTAGAAAAGTGTTAATTTAAGATTCAAGTCCAAAAGTCTTATAGTTAACATTTGGTAATTGCGACCAATTGTAGATTTTGGAGGAAACGGGAATTGAGTTTGGAGAGGCGCAAGGAGCGAATAAGGTATGTAAAGCTTTACCTTTCCTTCTTTTGGCATGTCTTAGACTTAATAGGTTTGGATACGAGCCTCGGGGACAACTCTATCTCTAGAAATCCAAGTTTGAATTTACCTCTTTTTCATTCAATAGAATTGAATTAAGTACTTCATGCCTTGTTGAGACAATTGCCTAAACATCTATAATTTGCCAAAACGGAACCGGATTACACTAAAACCTTCATAAGTGGCTCCATAAAGTTTTATGTACGTAATTTGGGTGCGCCACCTCAGTTGACCCGAGGTGGGCCCACTATTCCAAATTTTCTCCTTTTGTGCTATTGATTTGTTTTCAAGCAATATTTAAAGGAAATCTCTAGTTATTGTTCCGTCTACTAAAAGGTAATTGTTTTAATTATTCCATTAAGTCCTACGATATATTTAACATATACAAACGATCTCAAAAGGTTTTGTTTTGACATAATCTATCGGAATATCCGAAAGGTACGTACTGCGACCCTCGCCTAATTTATTTTCTAAATGACCTATTGTTCGGACTATTCTATCGAGTCTTCGTAAATGTTTTATGATGCATATAGTTTCTCACTACTCCACTCGTGGACGCCTCAATGTTTCCCTCACTGAGCCCGGGCCAGGATATGTTATCACGCGTATTCCACTGCATTGTTCGCCATGCGTCGATGTGAGGGGGCAGGTATACATGTACATGGGTTGTGGAGTATGTTGTGCTATGTACACACATTCTGGTATATGATGATATGATATGATATGGCCATCTGATATGTTTGATATGTGCACATTCTGATATGATATGATATGTTATGGAGCTATTTCCTACTCTGGAGTATGCTGTGTTGTGGCGCCAGTGACGGGGTGGCGACCACGTTCTGTTCACCGTGTCCCATAATGGGGCCGGATATGGCATATGTTCTGACATGCATTACCTATGTTTTATGGGTAAGCATTTTTGATACTCCGGTTACTACACTTATTTTCTGTATCCCTGTTCAGATTATGATTCTGTTTATTGTACCTTATGCTTTACATACTCAGTACATATTCCGTACTGACCCCCTTTTCTTCGGGGGGCTGCGTTTCATGTCGCGCAGGTACACCCAGATGATGTGGAGTTATTATAGAGGATGTTCCAGCAGAGTTGACAAGCTCCATCTGTTCCTGGGGTGCCACCGAGTCAGATTTTGTATGTGTGCTTTTCTGGATTGATGTTAGAGACTTTGCAGACAGAGTCGTGGGTATAGTATGTCAGTTGTGTATGCGGCTTCATCAGCCGATATGTCATTCTGTATTATGTGTTAAATTCTGTATGATTATAGATTCTGTTTGATTCGGAAAGCATCGAACAAGCATATTTTGAGAGTTTATTATATATTTTATTTTTATCTGATTTAAAAAGTCTACTAAGATTATGAGTGTCCCAAAGGTCTGTGGGTTCGCTCGGCTTCGGATATGGGGCCGGGTGCCCATCACACCCTAGCGGAATTAGGGTGTGACAATGTGGTATCAGAGCAGGTTTGTCCTAGGGGTTGTCTGCAAAGTCGTGTCCAGTAGAGTCCTGTTTATGGTGTGAAGCGCGCCACATTTATAAACAGGAGGCTACGGGGCATCTAGGGATTGTTGACCTTCTTTCTGTCATAGATCGTGCGATAGAGCCAAGTTATAGGAAAATGAAATTCCATATTTAAGCCTTACATACGACGGAAGGAGGTAAGTGATGATATGGAAAGTCACTGCGGTAAGTATTGATATATTTGATCTGTTACCTGAAATTGGCAGTTCCGGATGGCTAGAATATGATAAATAGTTGTATGCTCTGTGAGGCATTGTTGATATTTGCTGGGTACAGATTTTGAAAGGAAAGAATGGTATAAGAGGAACCAGGTCTGTTGAATGATTCAGAGAAAGTTAACAATCAGTTTTGCTGTAGATTAGTAGGTACGGATGGTAAGAGGAAATCTGTACATACGGATACCTGAGTACTTATATGCAATGGCGACGAAGGTAGGTCCGCCACCATCAGTAATCTGGAAGCCCAGGACAGGCAATAATCATACATATAAGTGAAAAGGGTAAAATAGTAATTGTACAAAGAAGGACGTATTACGAAGATGCCTCGGAACCTGTAAGATCTTGACTGGTCTCAAATTACGTAATAAAGGCCATATGAGAAAGCGAATGTGATTATATCAGCATTAAGGCATTGAATTCCATTGAAGTTTTCGAGGTTAAGCGTGCTAAGGTGGGAGGATGGGTGACCCCTCTAGGAAATATGTAAGAAATCCCAAAGATTCAGCCACAAGAGACGAATGAAAAGCTAGGATAGTCTGAATGAAATTAGAGTAGACGGAATGGTTGGGGACCATGAAAGGCCACACAGCACGCGACAGACTAGACTAGAAGAGAGACAGAAAGTACGCCACAGCTCTGGAATTAGGATAGGCTTGAATAGCGTTTGGAGGTATTTTGTGGGCTAGTTGGTAATATTTATATATGTATGTATGAATGCGTACGACATCCCATATGTGATCGTATCGGCGGACATGTGGGTCCCAGCAACTGGCACTACGGTGTAAAAGGTATTAATTGAGTAAGGGCACCGAAGTTTAAATGACAACAGGAATAAATGGTGCAAGTGCTATAAGGCAAGCTGTTATTACTCTCACTACAGGCTAAGACTGGAAAGGTTATAATACAACGATATTTGAAAATGAAAGAGAGTGAGTAGATGGAAGACAAAGAGACCAAAATGTCGGAAAAAGGTAAGAAATTCCGGTAAGGGAAGCCCGAGAGAAGTTATCGGCAAAGTACGAGATTATTTGAATAAAAATTCGAAGATAGGCTTATGAAAAGGGTAAGTGTCGCACCCCATTTTAACCCGGAGTCAAAATTAGGAGTATGACGTATTGGTGATTCCTATTTTGTTTTGATTTTAAGGAGTCGCCACCTAATTAATTTAACGGTGAATTAGGACACCTAGAGGTTAACTAAGGTAAAGTTAAAACTAAACCTCAATTAATAGTCTGCTTAACCAGTGTGATTCTAGGTAAGGGCTCTATATTATTCTAAAGGGAAGGGGTTAGGCATCCTTTAGAATCCGTTAACTTACGGTTATCCGACCAAACTTAAGTTAATTAATGAAGGTGAGAATTTGTATAAAAGAGGACTTTGGATTCTATTTCAAATAAAACTTATAAATATCACTAAGGCTTTAGATAGAATATTGTTTAGAAATAGAACTTATAAAAAGTATTTTGCATAAAAGAGGATTTTAAATGCTATCTAAAAGAAAGCTTAAAATGATGCTAAGACCTTATATGAAATACAGTAAATGCTGTTGAAGATAAGATTTGTAGGAAATCCAATGATTTGGCCCATAGATAATAGCTTTTGAGAAAAAAGATTTAGCAATTTTGAACTTTGGGATGAATGTGACTATGTAGAAGAATCTAGACTTATAAATAAGATTCGAAAGGAAATAAGTTTTCTTTCTTTTTTTGTTACATCTTATTAATTATATTAACTAAAAATATGCATGATTGATTCAGACTTGAAAGATTATCTATAAAACATACTTGACTTAATATTTACTTATTTAAGGGGCGTTTTAATTTTTTAAGATAGTAATAAGTAAACATAATTCCTTTGATTCGAAATATACTATTTAAAAAACCAATTGTTCTGAAAGTAGATATTGAGATATTAGAACTAATTTTAAAGAACAAAATGAAACTTATGATATTAATTGAGTTTCTCTCTTAAATTTAAAATCTATTATACTAAAGCTAACCCACTAAATTCGCTAAGGTTCACCTAAATTAAGAAAATAAAACAAAAATAAAAGTTAGTCACATGATACAAGTTAAATGCAACAACATAAAACAAATGCGTGAAAGAAAAAAATGTAATGAGATGGGCTTAGCCCCTTTTGGGGCTGCTGTGAACAGTAGCGCAGCCCACTTTAGACCACTGAGAACTGTTCATTCTATTGGGCCTTGGCCCAGAATTTCTGTTCCCTTTTGTTTTGCTGCAGATAAAGGCTGACAAGGTTGACTCGAGAGAAGTACGTTGGGCTTTAACCCATCGTTGAATGCGGAAGAAGACGAGTCCCTCGGACTCGTATGCGATGGTCATGCATAAAACAAAAGAAAAAGATTAGTATATGATCAATAAGGTTAAGCATATAAAAATATAAATTCAAAAAAAACAACTCCGTCGATTATATAGATTATGTATATCCAAGTATATTTCACGAACATACTTCGATATGCATTTATATACAGGTTTCAACTGAAATATACTTGCGATAAACGCACAAAATTTGGACAAAACAAACTATACGCGTGACTTGCTAATACTCGTTAAATCATATGAAGATGTTAATAACATAGACCAAGTATACTGGCAACATACAACAATTTGAAGAATTCAAATAAGACATTTTGTATGTTACTCATGCATTTTTTTAAAAGGTTATGCTGCCAATTCGTGATGCATACTATGTCTGAACATGATGTGCAGGTATCTACTAGATTCAGAAGGGATTTTATAGCATGTAGGCCCATTTTAATTCATAATCTACACTGTTGACAAGGCAAGGCACCAATATTTACAGCAAAATATCATCACTGCCAGTGGCTTACGATATTAGAATTATAGCAAAATAGCATTCTTTTAACTGGAGGGGAATGATTTCAAAGGAAATCAACATCAGCTTTTAATCTCTAATCAAACAACATGTATTAGGAAGACTGCCGATACTCAAACGCATTCAGAGGAATCAGCTCTGCAGTTATTTAGGTATGAGTGTATGACAACATCTAAACCCACAAGAAGGCTTATCCTGGCCAATCTACATCAGTTGATTATGGTTTCGAAGAATATAAACAACACAAAAAGGAACCAACAAGATGTACCAAAGGTCATATATTTTGTTAAACATCCCTAAGGCTCCAACAAAGACTGATCTATAGCCTTGTTTCAGTTCTACCATAAGACCAATCCAAACTGTGTATAATGCGAAGATAGAATAGAATCGCCAAACACTTGAAGCAAACTATACTCAACCATCATTAATCTATCACTAGCATTTTTCAAAAAAAAAAAAAAAGGAAAAACAATTGGCTTCGGCTTAATCAAAGGCTGTGAAACTAAGGCACACTAATAATCACCTAAACAGTAATCCCCTCCAGTGGTCTCCTCTTTACGACAAACCATAGGATTGACTAACATATTGCTTTTTGTTGAACTTTTAGAATTTGAGGGATTGGACAATGATAATACAAACATCAGAATCACACTTATGGATATAGTTTACTCATAATCCCTTTTTATCTTGAATCATTGCTAAGATACACATATTCGAAT
Organism: Lycium barbarum; assembly: GCF_019175385.1. NCBI lineage: Eukaryota > Viridiplantae > Streptophyta > Magnoliopsida > Solanales > Solanaceae > Lycium > Lycium barbarum. The sequence goes on from NC_083340.1 coordinate 14,364,809, forward strand.
AAGGTGGCAAACACAGAATCCTCCTATCATATTTGGCCCATTTCAAGTTTCATAATACATAAAGGAAAGGGAATACTTAGACAGATTTCGCTTTATTTACAGCTAGCCAATCAATAAGCAAAGATTAATTATAGAATCATACTTAACAAATTTGAACTAAGTGACTGCATACTAAGGTGGTCATACACTTAAAGCACATTTAAAGGAACATCTGGATGACCATTTAAACCTAAAACATCATCCACAAATTTCAGAATGTGAGGGCCCTGAAACCATTCTAGAAAAAAGGGAATGATTCCCAAGCTCGACATGTCATTTCCAGCTCAGACTAGTTTCAACAACCAATTCAAATGATGTATGTTTTCTTCATTAAAACTGAATCAGGCTAAATATAATACAGCTGAGGGAAACCATCTAAACTTAAAACATCTTTAATAAATAGGAACTGGTTGTTTGAATCATTCAGTCCAACAATGAGGAAGATTTATTATAATGCAAACAAGAAGACAATCAGCCACAGGGGATTCAGCTATATTAAGATGCTTAGCAGGATAAGAAACGAAATCAAACTGAACTAAACTAACACCAAAACTTATCAGAACCAATTTTGTGGACTAGGATAGAGACATCAAGGATACCATATTAGGCTAAGATAGATAGCCTTTGTTGCATAAAGTTATTAATCCTGCTAGTCCAGCCAACTAAACCATATTTAGGTATGAAGTCATATCCAAAAGGTTGCAATCATGTATAAACATATGTTGACATTTTAATTAAGATCAAACGATACACGCAAACAGATCCTGATACTTGTTTTAGGCATGATGAACTGATGCTAGGTTTGGTAAAGAATTCCAAGTAACGAACTGACGTCATGTTAACAATAAACCATATAAGCAAACAAAAAGATTGAATGAAATAGCATACTATAAACCAAACTGAAACATCCAGTGTACTGCGAAGAAGATTTAGACCATATTTCCCAGTCAAACCTTATAATCATGGAAGAAGACTACTTAGACTCTGTAATTTAGGCAGGATCACTAAAAAATCTTACATTGACAGTACCACATAAAGAAGTCGGGATAAACATACTTTAGCATTCCTAAACTCATAAACGTAAAGATCCAAACAGGGTTACACATCTAACATTTACCCACTGAATACGGCTGCATCAATCAAACATACAACTAACTCAGGAATTTTAAGTAGAATAGACCATAAACCATACATATTTCCATGGCCAATACACTAATCATGCTCAGGTCATACAACAAGAATTTGAGACTAATATCCTAAATACAACACATAATACCAAGCTAGTATACGACTGAACCACATATTTAGCTAAAATTTAAAACATGCTGATTACTCAAACCGAATATAATTAACCCTTAAATAATACAAAGCTACAGAAATTAAAAGGGAAGGGAATTACCTTCTTCGGGTGCAGCGAAGTGGGTACGGGCTTTCGATCTATGCTCGAAACACTATCAAAAATCCGAGCTTGAATCCTCTCCGACCCGAAACGATAGTAAAAGCCAAAAATAAAAAAGGACGATTTTGGTATTTCGACTGAATCTTAAGAAATATTAAAAATTTGATTACGACGACTAGTTTCTGGAGAAATTGAGGCGATTCAAGAACTCCTTTTTCTTGTAAGTCGATTTTTTGGGGGTTTTAAACCCTGTTTTAGAACCTTAATTTTTCCAGGGGATTCTGTGATTCACAAAAAAAAAGCTACAAAATAGGGGCTGTTTTGGGGTTCGAGAACCGTGATTCTTAGGTCATTTCCTGCGATTCTCCCTTCAATTCTTGGGGGAATTTTCTGAATCCAAAAATCCTCCGGTTCTAGGGGAATTTCATGAATCGAAAAAAACCTCCCTTTTAATGGATGATGAAACGAATACTTATAGACTGATTTCGGGTTTAAGTTTGAGAGGAGCGGGGACAAAGATGAGTGGAGAGAGGGAGATGAGGCGCGGTAGGGACGAGGAGCGTGGTGGGGTAGCGGTGTGGGGGTCGTCGGCGAGGTGGGGACGAGGAGCGTGGGAGTGGGGTAGCGGTGTGGGGAAGGGAGCGGAAGAGAAAGGAAGAGAGGGAAGGGGTGAGCGGCGGAGGTGATAAAGGAGAGAGAGAGAGAGAGCCGAAGGAGGCGGAAAAAGAAAGGAGAGAGATAGGATTTAGGGTTAAAGAAAAATAAGGGATGGGCTGGACCGGGTCGGGTTAAAAATGGGCTGGTTTGGCTAAAATATAGGCTGGGCAAAATTAAAAGAGTGGGCTGGTCCGAAAATGTTGGTTAATTATTTGGGCTGGGGTGAACTAAATGATGTCAGATAAATCAAAATGTGGACTGGTTTTGTGAATTGACCCGAAAATAGTATGAGTTGATTGGGCTACTACATTTAAATAAAAGACCTATTTAATAACTTGTGTTAAAAATATTACTTAATATAAAATATGCAATTATTAGTGCTCAGATAAAAAATGGCGTTGTAATAGTCGTGCAATAATATTTCGAAAATCCACAGTAAATAAACACTATTATTTAATTATGCAAAAAAGATAAATGCGATGCGTGTGCGTAAGCTGGTAAAAAATGCTAAAAAAATGATAAAATTGTGAATTATAATAATAGTAATAAATAATATTAATAATAATAATAATAATAATAATAATAATAATAATAATAATAATAATAACAACAACAACAATAGTAACTGCAATAGAATAATAAAGTGCCGGTATTGATGAGAAGCTGATAATTTAGTAAAAAATGACTATATATATATTTTAATTTTCTAAAAATATTAGAGGCGTAAATAGGTATTTTGGAAGAGAGGCGGGACAAAATTGAGTGTCAACAGTAAGATGCGGTCATATGGAGCAAAAGAGGAACGTGTGAGGTTCGAGAACCAATTTAAAAAAAAAAGTGGGACTAAAGAAATAGTGACTACGACAAGGAATGTGAAGTAAGAAAAAGAACGATAAAGCCGTGTGACGATGACAGTAGATTTGGCATATAAAGGGACAATATGCAGTCGCGTTAATGTGATTACCTCGAATGTAAAAGTGTTTGCCTGGAAGGATGATCTAGAAATGAAACAGATTTGCGAGCCTAAGTGAAAATTTCGTAAACTTCAGAATTGATGCCACAAATGGCAAAATCAGAAAAGTATTCGAGGATGGAAGGCACCTTAAGAGAACACCAAAAGCCGATGGATATTTATATCATGATAAGTGAGGCTGCAATACTATAGATTAGATAAAAACAAGGAACAGCCTGTGGCCATATCGAATCGTCAAGTGGAGATTACATACCAAAGATGTGGCTTTTGTTAAAGTATTGTGACGAAACAATAACAGAGAAGAGATGAGTTGGGAAGGACAAGGATACTAACTTGGTATGGTGGGTTAGAAAACCCATGACACGGAATAAGGATTCACGTAAAGACCGAGAAGTTTGATTATAAAGGAAAATATGGTAGAAGATAAGGAATGAGCATGAAGAGAAGGATAACTAGAAGAAGGACCCCCCCCCTCCCCCCCCCCCTCCCCCCGGAAGTGTTATAAGATCCCATAAGGGCAGCTGAACATTCGAGGACGAATGTTTTAAAGGGGGGGAGGATGTTATATCCCGCATTCTCAGAGCATGAGCGTGACACGAGCTTCCTCAAAAATATTGACAATCATGTTGTTGCTACATAATTTAAACTCACGTTGATAGTGTTGTATCCCGTATTTTTGAACGTCAGATTATTTGTAAGTTGAGGTGGGGCCCACACGTCAAGATTTTTTTGGAACATGTGACAAGTTATATGAATCACATATGTGAAGTTAAACACAACTCATGAAGGACCCTTGGGCCAAATCAAAGTGGAAGCCCTCCAAACGAATATTTTTAAGAAAACGTTTTCGGGTGACCTGACTTTGAGGGGCAAAACCGGTATTATAAATTTGGAATTTGGAAAAATACCAAGAAATAGAAGTTGTAGATAATTGAATTATCTTTCCAACCATAGGTTGTGGGTTTCCAGGTGACGTCAGTACAAGGAGATATGGACGTTTTAAGGTCGAAAGGTCAGTGGGCTAGGCCCAACTCGGGGCCAACCAGGTTAGGCCCATGACAAAAAAAAAAAAGAAAAAAAAAGAGGCCCAAGTCTAAGGGGTGGCCGGCCAAGCCTTGGCCCAAGCCCATGGAGTAATTAATCCATGTGATTAATAATAAAAAGAGCCACAAGTCTTCATTTTGAAGAAGTTTCAAGACTAACCAAGAAAACAAAAGAAAGAAGGAGAAAAACAATGGCCTATTCGGCCATGAAGGAGAAAAAAAAAGACCCTTTGAAATCTTGTCCCAAAAATTATTTTCTTCATGTATTCCTACTAATTCAAGGGCCCTCTACAACGTGGTGTAGTTATTTCGGAAGATAGGACGCTTGTTTCATCAATTTAGCACTTTGGTCAAGTGAAGACGTTAGGAGGAAAAGGTAAGAATTAATTCCTTTTTATTATGTTATTAAGGCTTGTTTATGTTGTAGTATGTAGAAATGAGTAGAATTTATGGAAATATGAAAGTTTGCAAAGTGGGTGTGTATATGTGTAGGTGGTCGTGTATATGTATTGTTGTATAGACAATATGACTTGAATTTTATGTAGTATTCTAGTTATGGTTGTTGTAAACTCTATATTGGAAATGGAAGTTTGATGATTTGGTTGAAGTTGTAAAATGGAGTATGGGGTCGTGTGGTGTGCGAGATAAAAATGGAAATGAATTAATTTTGTTTAATATGTTAGTTGTGTTGTTGTGATCTTTATAATGTAAATGAAGGTTAAATGGTTCAAGTTAGCATTGAAATTGATTGTAGAAGATTATGTCATTTTAGTATGATTTTATGATATTATGGAAATGAAGTTGTTAAAGTGTGGATTGTTGTTGTTGATTATGAATTTGAAAGTAGAAAATGCATCGTGATTGTTTTGTTGCGTATGTAGGAATTCGGGTGGAATATGGAATTGATGGAATTGTTGAATATTGTATAGATTGCTTGGAATGTTCTTGGCCTATGATTGAATGATCTTAAATTAGTGTATGAATATGGAAATGTTGACATTGATTTGAAAGTGAAAAGTTGGATTGGAAGTTGTTGCACTATTTAGAAAAGAAGACAATTTATGTTAGAATGTGTTTCAAATCGATTGTTGATGATTATTGGTATTGCTATTGGTATGGTTGTTGATATTTTGGCCGAGTTAGAATCTCGGGGATGTTGAATTCATAGGGGAGATGCTGCCCAAATTTCTGTAGAAAAGTGTTAATTTAAGATTCAAGTCCCAAAGTCTTATAGTTAACATTTTGTAATTGCGACCAATTGTAGATTTTCGAGGAAACGGGAATTGAGTTTGGAGAGGCGCAAGGAGTGAATAAGGTATGTAAAGCTTTACCTTTCCTTCTTTTGGCATGTCTTAGACTTAATAGGTTTGGATACGAGCCTCGGGGACAACTCTATCTCTAAAAATCCAAGTTTGAATTTACCTCTTTTTCATTCAATAGAATTGAATTAAGTACTTCATGCCTTGTTGAGACAATTGCCTAAACATCTATAATTTGCCCAAACGGAACCGGATTACACTAAAACCTTCATAAGTGGCTCCATAAAGTTTTATGTACGTAATTTGGGTGCGCCACCTCAGTTGACCCGAGGTGGGCCCACTATTCCAAATTTTCTCCTTTTGTGCTATTGATTTGTTTTCAAGCAATATTTAAAGGAAATCTCTAGTTATTGTTCCGTCTACTAAAAGGTAATTGTTTTAATTATTCCATTAAGTCCTACAATATATTTAACATATACAAACGATCTCAAAAGGTTTTGTTTTGACATAATCTATCGGAATATCCGAAAGGTACGTACTGCGACCCTCGCCTAATTTATTTTCTAAATGACCTATTGTTCGGACTATTCTATCGAGTCTTCGTAAATGTTTTATGATGCATATAGTTTCTCACTACTCCACTCGTGGACGCCTCAATGTTTCCCTCACTGAGCCCGGGCCAGGATATGTTATCACGCGTATTCCACTGCATTGTTCGCCATGCCTCGATGTGAGGGGGCAGGTATACATGTACATGGGTTGTGGAGTATGATGTGCCATGTACACACATTCTGGTATATGATGATATGATATGATATGGTCATCTGATATGTTTGATATGTGCACATTCTGATTTGATATGATATGTTGCGGAGCTATTCCCTACTCTGGAGTATGCTGTGTTGTGACGCCAGTGACGGGGTGGCGACCACGTTCTGTTCACCGTGTCCCATAATGAGGCCGGATATGGCATATGTTCTGACATGCATTACCTATGTTTTATGAGTAAGCATTTTTTATACTCCGGTTACTACACTTATTTTCTGTATCCCCTGTTCAGATTATGATTCTGTTTATTGTACCTTATGTTTTACATACTCAGTACATATTCCGTACTGACCCCCTTTTCTTCGGGGGGCTGCGTTTCATGCCGCGCAGGTACACCCAGATGATGTGGAGTTATTATAGAGGATGTTCCAGCAGAGTTGGCAAGCTCCATCTGTTCCTAGGGTGCCATCGAGTCAGAGTTTGTATGTGTGCTTTTCTGGATTGATGTTAGAGACTTTGCAGACAGAGTCGTGGGTATAGTATGTCAGTTGTGTATGCGGCTTCATCAACCGATATGTCATTCTGTATTATGTGTTAAATTCTGTATGATTATAGATTCTGTTTGATTCGGAAAGCATCGAACAAGCATATTTTGAGAGTTTATTATATATTTTATTTTTATCTGATTTAAAAAGTCTACTAAGATTATGAGTGTCCCAAAGGTCTATGGGTTCGTTCGGCTTCGGATATGGGGCCGGGTGCCCATCACACCCTAGCGGAATTAGGGTGTGACAAGAGGAAAGCCTGCAAATGTTGTCATTAATCTTGACATGGCAAAGGCTTATGACAGGATATCATGGTTATTTCTAACTAAAGTCCTGAGGAGAATGGGGTTTGGTGAATTTACTATTGATCTGGTGTTTAGAGTTATCTCAAATAATTGGTATTCCATTCTGATTAATGGGCAACCCTATGGTTTTTTCAAATCATCTAGAGGAGTAAAGCAAGGAGATCCACTGTCCCCTGCTTTATTCATTTTGGCTGCAGAATGTTTGTCTAGGGCTCTCAATGCACTGCATACTGAGGCTGATTACAAGGAATATGGGATGCCAAAATGGAGTCCATATGTCAATCATTTGGCATATGCAGATGATACTATCATTTTCACCTCTGCTAATGAACAGTCTGTGAGATTAGTGATGAAGACTTTGAGTAATTATGAGAAGGTGAGTGGTCAGAAGATCAACAAACAGAAAAGTGTTGTTTATATGCATCATTTGACATCTCATAACATTAAGGAGTTGGTATTTTCTGTCACTCAGATTCCTGAAAAGGATTTTCCATTCACATATTTGGGTGTACCAATTTACTATGGGAGAAGAATGAACATTCACTACAATGAGATAATAGAAAAGATTCAGAATAGACTGAGCTCATGGATTGGTAAGCTGTTATCTATTGGAGGAAGGACAACACTGATTAAACATGTTTTACAGAGCATGCCTATACACCTATTATCCGCTTGTGACCCTTCTAGTGGTATACTTGCTCAGATTCATAGATTGTTTGCTAAGTTCTTTTGGAGCAACTCTGTGGGAAACTCAAGTAAGCACTGGGCAACTTGGACAACCTTGTGTCATCCACAAGAAGAAGGTGGCATGGGGTTCAGAAGCCTACAAGATATATCTAAAGCCCTCTTTACTAAACTGTGGTGGAACATGAGAACCAAACAATCCTTATGGAGAACTTTCATGAGTAATAAGTACTTAAAGAAGTTTCATGCTGTGATAGCCCCTAGCAGATCAGGTACTTATGTGTGGAAGAAGATGATTAAACACCGAGATGAGATGGAACATGAGATATGGTGGAAGCTTCAACAAGGTAATTCTTATTTTTGGTTTGATAATTGGACAGGACTGGGAGCCCTATACCATATTACTCCACCAGATTTTGAGTGTGATCCCACAATCATCCTTGTAAAAGAAACTGCAGAAGTGGGGCAATGGGATGAACAGTTGCTAAGAAGAATCCTTCCTGAGGATATAGCAGACCATATTGTGCAGCACATTAATCCACCAAATGAAAATGGCCAAGCAGATAAGGCTTTCTGGAAGTTAGATTCGAGGGGGAAATTCACAGTTGGGTTTGCATTTCAATTGCTCAAACAAAGAAAAGACCCCAGTAATTTGTATAAGCAGATGTGGATTAAAGGACTACCAATAAAGATATCTTTTTTTATTTGGAGATTTTGGAAGTTCAAGCTACCACTAGATGATAAGTTGAAGAAATGGGGACACCAATTCCCTTCCAGATGCTATTGTTGTCAACATCCAGAAGTGGAAGATACCTCCCATGTCTTTTTACACTCACCAACAGCTCAAGCCATCTGGAAGTATTTTTGTGGACCAGTGGAAATAAATATTGAGAATTTGCAAATTACCCAAATAATTAACAGATGGTGGGATATGCCTAGTAGACTACCTGTCAAATGCATCAACCAAGCTGTCCCTGCTATTATTATTTGGGAACTCTGGAAGAGGAGAAACACTATGAGACATGAAGGGAAGGTGTCAATCACAAAACTCATTTACCAGGTGATGCATACTTTGATTCAATTCATGAAGGTGAGAATGAAAAATTTTAGATATGCACCATATAATTGGAGTGTGATTGTTGAGTCATTACAGAGATATTCTCCAAAGGTAAGAGTAACACGAGTAACTTGGAGAACTCCAGATATTGGATGGATAAAAGTCAGTACTGATGGAGCCTCAAGAGGAAACCCGGGTAGGAGTTCATGGGCCTTTTGTGTAAGGGATGAAAGGGGAGATGTGATACAAGCACATGCCAGAGAAATAGAGGATCTTCAAAGCACCAACACCGAGGCAGAGGCCCTGGCCATTTTACAGGCTCTCAGGTATCTAAAAGACAATCAGTGGGATCAAATAATGATAGAGACAGATTCACTTTTGCTGAAGAACATTATTCAAAGGACATGGGAAATTCCTTTGCAAATCATTACTATGGTGGAAGAAATTTGGAGAATAATTGAGGAAAAAGTGGTGGTGATAGAGCATATTTATAGGGAAGGAAACAAATTAGCAGATCACTTGACTAATTTAGCTTTGGACACAGAGGACATACAATTCAATTCCTTTCATGACATGGAGAGCCACTGTAAAAGAATTGTGAACAGCGACAAATTACAGCTGCCCTATCTAAGAATCAGATCATGTTAAGGAGACTGAATATAGGGGGAAGGTGGGAGAAAAAGAGGTCCTCACACTCAAATCCTTTGGGAGGAGAATGTGAAGGATTTGGTTTACACTAACTGTTTGCTAATGGTTGCAGGTACACAAACTAACATAAATGGAGGATTTTTAATTCAACAGGTACCACAGAACAACCACACCGAAGGAATACCAACAAGCAGCAAAACACAGTGTAATCAGGGTACAGGAGAAAAAAAAAAGAATACAGATGCATAGCAAATATGATCAAGATCCAACTCAGGAAAGCCTCAAAGGGGATTTTAATTAATATAAGGTTAATCGATGTTCAATTCGTGATATTAGCACCAAGTTGTGCTCAATCGAATGGACAAAAGTCAATTCTATATGGTTTAAATCACAAAGAGGAAGATACATATTTGATCAGCCAAGCTTTTCAATCGAAACATAGAGAAGACAGAACAATGGAGATTACAAAACAAGCAAGAATCAAATGCAGAGATACAGAGAAGGTAAATATAGCAAAGAAAGAGGAAGGGACATACCAGATCGAATAGGAGAAAGGCAACAACAAGCTCAGTGTTCATACAGCAATCTCAGCATCACAAACGAGCTGGAATCGAAACAACAACTTCAGGAGCTGTGGTGCAGATGAATTGACCGAGGTGGAACTCAAACAACAACAAAAATCGAAAATAAGCAAGAGTAGAAAAGAGCAATTATGAGCAGCTTAACAGTCATACAAGAAGAAGAAAGGACTAAGGAGGAGCAGAAGATTACCGATCTAGAGGAAGAAGAGATTGGAGCCGGAGAGCAGCCATGGACAATGGTGGACTTTTGGGACAATGCAGTATTATAGAGAAAGAACTCTGAGTTACCACAAGAAGCAGTGAAGTTCTGCTTTTCTTCCACTAAAAAGTGAGTGACAAAAAGGAAAAAAGAGAGCAATGTCAAAGACTCACAATGCTTTTCTCCCCTGGGTACTGGGGAAATATACTATAGTAATAAAAGATTGAAGAGGAATATATTGTGCAATGTGGGGTTAAGACATAAGTCGACAATGATGAATGTGGCACTGCTTTTGGAGTATATTTGTGTCAAAATTATGATGTCTCAATTGAAGAGACATATAATACTTATGACAAATCCAAGAAGGGTTGTGATGCATCCATATTATTGGATAAGAGTAGTGCATTCAAAAGTGAAAAGGATGCTGGACCAAACAAGAATTCTTTGAGGGGAATTAGAAAGCTAATCAAGATTTCTCATATGAAAAAAAAAAGAAGGCAATTTCAATTTTTGTTTGCTTTCTTTTTTTGTTTTTTGTTTTTTCATTTGGATTGGGTCTGTTTTGGGGCTGTCCGATTTTATTTGTTTGGATTTTGATTTTATTAAATAAAAAGCCCACACGGGCAAAGCAAATTTAATTAAAAAAAAAAACTGTTCTGAATTATTTTTTGGGGAAAAAGAAAAGGCTTCCATGTCCGAGCGGACCCTTATGTGGTGGTTTTTTCCAAATAGGCACCCTTCCCTAATAGATCAAAAGGTTCGAGTAATGGCCAGTTTTGGTGTCAAAGATATTCCTGAAATTCTTGACCACATGTGGTGGATTTATTACACATGGTCGGTCAGAATGATTGATTAAAGACCAGATAGAAAATTAGATTAATCACAAGATAAGGCTCTCTATTTTTTAATTGATTGGTAAAAAAACAAGAAAAAAATTTAGTCTAATCACAAGTTAAAAGTGCTTTCTATTGTTAATGGTTTCATGACTGTCTTTTTCCCCATCTTTAGCCATATTGTCGACAGGTAGGCTACACAATCCGAAGAAAATGTATTAATTAATATTATTATATGGGAAAAATATTAACAGGTGGCTTTATATCCAATAGTTTTTCATAGTGGTAAGCAATTATCACACGAAAGAAGTTTGTATACCTTTGTACGCAATCCGAAGAAAATGTATTAATTAATATTATAATATGGGGAAAATATCAACAGGTGACAAGGAATGTATCCGCTCCGTACCTTTTGAACCGCTTTATTCTCCACTACTATACCATATAAATTAGGAAAAAGAATAAAAATACCCCTCTACTTTCATAAATTGACTATTTTTACCTTCCATTATAAGTTGGAGTCAAATCTACCCCTCCCGTTACAAGTTAGAGTCAAATATACCCCTACAGTTAGTAAAGTATTTAAAAATACCCCTCATATCTAATATATTCTCACATAATCATGTCTAGTCATTGAAATTGGATGATATGGACGCCACATGACATTTAACTTATTTCATGTGGTGCCTAAGTAGTAATTTTTCTAAAAACAATCTGGAAAATTTGATTTTTCTAAAAACAAATCTGGAAAAAATGGCTTTTATTAAAAATCTAATTTTTTTATTTTATAAAATCAATTCATTAAAAAAAATCTGGAAAATTGGATTTTTTTTAAATCAGTTTTTTCAGATTTTTTTTTTAAATTAATCCAGATATAAAAAAAAGATTTTTAGGACAATTTTTTTTAAAATACTTTACAGTTCTCCCGATTAAAAAAAAATATTTTCCAGATTTTTTTAATTAAAAAATTCTATTTTTGAGAATATATTTTTAAAAAACGGGTTTTATAAAATTAAAAAAAATCAGATTTTTAATAAAAGCCATTTTTTCCATATTTGTTCTTAAAAAAAATTAATTTTCCAGATTGTTTCTAAAAAAAATTGTCACGTAGGTACTACATAGAATAAGTTAAATGTCATATGACGTCCATGTCACACAATTTCAATTACTAGATTTTCTTATGTGGGAATATGTTAGAAATGAAAGGTATTTTTAAATACTTTGCTAACAGTAAGGGTATATTTGGCCCCAACTTATAACGGGAGGGGTATATTTGGCCCCAACTCCTAATGGAGGGTAAAAGTTGCCAATTTATGAAAGTAGAGGAGTATTTTTAACCCTTTTCCCTATAAATTACTACCTCCTTTCAATATGTGTTGTGATTCGGGATTTGAGAGTTAAATTAACTAATTTCAAAGTAAATTTGGATGTAAAATCTTCATTTTCTTGAAATATTATTTTCATGTTTGAACACTATATAAAGAAGTAATGCTGCTAAAAATTACAATAATTATCAACTCAAAATATTTTGAAAAAAACATTATAAGAAAACATCCATTAACTCAACAAATTGTCACTAGGATACATAAAGTTGAAATAAAAGGAGTACTTTTAAGTAAGAACAACGGTTAGGACTTAGTATTCTATCAAGCAAATTAATTAAAGTTTAATAAGGAGAAATAATAACGCTTGAATATTGTACAGGGGCGGAGCTACAGCCATCGAAGGGTGGTCAGATGAACACCCTTTGTCGGAAAATTACTTTGTGTATATAGGTCAAGTTCTGTTTAAAACATATATATATTTGACGTTGAACAGCCTTAATACAATCAAGTCTTTGACGCAATGGCTAATGGTGTTCATTTTTCGCTGAATGGTTCCGAGTTCGAGACTCGACGTAGTCTCCACAATGCTATTTTGTTTTATTTGACAGAGTTGATTCGCATAAATCACAGGCTGCATTAGCATTCTTACAATTGTTTTAATTTATCTAAGATTCTTAAATATTTCTCAACTTTCTTGATATTACAATTTTTGTCAATAAAGAGTTATATATATGAATAACTTGTTTTATTTTTGAAACATGTTATTATATAGATATCAGTCGTATTAATTTTTTTTTTATTCAACATAGGATGCACTTTTGACGGAAAAAAAAAAAGAAGAAAAAATTACATTTTATGTTAATTGGGTCAACAATTCTACCAAAATTAACTTTTTTTTTGTTAATTCTTACGAAAAATTATCCAAACTTTTTTCTCTCTCATTCTCTCTCTCTCTCCCTCTCTGCCTTTGTATATGTTTGTATATGTTGGTATAAGTGTTTGCATATGTTTGTATATTTTGGGCTATTTTTTGTAATATAAGTTTTGGGCTATATTTTTGCAATATAAGTGACCAACTTGTATATTTCTGAAATTTTCCCAAAAAAAAAAAAAAAAACTAAGTTGATAAACAACTTTATACCCAAAACTGAAATCGAAATAAGTCTTACTCTTTTATTTTTTTTGGTTATCTCTCTCTTTGATTGTCTGGTCAGTGTTGAGTACAAATCTAGACCCGCTCATTTGTTCAACCAGTATTTCACTTTAAACAATAGTCCATATATTTCATTAATAAAAATAACGCAATAGAAAAAAGAAAAAAAATCTCGATTAGAAATAAATGTTGAGATCGTTCATGAGAGAATCGCTTAGTTGAATAACATAACAGTGAACCCACTTAGCAACAAAATCTGTTATTTACTCTTTTAAATTTTGAGCACCCTTAAAAAAATGTCTATTCCACCACCACCAAGAGAAAATGACAAGCAATTTCAAATATCTTAATTGAAATAAATCAGCAGCCACATCTATAAAAGCAGCATATCACATATGAGTGACATGTAACAAATTTCAGTTCAATAAGCAAAACTAGAGAGAATTAATTTACAGCAAAGAATGGAGGCTGTTAGCTCAAGCCAGCAATCACTCAGGTCAGCGAATATACTCTAAAGTGGGCGTTTGGCCATAAAAGTTATTTATTTTTTTTCGGAATTTTTTTTTCCCTATTTTTTACTTTTAGTTTTTGGCCATCTAAACTATTCACTTTTTTTCGAAGTTGTATTCCAAAATACTAAAAATAAGAAAAAATTATTTTTTAAATTTTTTTAACTTTTTTCACTTTTTTACGTTACATTTCACCAAAAACTATAATTTCAAAAATTATGGCCAAACACAATTCCAACTCCAATTTCAAAAATTTCAAAAAAAGTAAAAATGTTTTTGATATTTATGGCCAGACAGGCCCTAAATCTCCATAACAACTTGTGAAATTTCATCTATATTTCTAATAAATTTTAGTTAGCTGACAATTGATCTGAAGAATTTCAAAAAGTAGTGTATGAAGAATTGTTTAGTACAGTATCTATCAAATATATTAATGAACTGCTGTGTGTAGATGCTGCTTCACAGTGGACGATGGGAAAGTAGAGTGCAAGTGTGCAGAAGGGTGGTCTTGCTCTGTCACTAAAACAGATAGTTCCAAAGCTGGCAAGCCCTTCTGTCAATGTTCCAGCGGCATCACTTGTACCCGCCTGTATGTACTCAAATTCCTTCATACTCATCTATACACACACTACAAGAAAAAATATATTTGGCAATAAAAAAAAAATTTATTGCTATAAATTGATTATTGTTGTAAAAAATACTTTTGACAATAATTCTTTTTTGTTACATAGAATTTTTTCAACTGCTGTTATTGCAATAACGTGCAATAATATATTTTTTTTATCAAAAATATTTTTTACAACAATAATTAATATAAGGTAACAAAATTAAATTGCTTGGCAATAAAAAAATTCATTTGTCAACAATAAAACAAAGTTGTTACTAAATATTAAAATTTTTATTATCATTTCTATACTTTCTTGTAGTGACGTAGTAATATATGCTGACATCATAAACAAAGTTAGTATGTTATTGCACTATTTTCTAGATTGGGTTTAAGTTATATGTACTGATGGTATAAAAAGATATTTACACAATTGGGTCAATTATTAAATAATTACAAGTAAATCTCTGGATAAACATTAACTAGTAACACGGTAAAAACAGTAACAAACCACCTATCACAAGATAGAATTCGCATAGTCTAATTTTTTTTTACACTACTATTAGTGTACGTAACTCCAAATGGTTATAATAGTAGATCAGTAGGTATTCAATTTTCCAAGTTATCATATCTAGCAATAACAACATACCAGTGAAATTTCATAATGTGGGGTCTGGATAAAGTAACGTGTACGCAGATCTTACCCTATTTTGAAAGATAGAGAGGTTGTTTCAAGTTATCATATCTAGCATGATACGAATAGTTTATTATATGTCAACTTTAACCTGATAGTATAAATATTGAATTATTTACACTGCTGAATAGAAGAGAACTAATGCTTGCATATCTCTAATTTGTTAAAAAGGGAAGAATCTGATCCAGAGGCACAGAAAGCACTAGAGGGATCAGATGGTTGCAAGATGATCTGCAAGACAGATGCAGGGTATACTTGTAAAATCAGCAAGGCAGGGGAAGTAACAGCTGAGTGTGGAGAAGGTTGCATCTGCATCGTTGATGAAACTGGCAATATTAAATGCATAACCAAAGCAGCAGAAACTTCTTGCTGCACCTGAAACTTCTTGCTGCACCTCTGGTTGTTTTGTAACTAATAATTAAGACTATGTTACTTCATGAACTGATGTTGTGTTATTGGTGCTTGAGATTTGAGAAGATATATCCTAGCTTTGTGTATCTCGAAGAATGTGATCGTTTGTGTGTCTCCAGTTTGGTTAATCGAATAAATGAATTTCTGTTTGTTTAAATGACTCCAGTATGTAAAGAAGATTTAGCCTTTTGAGTCTTCTATGCACTAATCACAGTATTCAGCTCTATTTTTCTGTTAGTTAACATGTCGACCTACAACATTAAGTAATTGACCAATGATCATAATCCATCAACAAGGGTTGTGATGTGGGATGGATATGGTTTCGAGTTCGAGCCCTGAGTATGAAAAAAATCATGTTAGGGAGCGTTTCCTCCTCTTTTTTTTTTCTTTGTTTTTTTTTTTATGACATGAAAACCCGCAGCCGCTACCTTTCGGGTGCCCGTCCTTAAAATGGGTCTTATACGGTACCAGGGGCGGAGCCACATTGGCTCCAGGGGTTCATCCGAACCCCCTCAGCGAAAAATTATAGTGTATTTTTAAAGTTAAAATTATTTTGTTATGTATATATAGTAGATGTTGAACCTCCTGACTTCTTCGTGTATTTACCTTTTAGAATTTTTGAACCCCCTAGATAAAAATTTTGATTCCGTCACTGTACGGTACAAATCTGGAGTAATTGGAAACTCAGTACAGTACCGAACACTGAATGGGAAATAAAAGAAAAATGAACTATCTAGAATTCTTAATTTGGTAATGTAAAAATGCAGAAAATAACTTGCTATTATCGATTGGATTATGATAATTACCTTTCTGCTTGAGTGCACAAGCGGGATCTAGGTACAATTCAAGATCTGTAATATATATGTCACACAGACCCCATCTTTTTACTAGTATTTTCTTTTCCTCTTCACTTTGTCGTTCATTAATAGGCAAAAGAGATCATTTTCACTTTTGGTAATTGAACATGAAAACATACCTGAGCTGAAGTGGCGAAATCAAGAATTTCATTAAGGGTATTCAAAGGTAATCTTTAATGTATATGTATAAACAAAAAATTCAACTTATATACATTAGTATATTCAACTCGCGCCCTTAGGGGGGCTCCATATGCATAATGGAGATGCTATAACCAAAGTTCAAGGAGCAAGCTACCCTGTCTTAACAATGGCTTAGATACACGAAATCTTTAGGTCTTCACATATTAGCTGCAGAGATTTCCACCGGTTTGTAGAGTAAATCAAGCCAACTATTCACCTTGCAATCTTTGAAACCCAAAAAGACCTTTGATTTGTCACCTCTTTTGACCAAACACTAATCCTAACAAAGTTGTATGTTATAAAATAATAAACTTACTCATTATATGCAGCTATATATGTGTAGATTTGTCATGTAGTCATGTCCTAATGTTTAAACAGGGCTAGAGTATGGCGTGTGGGTAACATAGACCGTAGTGTAATAATGGGGGCAATTCGCAGGAATGCCCTTATTTTGGGTGGTCTTTAATTTTGTCCATCAAAATGGAAGTATTTAACTTTTGCCCTTTGCTTAAAACCTCAGGGTTTCGAATTCGAACTCCTTCTCAGTCGAAAATTTAAAAAAAAATCGGACAACCTATGTCCCATCGGGTATAGTTTGCCTGCAAAACTTTACCTTAAGGTAGAGTTTGCAGGCAAATTATGTTTGATGGGGCAGAGTTGCCTGCAAAACTCTCCCTTAAGGCAGAGTTTGCAATGGGGCAGAGTTTGCCGGCAAACTATGCCTTAAGGTAGAGTTTTTCAGGCAAACTATGTCTTAGCAAAGGTAAAGTGTCACGACCCAACTAGGGGCCGCGACGGGTACCCGATACTTGTACCGAGCACCCCTTATCTCGTATCGTACTTTTACTACTAGGTGGGCCGTATAGACTATACCGTATTTTTTTTTTTTCTGTTGCTTAACGCTAACATTAATGGCATAATTGTAGACATGGACTTATAAACTTTGCTAGCACATTATACAACGACGAGGACCACAAAAGTACAAAACATCTGACTGTACATATCTGTCTACGAGCCTCTAAACAAAGTACATCTACATATACAAGGAGGACCGGTTCTACCGTGCCCGAATATGTACACAAAAGTAGTACCAAGAAACTGAGGCTCCGGAACAACTGGAGCGCTGCCACAGTACTGCTGATGGAGCTTCTAAGAGTCAAATTTGTCTACCTGTTGACCTGCGCGGCATGAAACGCAGCGTCCACAAGAAGGGACGTCAGTACGAGTAATGTACCGAGTATGTAAGGCATGAATAATAACATAAAAGAGATATAGCGCATGTCATGAAGTAGAAACACAACCTGTACATATAAGTGCACGTTGGCGGATACCATGCATGCTTAGCGCTGCGGAACGTGCAGCTCGATCCATATGTGCATATACTATAACGTATTGCTGCGGCACGTGCAGCCCGATCCATATACATATAATACTTTGCTTTCTTGGACAACATTTCTTTTCATATATATATAACATAGAACATATCATATTGCCGAGGCGTCAGCTCCGATCCATTTAACCATATATCCCGCGTCCGGGACGATATCATGTACCATACTCCAACTGATCAGGTGGCTATGCGTCTATAGCGCCTTCTCTTTCCCAATCTTCCCCATATACATGTACATATACTTATCGTTCGATAAACGAAACAATTAAGAAAATTCGGGAATAACGGGCCCACCTCGGGTCAAATGAGGTGGCGTACACGATTTACATACGTTACATTTCATGACGTCACTTGTGAGAGTTTTAAGGTAGTCGGGTCCTATTTGTGCAAGTTCTAGATGTTTAGTCAATTTTTCAACATTTCATACAATATTTAATTCAATTCTACTGAATGAAAAAGGGAAAACTTTGGGTGCGGATTTCGGAGAATAGAGTTGTCCCCGAGGCTCGTATCCAACTTATTACGTTTAAGACATGCCATAGAAGGAAGGGTGAATCCTTACATACCTTTTCCGATTCATACACGTCTCCAAAATCAAGTTTCAAGTTCGCCAAAATCTACAATTTGATCACAATTACCAAATGTTAATTGTAAAGCTTTAAGATTTCAATCTTAACCAATACTTGTCTACAAAAATTTGGGCAGCATCTCCCCTATAAATACACCATCCCCAAAATTCAACTTAGCCAATTTTTTTAATCAATATCAATCCGGGAATTCAACCCGGCCAAACTATCAACACAATGACAACAACCATGACTACAAAACACAATATAACACAACTAGTCTTCTTTCCAACATAATGCAATAGTTTTCATTCCAACTTCACATTTCCAAACCAATCTCAATGCTTTTACATTCATTACTAATCAAGATCATTACAATATAATTCGGAAGCATTTCATATCATTTCTACCAAATATTCACAAGATATACAAACTTTCCACCAAAACCATAATCCATCCAAAACTTCAAATCTTCAATCTACATATTCATAACATATTTCCATCTTCCAATTTCATCAACCATAATCATAATTTGCACCTTAATAATTTCATTTTCATAATTACATAAATCTACCATAAAATCACAAAACTTCTCATAACCACTTAACAACCAATCTTTCATGCCAATATGGACTATTATCCTTCCAAATTCACCAACTAACATAATAATTCACATTTAAAACTCCACTTCTATAATTACATAAAAACTTCATTAAAATCATATAATTTCCTATAACTATTCCCAATAATTTTCCATGCCAACTTGAACCATTTTCTTCCATTTCCAATATAAATTTCACCATAACCACAACTAGAATACAACATAAAATTCAACTCATATTATTTATACAACAATATACATATATGTCCACTTACATATATGCACACCCATTTTGTAAACTTCCATATTTCCATAAATTCTACTTATTTCTACATACTACAACATAAACCAACCTTCATAATATAATAAAAAGGGATTAATTCTTACCTTTTTCTACAATCTTCTTCACTTGACCAAGTTGTCAACTTGAAGAAACAAGTGTTCTTCCTTCCAAAATAATTACACCAAGTTGTAAAGGACCCTTTAATTGGTAGAAAATGATTTTTGAAAAAAAAAAAAAATTTTTTTTTTTTGGTCTAGAGCTTGGCCGAAAATGGCCTTCTTATTCTTGCTCTTCTTTCTCTTGTTTCTCTCTTTTTCAATTGTCTTGAAACTTCTAAATGTTTCAAGACAATTTAATGATCCTTTATATTAATTATCACATGGGAAATTTATTAATTTTGTGGGCTTGGGCCATAAGATGGCCGGCCACCCCTCTCCTTTGGGCCTTAATTCGTTTTTTATTTTTTTGGGCCAACTCGGTTGATCCCGAGTTGGGCCTAGCCCACTGACCTTTCGACCTTAAAACGTCCATATCTCTTTGTACCGATGTCACCTGGGAACCCACGACCTATGGTTGGAAAGCTAATTCAATTATCTACAACTTCTATTTCTTGGTATTTTCCAAATTCCAAACTTATAATACCGTTTTTGCCCCTAGAAGTCAGATCACCCGAAAACATTTTCTTAAAAATATTCGTTTGGAGGACTTCCACTTTGATTTGGCCCAAGGGTCCTTCTTGAGTTGTGTTTAACTTCACATATGTGATTCATATGACTTTTCAGATGTCCCAAAAAAATCTCGATGTGTGGGCCCCACCTCAGCAAATAATCTGACGTTCAAAAATACGGGATATAACACAAAGTTTCACAGTCAAAACTCTGTCTTGCGAATTCAAGTTCGACCTAGTGATTTTTTTTTATTTTTTGACTGAACGGGGGTTCAAACCTGGAACCTAAGAGTTTTAAGCGAAGCGTAAAAATTAAAGACCAGTAATTTGAGGGACAAAAATTAAAGACTAGTGCATTTGAAGGGCACTCCGCACAAAAAAAAAAATGTAATAATGTTCATTTTTTATTAACTCGGTTTTCTTCCAAAGCCTCACACCAATTTTGTTTTCTTATCAATTTGCACACCCAACATAAAATTTGGTGAGAATAACTACCAAAGTACAAAGGTACTGGTAATTCCTTGGGCTTACCACCATAAGTATACCTTTGATTATAGATGCTATACAGTGCTGCAGCCATTTTTTTGCGCGGATTGCCCTTCTTTTGGGGTGGTCTTTAAATTTTGCACCTCATATTTATGGTCTTTAAATTATGCCCCTCATATTGCTGGTCTTTAATTTTTGCCCTTCGCATTGCAACATTGAGCGTTCACGCAGAAATCATGAGGTTCTGAGTTCGAACCCCCGCTCAAGCATAAATTAAAAAAGAAAACTGCAAGACAAGGTTTGGGTCGCGTGTATGCCGGAACCGGCATAAACTTATGAAGGAATTACCAAAGTTATGTCGGACCCGACATACTCATGCCTTATGGGCAGACTTGGCATAAGTATGTCGGGTCCGGCATAACTTTGAGATCTCATGTCAACTTTTTACAGATTTTGTGACATCAAAATGCTCTATTAAAATTCAAGTGGTTTTTGTGTCAATGTGGCCTAAAGACTTTCTTTGCTACATTTCCTGTATTGGATATATTATAACTGCTCTTGTTAATATATTATGGGGTAGTGTTAGAAAAGAGTAGTTGTCGTGATTTTGTTCCATTATATCTAAGCCTAGTTTTTCATGAGTATTAACACTATGATAATTGTTGACAGCATTTGCATGACGATGAGTGGAAGAAGCCACGCACAAAGTTTTTACCATGAAGCCTTTTAGTTCTGTAATAATATTGGAAGGAGGACAATGAAATTCTTCCTAGGTACCCTCATCCGGTGGGGGCATACTTTTAATGGGCAAACTTTGATGCCGGACCCGACATAAACTTGTGAAGGAATTACCAAAGTTATGCAGGACCCGGCATACTTATGCCAAGTCTGCCCATAAGGCATAAGTATGTCGGGACCAGCATAAGTTTGGTAATTCCTTAACAAGTTTATGTCGTTGGGGGCATACTTTTAATGGGCAAACTTTTATGCCGGATCCGGCATAAACTTGTGAAGGAATTATCAAAGTTATGCCGGACCCGACATACTTATGCCAAGTCTGCCCATAAGGCATAAGTATGCCGGGTCCAGTATAACTTTGGTAATTCCTTCACAAGTGTATGCCGGTGGGGGCATAGCGAATTTAAACTCTACCTTGCGATTTTTTTTTAAAATTTTAACTGTGTGGGGGTTCGAACCTGGAACCCATGAGATTTAGCCGAAGGGCAAAACTTAAAGATTTCAAATATGAGGGGCAAAATTTAAAGACCACCCCAAAAGAAGGTGCGAATTGCCCTGCTGCAGCTGGGCCAATTCTATTTGGATCTCAAATATTGGGGCTTATGGTTAGAGTAGAACTTCCCGAGTTTTTTCCTTGGACTCTCATAACACAATACTATTTTTATTGTGATAACTTCTAAGTTGGACAATTCAACCTGGGCCAAAGTCAGAGTCGCATTAGTATTTCAGTCTCTCCCCCTAAATATAATAGTTAATACTTGTACTTTTTTAGTAGGGAGAAAAATATAAGTAGACAAAAATATAATAATATTTAAATACTCTTAGCAAGTAAATAAAATTAATATTCCATGACAGGTTAAGAATTTTATAGTAAAATAAGTTGCTTTGTATAAGGTAACTGCTCCTTATATTTCAATGGGACTTTATATCCTCAATAACTGTTCTTTTTACGACATTTCCATTTTTCACACTTTCTCCATAGGTTCCAAACATTTTCTCCCAACACAGTATTTCCATTATGTAATCTTTGGCCTTTTTGTTTTGATTTCAAGGGTTTTTTTGTTTTTTTCCTTTCAAGGGTCAATAACATTAGCATCATGACAAAATAAAAGATCACTTATACTATTAATTTAATATACAAATTATTTCTCAAGAAAATATTATACCAAGCATGTTATATTATACCTCAATAGTATTAAAATATATTTGAATTATACTATGTATATTAACACATTAGTATACATATTGTACCTTTGAAAATGAAATATACCAGGTATAATGTTTATTTAAAGAGAATAAATTAAAAATACGTGTCATATACATTGTATAATAATGGTATAATGTAAATTTTGTATTTAAATTAAAACATAAATTAAAATACATCCATTAGCAGTATCCAAATTATTCATCATCACCTTACAATTATACATTTTCTTTAGAAATTTTGGGTCTGAGAATTGAAATATATGCCTCCTCTTTCTATACGTCCTTGGAATCAGAAAATAATGGAGGTTTATTGGTTGAAGAAGAGAGAGAAGAGTGTGTTAGTTAAAGAAACGAGAGAAATAAGGAAATGTGGATGAATCCCTGATTTAGGGGATACCTTTTTTCTTATACGTATTTTTTTGAATATGTCAAAAGTGTAATAAAACTTGTTCTTTTTTAAGATATGCTAATTAGGTGCTTAATTTTAAAATCGTGACCAGCAGTGTAATTTTCTCTTTTTAGTAAACTTGAAAATGCCAGGTTAAATGTCACAAGCCTTCACAACCCAAATTGAATTGTCTTTTGTGCAAATCTTTATTTTTGTCATTGTCAATGAACTTATTTTCTTTTTCTCATTGTCAATAAACTTATTTTCCTAGAAAAAATATTTTTTTAAAATTTTGAACAACCGAACACGGGAAATTGGGAGAAAATGTTTTCCTCCATACCGGACACACCCTAAAAACATCTTGTTTTCTTTTCATGTAGTGATTTTGTTTCCCTTATGATTCACTACTGCAATTAAGATATGTTTTGTGATTTTGCCAGTTAATAATGCACAAGTTTTAAGTGTAGGAACCTAGGTACACTAGGTACACTATTGTACCTTTGATTGTAGACGCTATACAGTGCTGCAGCTGGGCCAGTTCTATTTGGATTTCAAACATTTGTGCTGGTGATTAGAGTAGAACTTGGAGTTTTCTTGTTGGACATTCTTACATAACTC
This sequence comes from Lycium barbarum, assembly GCF_019175385.1. Taxonomy (NCBI): domain Eukaryota; kingdom Viridiplantae; phylum Streptophyta; class Magnoliopsida; order Solanales; family Solanaceae; genus Lycium; species Lycium barbarum. The sequence continues at coordinate 14,388,475 of NC_083340.1, forward strand.
AATTTAAATTGTGATAGTTTCTAAGTTGGACAATTCAATTTGGGCCGTGAAAGTCGAGTCCCCAATATTTTTAACCCAAAAAGTGTCAAAAGACATCAAAATATTCCACTAAAAAAAAAAAGTAACTAAAATACCTTTTGCGCACTAAATTAGTGCGCAATAGGACCAAAGAGTAAATTTACACTTTGGCCCTATTGCGCACTAATTTAGTGCGCAATAGTGGTTCACTAAAACTGCCAGCCCTTTATTCTTTTGAATAGTTTTGAAATTCACGTTTTTTTTCGTACTTTGACCAAAGATTAGTCATGTTTAAAAACGCCGAAATATCAATATTATATATAGAACCTGATATCTTTTTCTGCAAACAATAATGTAGGCTCAACGCAGCAACTATACCTATATGTTTGGATCGTCGTTTTAGGGGTTGTAAAGTGCCCCAAAGTAAGTTTTATTTGTTTGGAAACTTGTTATCTTTAGGTTTAAGTGTTTTTATAGGGTTTTGATTAATTTAGGACGTCGCATGAGTTACTATTAATCGATAATGAAAATTAAAATAACTAATTATCATTAAGAAAATAATACCAAAAAAAAATATAATATTAACATAAAATGTACATTTTATTTACAAATATACAAAAAAAAAAAAAAATTACAAATATACAATCTCCATTCCCCTAGGTCCCACATGTGAGAGGCTTTAGAATAACCTTAGGCCTAAGGCGAACCCCACCACCCCCACTACTCTCACCATCATCTCCATCCCCCTCTTCCTCTTAATGAATACACGCTGTATAGCGTGATAATCTTGCGTTCCCTTTCTAGGGGGCTTGTTCAAAACATGCTTCCTAGGGGAGACGACGGTGGCCGAAATGTGATCTTCAGGAGATGACTCTATTAGAGCAGGAGACGGGTCCACAGGTGCAGAAGAATGTACATGAAATAACATATAATCAATTTAGTTTAGTTTTATGCTAAACTAAACATAAAATAACATATAAACAATTAATTTAATACGTTATTTTATTGTAAGAAATCAGACCTGTGTGTCGACGGCTCCTGAGATGGCTAGTGAGAGGGCTCCTTAGAGGGCCCATAAGCTGGCTCCTCAGTTGTCTCCTGAGTGGGCCCCGGAGCTGGTGATGTAGATGGTGCCGGAGTAGGAGACAGGCCCACAGGCGCAGAAGAATGAACCTGAATTAACATATAATATAGTTTAGTTTTATGCTAAACTGAACATAAAATAACATATAAACAATTAATTTAATACATTATTTAATTGTAAAAATTTAAAATTGTGTGTCGACGGGCTCCTGAAATGGCCTACTAGAGGGCTCTTGAGATGACTCCTCAGCGGTCGCCTGAGCAGGCCCCGGAGCCGGAGACATATCGAACTCCTCGAATAAGAAATCGAAGTCCAGCACCGTGCCACCCTTTAGATCACGAGCTAGCCACTCACCCTGTGGATGACGAACTGGCAGTTGTGCAGGCGATGGCCAGAACATGTGATCTGAAAATAAATTCAACGTATATAAAGGTGTTGACGGATGCTCTGAAGTCGACGGGATCTCTGAAGTCGATGGCCGGCAAGAAGTCGACGGGATCTCTGAAGTCGACGGAGGCTGCTGGGTTGGAGCTGGAACTGGTATATGGTCGTCAGGCTCATTTATTAGACCATGACCCCCTCTGGCCCCACCCCCTCTGTGACTAGCCTCTTTGGGCCTACCACCTCGGCCACCAGCCCTTCTCTCCTACCCTCTCGGCTACCAGCCCTTCTGGCACAACCACGACCACGACCACCCACTGCCTGATGCGGGACCTATGGAACAGGCTCGCCGACACGTCTGAGCTCCTGCGCTTCCTGCATACCACCCTTGGCTAGCTGAACCATCCGCGCTGCATATCCCGCTGTCTCGGGGGCATCCATATGGTCCAAGCTCTCCCAGCGCATCCTTTGTACAGTCCGTAGCTGCATTTGTTTGAAAATTTTAATGATTGAATAAATTTGTAACTTAATACATAAAACGATTAATTAAGTTTAAGACTAATAAAACTTACCAACGCTTCATACTATCCTGAGAGAGATGCATATCTTCGGCCATCTGCACGAGGCCTCGCGGGATTGATAATCAAGCTGCGAGTGATCCGAGCGTACCATCGCATGTACGTCTAGACCGGAGTCACATGTCCGACCACCGCTAGCGTCCCCACCCTCTGATCCCAACGGTAGACCTGGAGCTGCATAAAGGCCCGCCATGCATCAGTGACGGCCGTACGCTAGTCTCGGGTATAATGGTCGTGCTCCCAAGTCGCCTGCTTAGGTAAATTCTGTACATGGCCGAACTGTCAGAAGTCGCGGTCGGGCGCGTGCTCCTCAACGATGTCCATATGTATCAACAAACACCGCGACCTCCATGAGGGCTCACCAGCCCAACAAAATGCCGGCAGCTGATCCACAATCTGATCATATGGCCTCCATATAAAAGCCTGTAAAGAGAATTGAATTAGTTAACAATAAATGACTAAAATAGTAAAAATAATAAAAAATAACATACTAATGTTAAATAAAAAAAACTTACTGTGTTCGACGTCATACGATCCAACTAATTCCTGAACGGGAGAATACTGTGGTGCGTATCCACATCTCGGATAACACCTCCTCTCGTCCATCTCCGTGCGTATGGCATCGCCTCATCAATATAGTCAAGCGGAGGGTCAGCAGCTATGGGTTGAGGTCTCATCCTAGTCCACACCCATATCTGAAAGGGTCATTAAAAATATATTTATTACTCGTCAAAGCTATATTAAAAATAAAATTACACATACTTAAATATAGTACCTGAAGGAGCGGGCAAAATGCAGTGACATCGGTCCTCGCGCCCATAGACGCTCGATAGAATCCTAGATACATGAAAGTCAGGACAGCAGCGCCCTAACTGTAACATCCCAACTTGCCCAGATGCTCCAGAAAGGGCAAATACCTCAAGCTCACATGCGAACCCGATGTGTTCGGGAATAGGATGCCCCCGAATATGACGAGAAGGTACAGACGAGCATGTCGGCAACATCAGCCTGAGGTGTGTCCTCTGTAATCGGATGCTGCATGTCTATGAGGCGCAATTTATCGAAGAGGGAATGCATCATCAGCCGACTCTGTCCCCATATATGACCCTCTTGAGGCGTGAAACCAGTGAGCCTGGTCAACTCCTGCCGATACGACGACATCTGCTGGGGCTCCTGAAAAACCAAAGTGAGTCCATCGACTTGGAGACCGTAAAGGACCTCCACGTCCTGAAGGGTGATAGTGGCCTCACCAGTGCGGAGATGAAATGTATGGGTCTCCGGTCGCCATCGCTCAATTATGACCGTCACAAGAGCCCTGTCATGCTGTACACAACCAGTAGCGACACAACGGTAGATACCGCCCCGATATAGTATCTTTAAGACACGAGGATGTGGGGGCCGAGCTGCTAAAATATCTTATGCTTGCTCCATAAGCCTGGGACGGACCAAGCAGGTGGGATCTACATCCGAATCCCATACTAGCTGGGACCTATGTTGCTGCTGTAGGTGAAGCACCTTTGGCTCGAAGGGCCCCGGATGAAGGTGGCGGGATCCATGAAGGTGTCGTATCTGTTTTATGCATTTTTAATTAATCATTAACATGTAATATTAATTATGTAATCTTTTATCAAAAAATTATACTAAGGATGTTCAATCCTAAACTAAAGATGTTCAGACCTACACTAAGAATGTTCAATTATGCTAACTAATTAAGACTTTAACGGGAAGTTATATTATCTATCTAAATTTGCGAATTAATAATTGTTAATTAATTATTATACTAACTACAATTAACTAACTAATATTATATTAATGCTATTTCAACTCTTAAACTAGGGATGTTCAAACCTAACCTAAGGATTAAATATAATTAACTAACAAATATAATCTTAAGGATGTTTAGACCTAACCTAAGGATGTTCAATTACACTAACTAACTAAGACTTTAACGGGAACTTATATTAACTATCTAAATTTGCGAATTAATAATTGTTATTTAATTATTATACTAACTACAATTAACTAACTAATATTATATTAATGCTATTTTAAATCTTAAACTTGGGATGTTCAAACCTAACCTAAGGATTAAATATAATTAACTAACAAATATAATCTTAAGGATATTAAGGTTTAACTAAGGTTGTTCAATTATACTAACTAACTAAAACTTTAACGGGAAATTATATTAACTATCTAAATTTGTGAATTAATAATTGTTAATTAATTATTATACTAACTACAATTAACTAACTAATATAATATTAATGCTATTTTAAATCTTAAACTAGGGATGTTCAAACCTAACCTAAGGATTAAATACAATTAACTAACAAATATTATCTTAAGGATATTAAGGTTTAACTAAGGATGTTTAAACCTAAACTAAGGATGTTCAATCCTAAATTAACACATATTTCATAAATAAAAATATAAAGATTAACAATTCATTATCATACAATTAACAATTAGCTAGTAAATAATTAACAAATAAAAAAAATTAGCTAGCAAATAATTAATAAATAAACAATTAATTAATGAAACTATTAACAAATAAGTATTTAATAACTAATTAATAAATAATTAACAAACAAACAATTAGTTAATCCGTAAATTAATAATCAACAAATAAACAATTACCTAACAAACAATTAACAATTAATTAATAAAAAATAAAAAAATAAAAAAATAAAAAAGGGCAGTGGACTGTGCAATATATTTTTTTTCCGCAATCCGCAACTATTACACAACAATCATGCTTAAGAGAGTAATATATTTAACAATATAATACAAAATTCGTAATGAAATACCTAAAATGAAGGTGGTTTTTAGTTTTTGAAATCGAGTTTTACGCCGCTATATTCCGATATCAAAGCTTTGAAACTTGTTTTTTGCCTTGAATATACAAAGAATATTGACATTTGGGTTAAAAATTGTTCGAAAACAATGTTTTTAGATCGTGGGGACCACTGGAAACGAAGGAAGCTCGTGCATTCTTTTTTTTTTTTTAAAAAATGGTGGGGACTATTGGGCGGTGAAGACAAGGAGGTGTTTTAGTGAACCACTTAGTGCGCACATGGTATTTTCATTTTTTTTAGTAGGGTATTTTGGTGCCTTTTGATATTTTTTATGATAAAAAAGTTGCGGACTGCGGGAAAGTCAGAGTGACATCTTCCATCTGATTGAAATAACCAAGGACATATCATATAACAAGAATATGATAAAGTTGCAGTAATCAATTTGATTGATCAGTTCCCTCATTATATACTAAATCATAAAATAACAAATGCACTCATTTGATTTTATGGAAGTATTAATTTAATATTTGTGCTGCCTATTTTATCCATTTTTTTTTTTCAACTCTGTAGTTCAGACAGAATATTTTTGTTAAGACGATCGCTAGCGCCCGAGGCCGGGGACAGGGTTTTTACAACTTTCCATACCTAGTGGTGATTTGGAAGTTTAATGTCATTTCTTAAATAAAATCATATAATCTATTATGTAAAGAATATAAAAATGAAAGTAATAACATTAATGGGTCCAAATTTTGTACAAGATGAAATTTTTCTTACCAAAGTAGAGAGATGCCTTTTTTTTTTTTTTTTTTTTAATAACCTCTTCCCTTTAGTATGTTTCGATGCTGGTTAAATGAATTAATCTTGATCTTGAACTTTACATAAGATAAATACTACTACTAATCCAATTATACACTTGAGAGAATAAGTGAAAAGGTGCAATGACGAAGAACTGAATTATGAAAAAGTTTTCCGTTTTATGATACTTTTGTTTATCCATAATCATACCCTTTAGTAATTCTTCTGGTTTCGTTGATTTATCTTTAAATGCATATTTATAATATAGGTGTATAATTAATTGGACTTTTGCTTACTTAACATCTTTCTTTATTTTTCACTTGCCTCCTTCAATTCATTCTTTGAATTCCAATTATTAATGTGAAAGTAGTTGAATATTTCGATCGAATTTGATCTAACATGAAAAAGATTACACTCTATAAGAGATTTGAATACATCGAGTTTTGGATACTCACATTTTACTTAATTGAATTAAGAGCGCTTTCTCATCACTATAAATACGACCATAAAGATCTTATTCTGATCACTTATTGGTAATTGTTGACACTTCTCGATCGAACTTTGTGGTCCCTCATCATGTGATGATCACATATCTATCGACACGTGACTTTTCGAATGCATGTCTAGTTTATTTTTCAAGATAAGCTTCTGAAAGTCGTTTATTTTTTGAACTTCGCGAACTCGTACATCAACACAAAATATCGTTGAACTCGGACAAGTTCAAGAACACAGGGCCACTACAATTCATACTCCCTCCATCTCATAATAAGTGTCATCTTAATAAAAAAAAAAATACACATAGTAAGAAATCAATAGCAATGTAAAATTTACCAAATTACTCCTATAATAAAAATAAATTATTTTTACCTCTTGATTAGAGCATGAACAAGAAGTAAATCTTTTGACAGTGGGAATCCAACAATACCAAGTTGTTATGTGGCTTTTTCAATCATTATTTAGATGTTATTTTATTGTCCTAGGGTAGAATTGAAAAAAACTAGCTAATTTATGTATTGATTTCCTAAGATGATACTTATTATAGAATAATTTTTTTTAACTAAAATGACACTTATTATGAGACGAAGGGAGTAGTAACTAAGAATATTACAATGAGAAAATATTTTTTAAGCAAGCGTGTGTGTATATCTGTCGTAGCATGGTTGTACCAAAGTGAAGTGAACGTGTACATTCACACAACTCAAGAAATAAAGACTTTAAAATAGGCAATGGCCAAAAGGTGTGGGGAGAGATTCAATGAAAAGAAGGTATGTGAAAAAGGCATGACAAGAAAAAAAGCTGAAGAGTCAAAAGAAAGTAGAGTGTCGTTGAAAGTGGTCTGGTTGACAACATGCGAACAATGGAGAAAAAGCCAACTTCACGTGTACGGTCGGGACAGTGCACACGGACACTTCAACTGCCTTTTCCATTGACAAAAAAAAAACGGATCCAAAATTTAAATTTTATGGGTCGAGTTTAGTATTTATTGAGTTTGAAATCAATTGTTTATACTAATTTAGTAAATATAATTTATTATATACATTACGTTTGAATCAAAGCTAATGAATTCGAATAAATCTATAAATTACACTCTACAACTGCTCCGGCCAACTGGCTATTCTTTACACTGTTGTGGCCTTCTCTCTTATCCACCATAGAAGTTATGGATAATGTAAGAAGTTTATTACCATCATTGATTTTTTGCGAGAGGGGATAATGTTCAGACAAAAAGTAAGATCGTTTGATTCTAATAGCGTAAGTTGGTAACTTAGTTCGAAAATGGTCGTTCAATAGTTGATCTTTTTTCCTCCTTCATACCATTTTCGCAACCACATTTTGATATTTTTGACAAGCGACAGATTGTCTCCGAAGAATAATCTTGTATACGGTAAAAACCGGGTCAATGTTTGACCGGTGAATCCGGAGCCGAGGGTATGACCAGATGAGCACGAGCATATTCGGTCCCATCTTCACACCGGGGTATTTTACCGGATGTGATTGATCCGAGAAGAGAAAAGCGTGTCCGTTGTCCGGGTACGCCGGTCTAAGATCAACTTGTCCGTTGGTCCGGTTAACCGGTTACGATGTTGCCACACGTCAGAAACCGTTCTGCCGTTTTGTATTGATGACCGTACGGGTGTCAGACCGTACGGTCCTACCTTATCCATTTTCGGGTTTCTTTATTCAAAAGGGCTTTGCATTGTATTCAAGGCCCATGAGGCATACCTATAAATAGAGGACACTTTCCCACTTTTTGGGATTAGCTTTTTTCAGATCTCAACATTGTAATAGAAAAATATATATATATTCAGTGTAAATCTCGAATCACTATACACATCTACATAGCAACAACTCACATATATACATATATCGCAATAAACAAATACATATTCATTTCATACCAACCAAAATAGATTGAAATTCATCCACATATACTATACCTCACTTACAAATTCAATTGTTACCGAAATTCGGGGTAAAAGGTTTGGCGCCCACCATAGGGCTAGGATAATAGTGGTTTTTTAATCTTTGTTCTACCTTCTGTCACCCGTTGATTAAGGAATCTACTAATTTCTGCAAAAAACGGACAAAATAGCAAGCAGCGGACAGTCCGGTCATGTCAACAACAACGAAATTGTGGCTGAAAATGAGAACAGTGGGTTATGAAACCTACCTATATATCCAATCGACCCAAACTCTGTTGACTCGAGAGAAGGCCTCAACCGGCAGAACACCGTGAATCAGGAGAATGCCGCCTTACCGGCCACTGATCCCTTGAATACTCATAACTCAATTACTTTATCTCGGGCTCAGGGCCGGAAAACACCGGATACTCTGAATGAGATTAACTTACGTTTAATTTTTGAAATGTTGCAGGAACAGGGGACCGCCATAGCCGAACAGGGATTGCAATAGCTCAGCTGCAGAGCAAAAATGATAAGGCAGCTCCTGAAAGGTCAAAAAGGGTCACCGAACCAAGGAGGGATGACATACGAATAGTCGAGAGTAATGGATCGGGAGCTGGATCATCCACCAAAGTTCTGAAGATGCTCGAGACCTTGGCAAAGCGGATCGATTCAACGGAGAAGAGGGTGGAAACGTATAACTCTCGGGTGGATCAGATCCTGAGAGCTCCGCCGATTCTGAAAGGGACGGATTCAAAGAGGTACATTCAAAGGCCTTTCCCTCTAAGTGCGGCTCCGTAGTTAATCCCGAAGAGGTTCAAGATGCCGGATATCTAGAAATACGACGGTACAACGGACTCGCAGACACCTGTGCCATAAAGGGCAATGATGTCGAAGAGGATGAAATTGAGTCTGTGTTGTTGAAAATTTTTGGGAAAACACTATCGAAAGGAGTGCAGACCTGGTATGACTATTTGCCCAAGCATTCGATCACTTCCTTCGAAATGCTCGCAGATGCGTTCATCAAAGCTCATGCCGGAGCTAAAACGGTGCAAGCCCGGAAGACGAACATCTTCCATATATCCTAAAGGGATGATGAGTTGTTACGAGAATTTTTGAACCATTTCCAAAAGGAACAGATGGAGCTCCGTCCGGTTTCGAAAAATGGGCTGCACAAGCTTTCACCAAAGGGCTTAATCCTCGGAGCTCGACTGCCTCTTTCAAACTAAAAGAAAACTTGTTGGAGTATGAGGCTGTAACCTAGGCAGATGTTCATAACAGGTATGAATCAAAGATTCGGGTAGAGGATGACCAACTCCAACTTCCCCAGGACCCATAAATATGAGCAAAAGCTCTGAGAGATCGAGGAAAAATTACGAGCCAGAGACGCGACCATCGAGGGAAAGGTATCAGCCATACTCTTATTCGGAAAAACCGAGCTTCAGATCGGAAAAATCGAGGGTCGGCCTCAGCTACTTCTCGGGTCGGGGCGATAAACTGGCCGAACGTCGGTCGAGGCCTGTCATTTAGAAGTGATGCCGGGAGCTCGGCTAGCAACAAAGACTTACCGAGGATATCGGAGTACAACTTCAACATTAACACCTCGGACCTCGTCTCGGCTATCGGCTGTATCATGGATGCTAGATGGCCAAGGCCATTGAGGTCAGACCCGGGTCGACGGGACCCGAGCATGGAGTGTGAATATTATGAGACCCATGGGCACAGAACTGAAGACTGTCGCCAATTAAGGGAGGAGGTGGATCGTTTATTGATGAATGGCCACCTTCGAGAGTTCCTGAGTGAACGAGCCAAAATCCACTACAAAGAAAGGGAGAGTCATAAACGGGCCGAGCCGGTGGAACCTCAACATGTAATCAATGTGATAACTGGGGGGAACGGATGCTCCACGAGGGCCGGTGATGAAACGAACAAAGGTTTCCATTGTACGTGAGAAGCGCAACCGGGATTATGTACCCGAGGGTTCTATCTCCTTCAGCAACGAGGATGCAGAAGGCATCATTCAACCGCACAATAATGCATTGGTAATTTTTATCCTTATTTTCAAATCACAAGTTAAACGTATTTTGATTGGCCCAAGTAGCTCGGCCAACATCATCCAGTGGAGAGTGGTGGAACAGTTAAGGCTACTCGACCAGATTGTACCGGTAGCCCGAGTACTCAGCGGGTTCAATATGGCAAGCAAAACCACGAAGGGAGAAATCTCTTTACCGGTCAATATTAAGGGCACCATACAACAGACAGTATTTTATATCATCGAAGGAGATATGAAGTATAATGCTTTTCTCGGAAGACTGTGGATTCATAGCATGAGAGCAATCTTATCAACACTACACCAGTTGTTGAAGTTCCCGACTCCGGAAGGGATAAAAACTATCCGAGGCGAACAGCCCGCAGCAAGGGAAATGGTCGCGGTCGAGGAAGCCCCCCTTTTCCGAAAAAGCCGGATCAAAGAGATGATGAACTAATCGGAGGCAAAGACACCAAGTAGCAATTAAAGAATATGGGTTCGAAAGCGGAGCAGAAGGGATCGAACCCGATTGGTGAAGAGGACGATTTCGGCGTACCCAGGTCGTTTGTATTACCGGATGACTCAGATGCAACCAAGTCTATCGTGGAAGAGCTGGAACAAGTCATCTTGTTCGAACATCTACCGGATAGAAATGTATACCTGGGCATGGGGTTAACCTCGGAGCTCAGGAACATATTAATTAAATTTCTTCAAGCTAATACCGATTGTTTTGCATGGTCCCATATAGACATGACAGGTGTGCCTCCGGAAGTCACGACTCATAAGCTCAGCTTCGATAGGAGATTTCCCCCAGTGAAGCAGAAAAGGAGGCCAATGGCCGAGCCAAAACATACCTTCGTAAAAGATGGCTAACAAAGCTTTTAAAAATAGGCTCTATCCGGGAGGTAAAATACCCGGATTGGCTAGCCAATGTAGTGGTGGTGCTAAAGAAAGATAACAAATTTAGAATGTGTGTTGACTATAAGGATCTGAACAAAGCATGCCCGAAAGATTTGTTTCCGATGCCTCACATTGATCGAATGATCGATTCAACGGCCGGGCATGAGATGTTAAGTTTTCTCGATGCTTACTCTGGGTATAACCAAATCCGGATGCACTCGGAGGATCAAGAGAAAACATCTTTTATTACCCGGTACGGGACTTACTGTTATAATGTCATGCCATTCGGGTTAAAAAATGTCGAAGCAACTTACCAACGCCTAGTTAATGGAATGTTCGAAGAACAAATAGGGAAAATAATGGAAGTTTATATTGATGACATGGTAGTTAAGTCCCTGGAAATAGAGAACCATTTAAAACATTTGCAAGATACCTTCGATGTCCTTCGCAAATAGAACTTGAAGCTTAATCCGGAAAAGTGTGCCTTCGGTGTCCGATCAGGCAAATTTTTAGGTTTCATGGTGTCGAATCGGGAATTGAAATTAACCCGGATAATATCAAAGCCATCGAGGATATTGAGGTGGTGAACAACGTGAAGGCCGTGCAGGGGCTCAACGGAAGGATAGCAGCACTGAGCCGTTTCATTTTGAGGTCTTCGGATAAAAGTCACCGTTTCTTCTCATTGTTGAGAAAGAAGAATGACTTCATCTGGACACCGGAATGGCAAAAGGCTTTGCAGGAATTAAAAAAATACTTATCGAGCCCGCCCCTACTGCACACGCCGAAGGCAGACGAACAATTGTTTCTATACCTTGCCGTGTCCGAGGTAGCGGTAAGCGGTGTTTAGGTCCGGGAAGAAGCAGGTACATAATTTCCAATATATTATGTGAGTAGGACTTTAGGGGATGCGGAGACTCGTTATCCACACCTCGAAAAGTTAGCCTTAGCTTTGGTAAGTGCGTCAAGAAAGCTAAAACCTTACTTTCAATGCCATCCGATATATGTAGTAACTACTTACCCGCTAAAAAATGTCATGCATAAACCAGAGTTACCAGGTAGACTGACCAAATGGGCCGTAGAGATTAGCGGATATGATATCGAATATAAGCTTAGAACAGCTATTAACTCTCAAATCTTAGCCGATTTTGTGCAGACTTTACCCCGCCATGATTCCTGAGGTCGAGAAAGAACTTTTGCTAACCTCGGGAAAGGCTTCAGGTATTTGATCTCTACACACAAGTGGGGCTTCGAACCTAAAAAGTTTCGAGTTGGGCATTGTCCTTAAAACCCCCGCCGGTGATGCCATTAGACAGTCGATTAGAACTATTAAATTGACTAACAATGAAGCCGAGTATGAGGCTATGATTGTAGGTTTGGAATTGGCTCCGAGTCTGGGAGCCGAAATAATAGAAGCAAAATGCAACTCTCTCAGAAAGGCCTCCACGAACTCATCCCATACTGCTGGTGGAGCATCCTCACCCCTGGACAACTCCCAGGACTCATACCAATTAACCGCTACATCACGCAACCGATATGAAGCCAATTCAACCGACTCAGTCTGGGAAGCTTTAGTCACCCGCAACGTATGCAGCATCTGGCGAATAAAATCCTGTGGATCCTCTGCGGGCTTTGACCCATAAAATTCTGGGGGGTTACAAGTCAAGAAATCACGGACCCTCAAACTATCGTGTCTGTCTGCATAATCACCTCCTAACCCGTGTCTGCGAGCCTGCCCCGACACCAACCTGGTCAATAACTGTACTGCGTCCCTAATGGCCCTATCCTCCGCCCCTGGCTGGGGAGCTGGAGGCTCGGGTGCTAGAACCCCAGGAGCTGGTGGTAGATCTGTCTCCTGATCTGCAGCTGCTGCTGCCCTAGGCTCCTCTGATAATGGTGGGGTAGCGGAGCTCACTGACTGGAGTCTAATCTCAGGCGCAGATTGGGCATAAGCCCTAGTAATCCTCTGGGTCTGACTGGTCTCTCCAGCTATGGCCTTGCCCTTCTGAGCGGCTGTCGCCTTCTTCGGAGGCATCACTGTAAACATAACAATCCGTTAGGGAGAAATTATCCTGATAATACAGCTCTATCGCACGATCTAGAATAAAAGGAAAGATGAAATCCTAAATGTCCTGTAGCTTCCTGTTTATAAATGTGGTGCACAACACATCGATAAACAAGACTCTACTCGACACGGTCTGTAGACACTCCGAGGATTGAACCGCTCTGATACCACTTTTGTCACGACCCAACCCCGTAGGCCGTGACTAGTGCCCAAATTGGACACTCATTTCACCTGTTAACTATAATCAGTTACAGCTAGCATGTCGTGACCTTATTTATTTAAAAAGGCAGGACGTTATTTTAAAGTTATCACAATTCTGTAAGTCATAGGCACTTGTCTCCTGAGGAGTTACAATTTTTCAGCAGCAACATATATATATACACGCAAGCTGACAAGGCTGCCACTACACGCAACATTCCAAATATACATACATATGCAAGCTGACAAGGCTGCCATCACGAATGGGTACGCCCCAAACATAAGTCATGTTCATACAACGCAACGACAACTATATACAGACCCACACAGATGTCCACAGACCTCTAAGAGTAGTGATAGTATCATATGACGGGACAGGGCCCCGCCGTACCCCGAATAAACACATACATATACGACAAAAGGGAGTTATACCACAAGCTAGGCTCCGGAACAAAGGAGCACTTCAAAGTAGCTGAATAAGTATCCTAAGCTGGCGGATCTCCAAAACGAGCGTCTATACCTGCGGGCATGAACGCAGCCCCCCGAAGAAAGGGGGTCAGTACGGAATATGTACTGAGTATGTAAAGCATGAAATATAGTAATGGACTCATACTGAGACAAGGTGTATAGGACCCAATGCAACAAACAGAATTTCATAAAATTTGCCTTTGAACATATTTCATCTGTATCATTCTCATTTCAATATCAATGTAGAGTGTTGTAATCAAAGTTGCATAATCATTCTGTATATAACATATATAACGTGTCCCGGCCCTTTAGTAAGGGACTCGGTAATTAAAATCATAGCATCATAAACATAAACAAATACGTGTCCCGGCCCTTTAGTGAGGGACTCGGTAATTAAGGAATATATGCCCTCCTGGCCACCATCTCCATATCATATCATCATATCATCATCATATCATCATATCATCATATATATATAGCGTATCCCGGCCCTCTAGTGAGGGACTCGGTGAGTAATATAGTAAATATGCGCACGAAAACGTGTCCTGGCCCGGGACTCACTGAAGGATATAGCGGTAAGCACGAGCAGAATAATAAGCAACCACATATATGCAATTCATCTTTTGAGACTCAATAGATAAGCAACTAACCAGCTTTATAGTGATGGGATAATAATCATATTCAATTCTTTTTAAATCTCATAACCAACTACAACAAGAAACGTTTCAGATTTCATGTACATGTATTAATTTAACATAGTGTGGCTTTTGAAAGTCAAGTATACCTCTAGTTGTGCGATTCTTTAAGAATAGGAACTGCTATACATCATTCATTAGTCAATCATATAGTAGGCTCGTGACAATAACATTACAGAATGAAAGAATCACAAATCATGCTTGGAACTAGAGAGTAGAGTTTACCCCAAGGTTCATATCATTTCATACTTACGTCTAGGACATGCCAAAAGAAAGAAGGAATAGGCTTTACATACCTTTAGCGTTTAGTCGTATTATAACTTGTACTTGCTGCCCAAAAACACTTATCCTATATCAAGATATCAAGAGCTACAATTAGTCTACAAAAGAATTTAATACGTATTTTGACGCTCACAATCCCTTTCTAACATTTAAACGACGTTTCGTTCGCATTCAAACCAACTAGTGCTACAAGCTAACATTGCTAATCATTCTTTCATATATCAATCCAAACTTGTTTAACATGACTTAGGGGACTTTGGACAGCTTGCACATCATTCAAATCAGTCCCAAACTCACGGCCAAACAGCACATACCACAATACCATTTTCACTTAGCAATTTTCCAGTTTTAACTTACAACGACAACAACACGTTTAATAACATTACTTTCACGATTCTTGGAACTGTTTTAGCATCATCTTTATTCTTACAACAGCCCACAAATCATTTCAATTTCAACTTGAATCATTGCACTTCACTTTCACTATATGTTCATAACAACATTCAACACTCAACATTCAACATACACTTATTCACTTCTAACCTTAAAACAGTCCACGGTTTTGGACTGCTTGTATACTTCAACATGATTCGTTTCTTTAACACCTCAATTCACATATTCAACATGCATACAATATACCACAATGTCCATAACAACAACAATCAAAACTTGGCACAAAACAGTCCACAATCCCCCCTAAAACAATCCCCTTACACGGCTTCAACACCACTCCAACAACTTCATGATTTTCATCCATTTATCCATACTACAACACATTCAATCCACTTCCAATACATGTACAAGAAGATTAAACATGATTCCATTAAAGCCAACAACACACGGCTCATTTAAATTTTAAGAAAAACAGTCCAATACCAACATGCAACATCATAAACCAACTTCTACAATCTTTGTTCATTTACCTATGTTGACACACATTCAATTCATCAACAATACATGCAAAATGAAACCAACCATGGCTTCACCAAGCTCACGGCTCACCCCCTACTTCAACCACAACAACAATCCAACAACAACATGCATGAATTATACATTCAATTCATCATGCAACACAAGAACAATGATCATTCTTACCTTGTAACTACACTTCAATCGGCTAGCCTTCACTTTCACTTCTTGAATTTTAACACTTGTTCTTGCTATATTAAT
The DNA here is from genome assembly GCF_019175385.1 of Lycium barbarum. Classification (NCBI taxonomy): domain Eukaryota; kingdom Viridiplantae; phylum Streptophyta; class Magnoliopsida; order Solanales; family Solanaceae; genus Lycium; species Lycium barbarum. The sequence goes on from NC_083340.1 coordinate 14,404,335, forward strand.
GGATGCTACACGTTAATATACCTTCAATGGAGTTGGATTGCTTAGGAAAAACTGAATTTTTTGGAGAAATTTGGACCCTCGCTCTCGGCTAGCTCTAGGCCGAGAGTTTCCATTTCTCTCTCTATGTGTTTTTAACTTGTAATTGTTGAAATGATGTAGTGAGTTGTGGAGTGAATCAGATTTTCACTATATGTATTCCCTACAAGACTTGGACATGTGTCCACTCAAGTTTTTGGGTCAAAAACCATTGACCATTCCACTATTATGCACGGCCACGCATGGTTTAAAACAAATGGGCAGATTTTTGTTCCCAATCCCACTTAATAATCCACTTATGGTTAGTTTAATCCCAATTTTCTATTAATATTTCAATACCAAACGAAATTTGTAGTTAAATTGACTTGAAACGAAACCGGAAGTTAAAGTCTCTACTTCGTATCTTGAGATAGTCTTGTCTTTAACTTGTCGCGTTTATTTTAAAACGTCCCAATGTATGAAAATATGGGTTATAACAAAATCAACCCCGGTGTCGTAGTGCAGTTGATGAATTCGGCGGTAGAAAACGAGCAGGCCGAGATAAACACAATGGGTCTAACTTGGGATTGGCGCAACAGATACATCGACTACTTGCAAGATGGGAAGCTCTCGATCTACCCAAAAGAATCACGGTCACTCAGGAACAAAGCAACACGGTTCTGCTTAATAGACGGTCAATTGTATCGACGGTCTTTCTTCGGACCCCTAGCCAAGTGTTTGGGTCCCGGAGAAACTGATTATGTGATAAGAGAAGTCCACGAGGGTACCTGCGGTAATCACTTCTGTGCAAAAGCCTTGGTTCGAAAAATTATCAGAGCCGGTTATTACTGGAACCGGATGGAGGATGATGCGAAGCATTTTTTCCGGAAATGTGACGGGTGTCAAAGGCATGCCCCGATGATCCATCAACCGGGGGAGTTGCTACACCCGGTGATATCACCTTAGCCGTTCATGAAGTGGGGAATGGACATCGTCGGTTCTTCACCATGGGCACCAGGTAAGGCTTGTTTCATTCTGTTTATGACTGACTATTTCTCAAAATGGGTTAAAGCGCAGGCCTTCGAAAAGATGAGAGAAAAAGAGGTTATTGACTTTATATGGGACCATATTATCTGTCGTTTCGGCATCCCAACCGAAATAACTTGTGATAACGACCCTCAGTTTGTTGGCAGCAAGGTTAATAATTTCCTCGAAGGGTTGAAGATCAAGAAGATTGTATCGAATCCGTATGACCCGAGTGCAAACGGACAAGTGGAATCCACGAACAAAACAATAATTCAAAATCTAACGAAAAGACTTGAAACATCGAAACATCAATGGGGGAAGTGCTGCGGGAGGTATTATGGGCTTACAGAACTACGTCAAAATCAAGCACGGGAGAAACACCTTTCTCGTTGGTCTACGGGGCCGAAGCTCTGATTCCCGTAGAAGTTGGCGAACCAAGCCTCCGGTTCAAATACGCCACCAGCGGGTCAAACGAGGAGGCCATGGCCGTAAAACTCGATCTGGCGGACGAACTAGGCGAAAATGCGCTGGTCCGTTTAGCAGCTCAGAAACAAAAAATGGAGAGGTGCTACAACCAGAGGGCCAATTTTTGGCATTTCCAAGTTGGGGACTTGGTACTTCCGAAAGTTACTTTGAACACCAAGAATCCCAATTATAGGAAGTTGGGTCTGAACTGGGAAGGGCCGTACAAGATAACCGGAATAACGGGCAAAGGATCGTACCAACTAGAATCCATGGACGGACAACGGTTGCGCAATAACTAGAATGTGGCGCATTGGAAGAGATACTATTGCTAAGGTATGGATGCCTACCTTGTGATCATTTTTTATTAACTTTATCCGTTTTTTGCAAAAGTAGTGCCAAATGAAGTTAGGTCTGAAAACACGCATTGCACTCTTTTCCTTAGTACGGTTTTATCCCGAAGTGGGTTTTCTGATAAGGTTTTTAATAAGGCAACAAGTACAACGTGCTACTTTATGAAAACAAGGCAAAATGCCCGGAACGGAGGGTCTGTCCGTCGAGTGGGGACTTAGTAGTGCTTACTCGATCATGCAGCTCGAATAAACACTGGGGGACTATCGTACCCACATCGAGGCCTATCCCAGAAAGGTAGAATGATTTAAATTCACCAAATAAGATGAAGAAACATTGTTAAGTGCTACCCCGGAAAGGTCCTCAAAATTTCATGTTTCTTATTTTTATGTAAACCTAGACCTTCTGTGTTAGGTTTCGATGTAAGGACAAAACGATGAAGAATGAATTGTGTCCACTTAGTATTTGCTACAGCAAAAACAGAAGGAAACGGATGAGATCCTCATATTATGTACGTGCAATATAAAGAAAGTTATGAAAAATTCGTCTCGGACATGTCTTTTTATTAAATACCCTATACCGGGGACTACCGTCGAAATTCGACATCTTTTTATAAATACCCTATATCGGGGACTACCGTTGAAATTCGGAAAAGGCAACAAGGTCACATTGAACCGAGCCAAAATCTTTTAACACCCTCGAATGGGGACTGTCGTCTCAAAATTTGACAAGGGAGGGATTCAGGTATCCGAACCTAATCTATTAAAAGTAAGCGGTCGGAAAAGGTTCAAACAACTTAAAAATCTCGACCCAAAATGCCCAACGTGATTCGGAGACGTCTGGATTCACGAAGCATAAATAAGCCCCGCAGGCAAACCATTCGATAAAGTCCTCGGTCAAAAACGTACCGAACGAAGAAAAAGCCAATACTTAAGATAGGCGCAATTTGGAAAAAAAGGTAACTCTGAACCTTGGATCATCCGTTGCTGGATAAACGATTAAGGCAAATGTCATAACATACATTCAGGTACAAGAATGAAGAAAACAATAGGGACTTCTAGGAAATACGCATTTCATATATAAAACCAAGTCTTTACATTTGGACTTCCCACAATAGTCAAAAGCGAAAAACAAAATAAAAAATTAAGGCTCCTAAAGGCCCTGATCTACACGGTATGGTTGGAACCGGAATTCTCGAAAAACGTCTGTCGGAATCTTCAGACTCAACATCGAGAGCTTTCTTGGCCCTCTCATCGATTTCTTTGGCTTCGAGTATCCGCGCCTAGAGGTCCTCTAACCCCTTTTCAACCTCTTCGAGGGTAATCCTCCGGTATTTCCACCGCTTATACTCAACCAGAATCGTAAAACGAGCCTCGACAGTCTCCGTGTCTTTGAGGGACTCTTCTAGGTCGGCCTCGGCTTTTGTCAATTTTGCCTCTAGTTCGGATCTCTCTTCGAGAAGAACTATTTGAATTTGATTAGCCGACTCAAGCTCGACCTGAAGCACATCATTGGCCTCTACACCCTCCTCGAGCTTGCTTTTAAGCTCGTCACTAATCCTGGCTCGTTTTGTCGGCCTTCTGTTCGACCACCCTCAACTTCTCCTTGTCATTAGCACTCTCGGATTCAAGCTGCCGATGCCTTTCTGCCATCCTTATGGCATCGGCTTTGACCTAATCAAGTTCACTTCGAAGTTGGGAAATAGTGGCCTCAAGTTCACCGAGCCTCGAAATAAAATGTGCGTTGTCTTGGTTAAGGCCGGCATTATCAGCTTCAAGGAGCCGGTTCTTTTCAACCATATCGGCCAACTCGGCTTTCAAGCGAAGATTTTCGGCCTTTGCCGAATCGAGCTCAGGTTGAAGGTTAGGAAGATTAGCGGCCCGGTTCGGTTGGTCTTCTTTTTCTTGCAGGAGGTGTTGGAACTTCTCCGTTTCTCGGCCCTGGGCATCCAGCTGGCCCTTTAAGTAGTCAACCTTGTGTTGGGCACGGACAAAGCCCGCATTAACGAGCACAACACTCTGTTGCAGAAACAAATCGAGTTAAGTTGGATAAGCGAGAGTCGAAAATCACACTGAATTACGGAAAGATTGAGTGTAAAGCTTACCCGGTTGTCTGCATGCATGCCTTCGTTAATAAGGCACTTCCAAGGGACGCCGACCATCTTTCTCTTATCCGAGTCCGAAATAAGAGTCCTCAGATAACTTGATACTCCCATAGGACGGGACAAAAAGCTACAATCCTCGGGGACGGTGATCACAGCCGATCTAGTCCTTCTCGGTTCCACACTAGGGGCCGGGAAAATACCTACAAGGGAATCCTTTGCACCCGTTTCGGTGGACCAGCTAACTGCCTTCTTGGCTCGAAGAATAGGGAGGTGTACGAACCCAGCTGCTTCCCCAGTTGCAGAAGGGATATCTGACAATATACCGTCCAGGTTATCGGACCTCGGTGCAGGAGTAAGAGAAGCCGGAACAGCTCCAACAACCTCGGTAGAAGGAGGCGCCTCGGATGTAGTAGCTTGGTCATCACCAGGCAGTGGGCTGGTAGCCATTGTAGCCTCGTTATCTGGGGCCGACTCTGCCCTCTGTTCGTCCTCAATATCCGAAGATGGCCCGGATCTTCTAGGCCTCTTCGGGTGAAGCTGTTACACCTCGAAAAATTCTCCGTTGATGCACATTGAATAGAATAACGAAGGGAATGAAGTATACGGTATTGCAATAAGTGATAAATGACATTTGATGACCCTAATTGAGATATGCAAAGACATTCGGGGTAAGAGAAGAGAGTTGCCACGAAAAGTAAGGTATACGTTATGTGTCGGAAAGGATTTACGAGTAACAAGTTAATGATGACTTAATAATGTTTTGGAGAAGAGTTATAACGTCCCTTATATTGTTAATGAGGTGATAAACAAGTGTTAAGAAGGTTCCATAAGGATTGGAGATCGAACGAAACGACGGAATCCATTTCAGAGAAGTGGAGTTATACGACCACTTATACGGTCCGTATAAGGGGTCCGTATAACTCCCAGTAGGCAGATGATTTTCTGTTTGGTGAACCACGGCCACTTATATGGATCGTACAATGTTATATGGACCGTATAAGTGTCTGTATAACACCCGACGGGCTGAATTGTTTCCAAGTGTATAAATGTGATCCAACTCCATTATTTTCATTTTAACACTTCTCCACTTCTCTCCAAGTCTCTGGAACATTCCATACATTTCATATACAAGAATTCAAGAGATATTAATCATCAACTTCATCAAACCAAGTGAGTCAAGTGTAAGAAACTCATTAAAGTTTATTCAAGACAAGAAATCCAAGTGGAGGTGGAACTAGGGTTTTGGCTCAAGTGAAGTATTCCCACCCAAGGCTTATTCCTACACCATCTAAGGTAAGTTTTATGGTATTTTCATGTTATTTAAGGTATTGATAAGTTGAAACACTTGGATTGTAGAAGGATATAGAAAATAGGTCATAAATGTGGGAATAGTGTCATTTTTTAGTAATAGTTTTGATTGAGTCATGATTCTTGATGTGTTGTGATTATGGGTATGCTATAAATGATATTAAGAACATGGGATAGACATTGTATATGAATGAATGTAATCGTGTGCTATGACCACGGATATGGATGATTGGAAGTGAACTGAGAAGTAAGGATAATGTAGGTGAATAAAGAGTATTCTTATGATATTGCGAATGTTATTATTGATGTTTGGGAGTTGATATGTGATATGGAGAAATTCATATAAATAAAGGAGATGCGTTCCAATTTTCTCTAAGCTTTAGTCTTGTATGCTAAGCTATCGATTTTCTAATGATAGTATAACTCTAATGAAGGGTGAGCACTGAAGGAGAACGTGCAAGTGATAGAATAGTTTAACGGAAAGGTATGTAAGGATAACCTATATTTCATAAGGCATGGTTCCTTGGCCAAATATCTAATCTTCTATGAGCCTATGATGTTCTCCAAATGATTCTATCTTTAAGAGCTACTAAGCTTATGATTCTCGATATGATACGATTGTACTAAATTCCTCCTATGATGAGTAATCCTCTAAGGATAGATGTAATGAACGACGATACTAATGATACTAAAGATGTTTATGAGATTTTATGTATATGTGTCTATGTATGACTATTATGAAACCCCGAGCTTATATGACCGGGTAGAATATATATTGCGCGCGCACCACTGCAGTTGGGTACGGATAACCCTGAGCCTTGGTAGGGCCAGGTATGTGTAACCCTGAGCCTTGGTAGGGCCAGGTATGTATAATCACCGAGCCTAGCCATGGTCGGGTACGCGAAACACCAAACCTTCGTGGTCGGGTATGCTATGTAAATGATATGTATATGAATATGAATATGAATGTGTATATGAACAAGAATATGTATATGAATATGATTACGGATACGAAATGTAAATGAGTACGGATACGGATATGGATGTATGTACGCAATCACGCATTAGAAATGGAAAGTCCTTATGAAAAGCAAGTAAGTGTCTATGACGTTGGATCTACTACCTCCCCTCTTATGATATTTCTTATGTTGCTTATTATGTTTCTATAATGATGTTGATCATGCTTTACATACTCAGTACATTCTCCGTACTGACGTCCTTTCGTTTGTGGACGCTGCGACATGCCCGCAGGTGGCCTGGGAGACAGGCTTGATCCATAGCTTTATTACTCAGAGACTACATAGCGGAGCTCCATTTCATTCGGAGCTACAACTTTTGGTATTTATTCTTTTGTGTACATATTTATGGGCATAGCGGGGTCCTGTCCCGCCCATATGATACGACATACTCTCCTTAGAGGCTCGTAGACATGTGTATATGGTTAGATATGTTTGGCCTTGTCGGCCTATATTTTGGATGTCATTTTGTTAGCCTCGTCGGCTTATGTACTTCTATATGGGCAGTGTTATTGATGATGATATATATATGTATTTTTGCCCAATGGAATTGATATGAATAATGGATGGAAAGTATGATTTAACTATGTGGCTCACCTAGATGTAAATGTGAAAGTATAATAAGAGGTGCTCGGGTGGGTTAGCACCGGGTGCCCGTCGCGGCCCTCAGGTTGGGTCGTGACAGAAGCATCACCTGAAATGTCGATAAATTCGATTGACCTTAGAGGAATTGGAAAAAGAGCATCTTCTTCCCCACCTGTGTGCCGGGTCGGAATGGAAGGTCCTTCCCCAGTTGTAGGTAAGGGCAGAATGGTAGTTTCCTCCTCTAGAACAGAGGCGACGAATGGGCCCTCACCAACCTTTCGAATAAGAATGTCGGACTCTGGTTCATCCCTCAGGGTCCGGACAACGCTCCTCGCCCTCTTCTTTTGTTTCTGCCCTTTGGTCGAAGGCTTTCTCTCTCTCTTTCCTGCTGTAGCAATAAGCCGGGATGACCCTACCGCGTCAAATTCAGGAGCCGGTGCGGCAGGTCGGCGGTAGATTCGGGTCTTGGCTCCACCGAGCCCTTGGGTAATCCTGAATACCAAAGGAGTTAATAGAAAGAAAAAAAAACGGAAGGATGCAATAAATACCGAATCGAGGAGAAGATTACTGTGATTTTGGGAAACCCATCGGCTACGCGACAGGTCCCCCATGTTCGTTTTTTATGAGGGTGTTGGCTAATGATTGCTCCAACCCACTCGGTAAGGTTCCAGACAGCTGAAGGTATCCATGCCTCGGATAAATAAATAAAAAATCACATATGAGTGTAAGGAAGCAAATTTTGACGAAGCGTAGAGAAAGCATAATTATAGAAGAGAGAACTAAGAAACTTACGTCTATTATTCCACTTTTTCGGAAAGGGCATGTAATCAGCCGGAATAATGTCTGTGGTCCTTACCCGGACATAACGTTCCAACCATCCTCAATCTCTATCCTCGTCGAGTTTGGAAAGGATCGGGTTCCGACCTCGTTTGGTGACCTTTATCACGCCCCTTCGGAAGATTCTCGAAGAATACAGCCGGATGAAGTGCGCCAATGTGAATTCCCTTTTGGCGTTATTCGCCAGTAAGCGGAGGCAGGCCACGATCCTCTAGATAATCGGCCCAATTTAGGCCAAGGTCACATTGTACAACCGGCACATCACGAGAATAACCGGATCAATTGGAGGATCGAATTTGAGCGTGAACGGATACGTGTAAACGTATAGGAAACCTACTCTGTGATCGGTAACGGACTCCTCGGGCCCGGGGCCGAACACTTGTACCGGATGCTTATCCCATCCACAATCGGCCCAGATCCGAGGGAGGAGATCCTCCGTAATAGACGAAGGGTATCGCCTTACGTCGAAACCCCTATTCGCAACCAGAAATGGCTTCTCGACGTCAAATTCGTGGTTGTAGTTAGGTCTGGTCGGTATTATGTCCAGAGCAGTAGGTTCCACAAATGTTTTCTCTTTGGGTTTTGAAACAGGCTCGGCTCCCGAAGAAAAAATCGAGGGAACGTCCTGGGAAGTAGATTCGGTATTGGCAGACATTTTGAAGATGAAAGAGTGTGTGTGAAAATTTGAGAATTTGAAGTAGCAGATGAAAGTCTCACGACAAGAACAAAACAATGAAAGAAGAAATATTAGGAGTGGAGACCCAATTTGATCCTTGATGGAAGAAACTTTGAAGATTCAGTTAAGCAAATAAGAAAATAGTAAAGAGGCTTTTACGATTAGAAAAGCAAAGAAGTTAAAGAAGAGAATGTGAAGTGAAAGTGAGGGTGAAAATGAAAAAATGAAGCTGCTATGAGCCTTATATAGCGGTTACAAAGAACAACCAATCGAATGGCGACACGTGTCCCACAATTAGTGAGACGTGATATGAAGCGACGTGGGTTAAGGCGGTTCACGAGCTCGACCACTCGGGACGAGACACGTGGTCGATGTCAGAAGTACGTGACACAACTGTTCTCGCCAATTCTGAAGATAAGAACAAACTTGTGGAACCACCGGTTTTGGGACTTATCCACTTCCTGTTACTACGGTTAAGCTACGATCCGGAAAGTGTGGGGATTATCTGTATACGGTAAAAACCGGGTCAATGTTTGACCGGTGAATCCGGAGCCGAGGGTATGACCAGATGAGCACGAGCATGTTCGGTCCTATCTTCACACCGGGGTATTGTACCGGATGTGATTGATCCGAGAAGTGAAAAACGTGTCTATTGGTCCGGGTACGCCGGTCTAAGATCAACGTGTCCGTTGGTCCGGTTAACCGGTTGCGGTGTTGCCACGCGTCAAAAACCGTTCTGCCGTTTTGTACTGATGACCGTACGGGTGTCAGACCGTACGGGTGTCAGACCGTACGGTCCTACCTTATCCATTTTAGGGTTTCTTTATTCAAAAGGGTTTTGCATTGTATTCAAGGCCCATGAGGCATACCTATAAATAGAGGACACTTTTCCACTTTTTGGGATTAGCTTTTTTCAGATCTCAACATTATAATAGAAAAATATATTAAAGCTCTCTTTCTCTCTCTCTGATATTGGTCCGGATTTGTGTGTTCTTCTTTAGCTTTATTTACTCATTCAATATTTACATATTAACATATATAAATATTCAGTGTAAATCTCCAATCACTAGACACATCTACATAGCAACAACTCGCATATATACATATATCCAGAGGCGGATCCAGTATTTAAATTTTATGGGTTCAATATTAAGATTTTTAGCATCGAACCCATTATATTTTTAAAGTTAGGGGTTCATATCTACTATTTATTGCAATTTCAATAATTTTTTACACATAAATTTAGGCTGCGCACCGAAAGTTTGGGTTCAGTTGAACCCCTACCTTGTAGGCTACATACGCCTCTGCATATATCGCAATAAACAAATGCATATTCATTTCATACCAACCAAAATAGATTGAAATTCATCCACGTATCTTATACTTCACTTACAAATTCAATTGTTACCGAAATTCGGGATAAAAAAATCTAGTGGTGTTAAAATCTAAATCTAAATTTTCGATAGCACAAGCTGTTAATCTAGTGGTCCAAAAATCTAATTCTTTTTTAAATTTTCGATAGCCAAGTTGTTACTTTAATCTAGTAACCGTATATACAGAGAAAAATGAGTTAAGGTGAATCTAAAAGTTTAGTGCATATGACATGCTAGATGTTCCATCTATAACTATGGTGACAATAGATGTGCGTTTCTCAATTTATGCTATATTTATGTGGTGTCAGTTTTAGTCTCCTTAATTTCTTGTAACCTGTCACTATATATCATATCTTAGTATTTATTTGAGTGCATTCAAATAATAACCGCCTTTATTTATTTTTCTTCAATTCTTTTAGTAGTCCATGTGTTTCCATGTCAGGAACAGATCAGACTTTAAAGCATCATGAATCTGTCTAAGTGTGTAAGCCTTATAAGACACAACTAAGTAAATGCGTGCACTAAGGTCCAAGAATTAAGAAGGAAAAATCACCCTCACATTGAATAAGACTTTTATGTCAGCTTTATTTTCCACTGATAAGAGGATATACTTCTATTATTACTACTAAGATTAAGATAGTACTTTGGAGCAGGTCACACACAGCTATGCTCAACATGGGTTGCTAGTCCAGTATATGACTTGTAAAATTTGCTCATTTTTCTTTGGCTGTTTCCTCAAAAAGCTGTGGTCTAATTCACTTATACACTGTGGGACTAACATCCACCTCCTATTCGAAGAATTGAAGTGTCATTGTTAATGCAATGGACTTAATGGTTGGGGTTCTTTTTTGGTTGCACCATGTCTATTAGGTTCAATTTCAATCTTCTTTATAGTTGGTGGGGTTCAGTCAGAGTTTGCAAGGACCTTCATTTTCATTCTACAGATAATGTAGTGTGGTATATATCAAGTTTCTTTGCCGACTATTTGTGGATAATTCTCTATCAACTATTTTATTCCTTCCGCTTTATTTTACATGATATATTTTTCTTTTTAATCTATCTAAATAAGAACGGTACATTTTTAAATTAAGAAATAATTTTATTTTAAATCTTTTGCTTTATCCTTAATAAGATAATTTATAACCATACAAATATATATCTTTGACTAGTTTTAGCTCATATTTTTTTTTAAAAAAAATCTCCTTAATTCTTAAACTCCTTATCAAATGCTACCACCGTCAGATAAAATGGAAATTAGGAGGGAGTATATGCTGAATATATAGAAATTATCTCTGGTGGTTTCTCACTTCGCATTATTCTTGAAATTTCGCTTCAATCTGATAACAAGAGGAAAAAGAGAAGAATATTTATGATAAATAAAAGGTAGACATTTGCAATGCGTCGGGAAATAACTAACGTTTTTTTAACTCCCAAAAATACGTGTAGCACTATACCAAATTTAGCTCAATTATTGCATTCCAAAGAAGTTCTAAAAGCCTGGAAAGGAAGAAAATGATGTAAGAAATTAAAATACAAGTAAAATGTCAAAAACCAAATAAAATAATTTCTTTCTTTTGATGTATAATTTATCATAATTTCTAGCGTTTAATAATATTATTCTCTTTAATTAGCTGAAAACATATGGTGGAATCATTGATCTATACATCGCGACGACAGAAGAAATTAGGCAGAATTTCAACTACGACAATAGCATTGTAAATGGAGCCATTAATATGTTATTTCCAACAAATATACGCTTAGGAAATAGTTCAAGCTCAGTGTTCTATGATTTATAAAGATTAATTTAAACGTGAAATTCCAGAAGCTTAAACCTTGGACGGGAATGCGAATGTGTGCCGATGTTCGATGGATTTCGTTGAAAATTTTAATTAAATTATCACTGTTTTTCATCCAATAGTCCCTAATAAATCTGCTATGAAGATTTTACAACCAAACAGCCAGCTTAATCACGTGATTAGGTTATAATTAACTATTCCCCAGATTCGGACAAAATATTATGAGGATTTGGTTTAGCAAAAAACCATAATAAATTAAAAGGCATAGGCCAAATACATGCTTTTAGAAAATTAGAATACTGTTTAAATTAGAGCTACAAGGAAAAGATGAGTTTCATTCATGGAATAATGGATTATTGCGGGTTACTAATTCCTAGAGGCTCGTATGATCCATCGGTAATTTACGTCACAGACTTACATCACATAATCATTAAATGGCTTAAATTACATATAAAGTATTTTACATCTCAAAAACTTATTAGGAGCACTAGCCTAAAATGAGAAAATAAATTGCAATATATATCACAATCTCGTAGCTTTCTCAGGAAGGCTTTTTTTCTTGAATGTACAATAACAATCGCAAATTCAAAACAGGGGCACAACAAAAGGACGATTACATATCATTGTAACAACTTAATTGGTGGAAGGTGAATAAACAATGCAGTGAATATTTTGTAGTAATTCATTTCAATCTAATTAATATCCTTTTATGAGATTAATGGAATTGTCCGTTGTTGTCCACAATTTACCATATGGAAGTGAACTGAACCCATAGTTAAACGTGATCCGGTCTATTGAGAGTTAAACATAGTGGTCCTGCCTATGTGAGATCTGACAAATATGCAGAATAAAACATCGATCTTTCTTCGTAGCAAATAATAGTCCATACGAGCGTGAGGTAGCTAATCCTCATGGCATTCATGCACGGGAAGGTCGGCTAACATTCATGGCATTCATTACCCGGTGTGGTGCGACGCAAAGTTATAAGCTGCAACACTGAAATTATAATGTTTTATCCTAAGCAAAGGACATGGCGAATAATGACTTCTATTCAGGTGCTCAGACGATTTATTTGTCTTTTTTGAGTAATTTAAGACCGCCTTTATCTCTTCTACAAAGTCCCATTGTGTATCGTACTTCTATTATCTATTAATGTGTTCTAAACTCTCCATTGCATACTGCCAAACAAGTCTTACTTAGTACCAATTTTGCAGTCGTGCAACCCCTTTTTTTCCCCTTCATAATGGTAGTGTTTTTCTCTTATAGTCCTTTGAATTGCTTGTTCTTGTGCAGAGAATCGACAGAAACTTCTCTATCTCTCACGTTCTACCCTCCCTAGACTCTACTTTGTAAGATTTTCACTGGGTATGTTGTTAGTGGGGATGGCGGTAGTGTTTCTATCAATCATTTGTTATCTCCTATTATTATATGTATCTGATAATTTTATTTGCCAAAACATAAATAAATGAAAGAAATCATTCAAAGGAAATAGGTGAACATATCACTTTACTTTTTAAATAGAAAAAACCACCTTTGTTATTTTTAAATATTAAAACAAATTTGTAAATGATTGCAATTGAAGGGCCCACATTTTTCAGCATTGGAGTCAAACCGATAAAGAGAAGAACCGTTAGTTACTAGTATAAGATTTTATTTTGACAAGCTAGATTATAAAGCAATTATAGGTAATTTGGTATGTGTCTTTGACTTCTCATTCATGTACTTTCTAATAATTAATTATTACATAGGCTAAAAAGATCATTTGAACCATCAAACTTAGTTAAGGCGGAGTGTCAAATTAGAAACAAAAAGGCTCAAGACTATTTCAAAGTTGTACTTGATGCACTCGATAAGTTAGAAGTAAGTAGAAGTGGGAGAACCTAATTAGTCAATGGGGCTAAAATTTAATTTGAGCAATTAGCTTTCACATTATGTAACAGAAATCAACTATCATAATCATGTCAAAATGTTCGTCAAAGCAGTCTTATGAATATTATATACTGCTACTTGATTATTATTTAACTGAGAATTTGAATCAACCGTTAATTAGTCAAAAACTTAACCTCTCTTTCATATAGCTACCATTTTATATTGAACATATTGGCACCTAAGGTGGCGGCATGTTTTTATATGATACTAATGTTCGAATTAATTTGTATGTACTTCAATTATTTTATTGAATATTATTATTTTTCACCAATATAGATATTAGTTAATTCTGACTATAAAAGCTTAAACGAATGTGAACACAATTTGTTTTTTATCTCCGCTAAAATGTAAATATGAAATTTCATGATTCCCTATCAACTTTTATGATTACTCGGTCACATTCTTCGGTACCATATATAAGTCCATTACTTTGAAATATACATTTTAGATAATAGTACAATCAATAAGGTATTATGTCGAATTTTATTGTTGCGAGTATCCCTTAGGAAAGGAGGAAAACTTGTTTTATTTTGCAAGTAAAAAATGGTTCATTTTTTAATAAATAAATCTTGGTGTTCAATTTGTTGAATAAATGTTAATAACAATGAAAGTGACATGCCGCCGCGGCTTTGCCCAAGTCGCCTCTTGTTTTTCAATTAAAGACGAGAAATTATCTTTTCAAATAAGAGTACAATTTTTTTATACTTCCTCCGTTCACTTTTACTTGTCCACTTTAGACTTTTCACGCTGTTTAAGAAATAATAAATGGAGTACATAATTTATCAATGTACTCATATTAATGATGCATATTTTTATTGAATTTGAAAAATGATTTAAAGTGAGTAATTAATATTATGGGTAAAACGGGAAAAAAATATTGTATTATCTTGATATGTAAAAAATGACAAGTAAAAATGAAAATCTATTTTAGAAATAGTAAATAAATAAAAGTGAACGGAGGGAGTAGTAAAAATTAAATACTTTTTTGCTACTTCCCACGGCAACGAAGACAAATATGCATTATCCAACAGCATAAAACCACGGTTTTACAGGTCCAAATGATGTTTAACATAGAATGTCCCGATAAGTCTCTTTAGATTTTGAAACTGTACGTTAAAAAGAGTTAAACGACTTTTTCCTTTTTCAACGGGCTCAAAAGTCAAAATTTTGCGCTGATATTCACTAATTTAATTTGATTAATTATGGTGTGAAATAGGAGAAAATATAAATAAAATGAGATTGGAATTGCTGCATAAAATTAGAAGTTCCATCGATCTCGCCAAAGATCCGGTAAATACTTACCCGCTGCTGAATTACATCAACTTATTATGATTAGTAAGTTATGAGATAAGAATATCTATTACTCCGTAGTAAATTATGATTAGGTGTAGGATTTAATAGCTCAGTTGGTTGACAATTTGAACTTTCACCTTGTTGGTGAGGATTTGAATCCCCACGTTCAGTGGCGGAGCTAGTAAGAGCCAAGTGGTTCATCCGAACCCCCTTCGGCAAAAAAATTACATTGTATATACAAGGTGAAAATTATTTTTTATGTATATATGGTAGACGTTGAACCCCCTTGGCTTCTTCATTTGTCAACTTCTTTATATTTTTAGACCCCCTTTGTTTAAATCCTGGCTCTGCCACTGCCCACGTTATAATATCCTCCTCTATTTTTCCTTTTGCCTTCCCCTATGTAGTAAAAAAAATTTTTTTTTATCTAAAAAAAAAAATTATGATTAGGTGATAAAAATATCTATACAGGTACGTCTCAGATTATCCAACAGCAGTTAACCTTTTACTCCCTCTCTTAGCTTTCTTTCTTCCACAGTTTACACCCCTCCAAAATTACCACTATACATAAGGGTAATGTAAGGAGTTTTATAGTACTTAGTTACATTGTAACTATTTGGTTGACCCAACTAAATTAGTTTGCTCTTTCAATTTGTCCTTAGAATTGCTATTTATTACTTCATGTATGAAAGTATATTCCAATAAATCAAGATATTTTGAAACCCTTTTTGATAGCATATCTTTTTTCTATGTCTTATTTTTACCCCTACTTTATTTCATTTTTACTTAGGTTGACACAATCAATTTGGTCAATATAATCAATTTTGAGCCCTTTAAAAATGCTAAAATTTTTGTTAATAGTGATGATGTCATCTAATAAAAATAATTATGCACAAAGGTAATCTAAAATAGTGATGATAATAACTTTGAAGAACTCATTTGGTGCCGGAAGAGTACTCTATCAATCAAATTTTCTTTAGTAATTCTTAAATTACCATTAAATTTCTCTTAATCTTATTTTGAGTTAAAAAAAAAAGTTATTTTGAAAATATAAAGTTAGATTTATTGATTTAACACAACTATACAATAGAAAATAAGTTTTAAAACTTTTTAACAATTAATAGATTAAAATCTTGGAAAATAAAAGAAAAAGAGCTTGTAAATTTTATTCAATTTGCTTAATTAAGTGGGATAGAAAAGTGATCAACTCCTCAATCCCATAATTATTAAATATTGATAATCGCTCTTTGTTTTCTTGCAAACAATTTAATTTGTCAGAAATCATGTAATTCTTAATTGGTTGAGTAAGGAAGTTTTCTTTAAGAATAAAGCATCAATGAATTAATGACAAACTAAATCAATTCTTAAACTTTGTTTCAAAGAATTCAATTTATTTTGAATTTCATCTAAACCTAGACTTTAATCACCATATTTTTTTTTAGCATAAACCATCGTCACATGAAATTAGGAGTTGTTAATCAATGAATAGCAAAACATGCTATTCCTACTTCTAACTAGAAATTATATGCTCACAAATTCATAAAATATAAAAATGTCCTTTTCAATTTATGACTATAGTCAATTTGTAATCAATCTGCATACTTTAAATTATGTTACTAAACTCAAGTTATCTCTGTCTCTTTGATAGCTGTTTATCCCAAGCAAACTTGCTTTCTTATAACAATTCTTTTAGTAAATTATCTAATTATATGATAAAAATAAATTAACTAATGAATAATACATGATTAAGAAGCGATCATTTTAAAAGAGTTGTGTCTAAGAAACATACACAATTTTTTATTTTTAATTAAAAATATTATGAAATGCATTATTATCTTAATCTTGAGCTCGGGCTTCACTGGACTAATATACATATAAGTAGTAAATATTAAACATGATTGACTACTTGAAAGTAAATATTGAATAGATACGCCGCTTTTTCTTTTCCCAAAATAGATGAAATGTCTCGCACTAGTTATATTTTAGTTGCATAATTATTCATTTGCTTGTATAGAATTTGGAATAATTTACTTTATTTTGCTCTATTTAGACAAAAGTTGCTTTTAAATAAAAGTGATGAGACACTTGAGCTCCATTAGTATATGTGCTGTTTAAATTCAAGTGCCTGTGATCCAAGAAAAATATCTGAAATAATAATTGTTTCTCTTAAATTGTGTTTTCAAAGGGGCCTCAATCACATTAAAAACTGCTTTTTGGCATAGGCTTATAAAGATAGGAAAGGACCCCCATTTCATTTGACATTATTTAGTACCTAACCTATGAACTGATATGGTTTGGATTTGTGTAAACATAAAAAAGACAACACCTTGCATGTGCTATTGTTTCAATTTGCATTGATTTCTCTCAAACATTATCGGTCACTAATAATTAGACATCCATAACATTCATCTATACCTATTAATTATTATTCTGATGTACTCGGATATATATATATATATATATCAATCATAAGTCTACATTAACTAACCAAATACCCTAAATTATTTAATAAATTTTGTACAGTATCTTGACTGGTCTACTTTGCGGAATCAATATCCTTGGTTGCTATTGATATGATCCTTAGGATGTAGGACCACTTACTGCTACCTTGTTTTTTTAATCAAAAACATATAAATTAATTAACGACTAGATCTCTCATAAAATCGACCTCATCGAAGGTAACATGTTAGTTTGGTCATAAACTAATTAACACAATATCCTTTAGCCGAATAAAGATCCGGAATCAAAATCTTTTTCTTAATTTATTCCATCATTTTACTGCAAGACATATTTATTTCATCTATTTCAAGATTAATGAGTCGTAAACACAGGCCTATTGTTGGCCCGTCAAAATTCATAGAAGGTAAAATCGAGCAGAAAAGGATGAAGTACCAATGCTCAAAATTAAGAATGTCGTTTATATATTGATTAATATGATTCTTCAAAACCTATCATCAAATTGATTTTGATGGTTGAGTAACTTAAAGGATATATAACTGATAAGACTTTTTTTCCCATAACAGATAAGACTAAATACATTCAATTCGAGTCAAAAGGTGAACCAAAATTCAAATATCTATTGAGCAAAGTTACCTAATATTTATATTGATAAAAAATAATAAATATCTCGTAAAATTAGTTGAAATGCATATATCAAACGAAAAAAATCACAGGGTTTGCGGGCTCCCTTGTCGTCAAAATAAAAATGATTCCTATAATATCCAACGGGCAAGCCATATGTCCCTGAGGAATTTAAACTTACTTAACAATAGAACTAGTGCCAGAGGAATTAAATATCGATCAGTGTGGTTTAACGGATAATGAAAAAGAGTGAAAATTATGAAGGATCGTAATTTAAATTCTTATAATCAATAAATATATGTATAATTTGGTGTTCGAATAGAGTTATTTTACATTTGTGCCCTTAAGAGATGCGTCCAAGCTAATCCACATGA
The DNA here is from genome assembly GCF_019175385.1 of Lycium barbarum. NCBI lineage: Eukaryota > Viridiplantae > Streptophyta > Magnoliopsida > Solanales > Solanaceae > Lycium > Lycium barbarum. Next base: position 14,422,561 of record NC_083340.1, read on the forward strand.
CAAATGTTTTGTAGGTATCAGTGGCGGCGGAACTAGTAAGAGCCCAGGGGTATCCGAACCCCCTGGTGAAAAATTACACTGTATATACAAGGTGAAAATTATTTTTGATGTATATATAGTAGACGTTGAACCCCTTAACTTTTTTATTTATGGTTTCTTTATATTTTTGAACCCCCTTGACATAAATCCTGACTCCGCCACCGGTAGGCATCAACAAAAATTAAGATAGACTAGAATTCTAACAAGTTTAATACAACAAGTGAAGGTAGATGGTACCTCTCTTTTAGTTCATGCAGTAATTTGGTTATCGTAATACAATCCAACGTACCAAAAACCATACAGTAAAATACGGATTCAACATATACAATGGAGATTTACTCGACTTTAAAGTACATTGCAACTTCCACTTTTTCTAAAACAGTAGTGCAATTATTGATTGATACTAATAGAAATGAAACTAATCTTGTTATTTACTTCCATGACTGCCTTCATACAATACCGTTATTTTCTAAACATTAAAAAGGAAAAAACAAAAAAAAAACTTAACCGCTATACAAAGGCGACCGTTCATGAACCAATTTCGAAGCCTTGGATTGCCGGAAAACTTTCATTGGACTTGGAAAATGCCATCCTTTCGACTTCGCAGGCGACTTGTTGCAATTACCGGACGTTATCGCTACACTCAATGATCTTGATCTCATCATCATCTTCGCAAAATCCTCAATTCTACCATCAGGAAAATCATTACTATTATCACCATGAATATTCCCTTTCTCTTCTGCTAATTCATCGCTCTCTGATCCTCCGCTTCTCTTACTCTTATTGCTCAACTTAAAAACCGACCAAAACGACGCCGTTTTAGTAACCGGCTGATTTTTTATATCGCCGGAGTTTTTAGTTCGTGATCGGAGGAACGGAATTCCGACGGATCTCGACCGCCGGAACGCCGGTTCACTATCTATGAGATTAGAAACTCGTCCAACTCCGTCGCTAGCGCCGCCGCTAACGGCGGCGCTGCGACCGGAGGATGACGAAGCGGAGGAAGATGATGACGTGGCAGAGGCGGAGCAAGCACAGGGGCGTACGTTAGCGCAGTCAGGGCAGAGTATGACGAGACGGTCCTTGAGACAAACATGGCAAACTCCGTTTCTTCGTCGCTTTGAGGGGTGTTTTGGACATTTCCAGAATTGTTCTTCGTCCATGTAGAACGCCATTTTGAAAGGTATGCTTTGAATTTCTCTGTTCTTGATAACTTGTTCTTTCTTCTTGTTTGTTCTACTATGCTTCTTCTATCTATAGAGCTTATTATAAAGGTGTTTTTAAAGGTTGAGACAATAACTTAACCATGGTTGGAGACAAAAGAAATATGACTTAACCATGGATGAGAAAACTTTATGGAAAATGTTGGTAGACCAAACAGCGTGTTTCGCCCCCGTTAAATAACTTCTCTATCTGAACATATTTGTTACATTTTTTATTTCCACTTCCTTTGCGATAGCATTTTAATTATTTTATCTTCTTAACATATTTTATGCAATCTCTCTTCAATAAATATGTATTCTATTAATGGTGAGAACCTCTTAAATGTAACTAATTAATACAAAGTGATAAATATTTTTAATAAGAACGATAAATATTTTGAGACGGATGGAGTAATTAAGATTTTGAAAGCGGCCACAATTGTGGGAATTATTTACGAGAATGCAAATTAATTAATGACAGGAGTAGTAAATGGTCATGCGTTTCACATACTATATAAAGTTGACTAATGTGTAAGTGGGTAACGAAATGTGGGCTCCCAAAGAATATAGCGTGGATTTTGTAGTACAAACTAGAAAAGGAAAGGACTTAGTTCGTGGGTGTAGATGCTTGTTTGACCTTTGGGTTGCTATAGTAAAAGCAAATTAAAATAGTGAATAAAAATCATATTGTCAGATTAAAAAAGTAAAATAAAGTGTACGTGTATGAAAATCACTAGATGATTAAAGCCCGTATTAGCACGCACGGGTCCAATATAAAAAATAATATCATACTTTTTTTTTAATTTATTTAAAAAAATAATATATTTTTATATTTAGAAATCATTTAATTTGAAACTTCTCTTTTACCTTTAATGAAATGATTTAAATTCACACAAATATCTATGACTTGTTTTCCTTTCTTTTTTAAATTTTATGTCTAATCAAACTATGTCACATATATTAGGACAGAGAGAGTACCTTTTAGTAATATAATTATGAATTTTTATTATAGAAAGTATTATAGTTCAATTAATTGAAAATATCAATAAATTATTTTACTTAGTTTGCTTCTCCTATATATGACTTTCCTGGTTTGGTTCTCCAATTGAAAGATTTGAAATACACCTTCTCCCACCGAGTTTCATGTCATCATCTCTTTCTACTGAACAACTCTGAAAAACGCTTTCATGTATTAGCATCTGTTGTAGTCTTAAATTTGTAAGTATAGACCAACTTTATCATTTTAAGAAAATATGTGTATACGTTTCTTGACCGTTTATATTTCGTTTTCTTAATGTTATTCCTCATTATTTGTGTGAGACATATGTGTCTAAAATGCATTTTTATCCTTACCCAAAGGTATAAGTTTTAAATCTTTTAGTTTTATGACTTCTTTAGCGGTTTTTGTGTTCAATTTAAATCGTTATTTCTTTTTTTCTGAATTTCTCTTCTTTAAATTTTCTCTAAGCGTACCTTTACCATTTTCTGAACTTATTATCATTATTTAAATATCCTTTTATTTTTATTTTTTGCAATTGTCTCCTACTTCTTCACGTGGATCCACCTTATTATTATTATTATTATTATTTTTGCAATTGTCTCCTACTTCTTCACGTGAACCCACCTTTCTTCCTAATTATTTACGTGGACCCCACCTTATTTTTTTTTATTATTTTAAATAATAACTATATTCGAAGAGTGGGTGGTTGACGACCAAACTCACTCTTCTAATATAGTAGAAATATTGAACTTTTTGATGTCCTATCCGGTGTTTAGTGCGGAGTATTTATTTTGGAGCCTCCATTAAAATTAAATCCGAATTTTCGATGCTTAAAGTCCATTAAAGGGAGACGTACTTTCTATCGGGATAACAGATGGAGGGAGTTTATATTTCTAGGTCCGCACGATTTTAAAACGCATCACTAGAGTTTAAAACTTACTTTCTAATATACCCAACATCTCTCTCGTACTTTATTGACGAGAAACATTTCTCCTAAACTAGGTTGTTACCGTAAAATGTCGAATTTTACAATTCAAGAAAGCATCTCAAGAGAATGATACTTTTATTATTAAGTAGCATGTCGATAAAATGTTTCATTTACAATTTGAAGGATAATTTTAAATGTCTTTTTCCATTTATCTTGGTGCCAGACACACCAAAATTTGGTACCAAAATGTCAAATCTGGGATGTAATGGTGGATCATGGGAGGACTTACTTAGCTTGCACGACTAGGAGTTGGTATTGGAGATTATGACAATTATTGAAGTAGGTTAGTACTTCTTCCGTCCCATAATAAGTGTCACCTTAATAAAAAATACGTATTTTAAGAAATTAATAATGCAATATGAAGTTTATTAAATTATTTTTATATAATAAAAATAAATTATTTTTACCTTCTGATTATACCATGGACAAGAAGTAAACCTTTTGACATTGGAAATCCACACAATAACAAGTTACTATGTGGCTTTTCCAATCATCATTTAGATGTTACTTTATTTTCTTAAGGTGACATTTATTATAGAATAATTTTTTTTTAGTTAAAATGACACTTATTATGGACGGATGGAGTAATAGAAAAGTGTAACTCAGAAATGATAGTACGTAGAGAGTTTCGAAAATTCAAGCAAAGTTTATTTTTGACGTCGGTTACTTCGATATTTTGTTTCTACACGCTTGTCGCTTCAACAAACACTAAACTACGTTCCTGCTGCCCACTTCAGTTGGTTCAAGAGCTTGATTGGCTAATCTATTTAACAAACTACTTCTCCTTTACATGTTAAAAATATGCTCATTCTTTCCTCGAGCACAAACTTGATAATATGTCGAATAGAAGATAGTGTATTAAACATTTAAGATATACGTTTCAGATAAATGAATTCTGTGGAATTCTATAATCTGACCTCAACTAATCTATATATATAATAAAGCTGGGCAATAAGAGAGTGACGTAACACCTCTTTTAGGCCAGGATTAGTATTTATCTTTTTTCTCAATTGTTTGAGATTTTCCCCCTTCTTTTGGTCTAAAAATTCTGCAAAAGACTATTAAAAATATCTTATTCATCTATCCCCTCATTATTACTACAATTAATTACTTTTCCTTAAGTTCTTTCTTCCTTCTATACACAGCCGTTTTCTTCTTCCTATTATAGATGATTCCCTTATCAATTAGTCTCATTTAATTTCTTCCCAAAAATCACATCCCACAATCTCTTAATTACACCTCCACCCAATACTCCACGTCCCCCAAATTCTGTTTTCTCTGATTTTTTTCCTTTTTTATTGTTTTCATACATCTACTATATTTAATGTCCACATATTTTTATTGCATTAATAAGGTCCAATCTACCATTTTCCCCTAATTAAGTCATATCAACCGTTTGTTTTCTTTTGCTTTCTCTCATAAAGTGATCATTTGTAACGTTTTTTAAATTTTTAATGAATAGAGCATAAGAATTTGTCTACTATTTAAGTTGGAAAGAAGAAGATTGCAGCAATCTTCCACTTCCAGTTTGTTCATCCTATTAAATTATTTCATGATGGAGTAGTACTATGTTCTTTTGTTCTTCCAAAGATTTGAGGGAGTACTATTAAGTATTTATTTTCTCTGCTAGATTTATTTACATTGTTGTTTTGTTTTAAATATTAGTTTGATTTGTTTTATTATTGATCTGTCAGTTAAATTTTTGTGCTTTTGCGGATTTTACATTGTTGTATTTTTTTCGTTTCACTACTCCAGCAAAAGTCTATGAATTACAATTTAATTAAATATGCTTTGATTTCTTCTACCCTTTATCGAAGTTAATCTGATGTACCAATTCTTTTTTTTTCTTTTTTTTTTTGTTCGTTTTTAGGATGAAGACCTCAAGGAGCTTCGTTGTCTTGCGGAGAATCAATTGCAGGAGTAAAAAAATGTTGAAAAATGGAAGAGACAAGGTAGTTCTTGAGGTTCTTGATGTAATGTTTTAATCACAAAAAAGATACAAAAGAAATTACTAATCTGTTGTATTCTTTTGCAGTAATTTATGTACAAAAGCTGGAGAAGAATTTTATCTTTAAGATATCCGATTCCCTATCTTTGCTTTTCTTAATTATTTTCTAAATATGCAAAGATAGGAGTCAACAAAGAAAATAACGGAGAAGGAAGACAAAATGTGGAGTTGTAGAAATGAAAGGCGGTGAAATCTGCTTATTTCTACCCCTTAATTTGTAGTAATTATTCTTTTTTCGAAAAAATTCGTCACTCTTTGAACAACTAAAAACATTTTATTTACACTTAGGCCTTTTAATTTGATAGTTTATTTTGCTGAAATAAGCTATTCTATTGTATGCATATGCGTAAGAAATTTATTCTATTCTATCTCGAGTAAATTTATAACGGTAGCACTTGCACATAAAAGAATTTGACATTTTTCTGAAAAACGAGCATGTGGGGAATTAAGAAGGAAAAATGAAAAACAGATAGGAAAAAAAAAAAGGAAAAGGATAGTAATAAATATAGAAGAGATTCTTATGATTTAATTCAGTGAATTTAGGTTATATTTATTCGGTTTTGATTTTATATTTTCCTTTCAATCTTCTTTTATTGTTGTTATTAGTTTAGAATGAAAAATAGAGAAAAATATAAAAGTAATTGTCAGAAATAAATTACACCAAAATGTTAAATTTTCAAGTCTACTTCTATAAAATATATCATAACTTTTATTTGATATAATATTAATTATTGTATGCATATACATAAAAAATTTAATCTATTCTATCTCGAGTAAATTTATAATGATATCAATTATATCCCTTATATATTAATGTTGTGGTTGTACCGCGCACCGCGTGAAGCGCGAGCTACTACACTAGTTTAGAATTAAATGACGTTGGAGTCATACATCGTTATGAGAGGGAGAACATTGGTTTTTATATATGGTCTTGAACAATTCTCACCTCTTGATCTATCTTTTGAAATTGAATTAAATTCAATGTCCAGTTTTTATCCTGCTATCAAAATCAGATTAACTCTAATTCTTGATTTACCTGATGTTGGGACCTTATGTTACATTGTACACACATTAGATATCTAGTCCTGAGCATGTATAGGGTGTTGAATTAGTCCCACTTCGATTGTAGAGGGAACATTGGTGTCTATATAGGATTTTTAGACAATTCTCACACCTTGAACTAGTTTTTGGATTGAGTTTGGATTAATTTCCCATTATTTATCTAAAGTAATTGACTAAAGTGTAATCGATTGGTGGTTAAGATAACATTTGACAGTGGCAATAAATTCTACTAGGTGGTCAAGGAGAACCTATCTAATTTTGACTTAATACTGCAAACGTGTTCGTCATCAATTGAATGCACGAAAACAGATCAAGGTGGTGGTCGCTAATATGTATTTATATTTTTACCAACTTAACTCTAATATAGTAGTTGCACTTTTTAGAAAAAAGATTAAGATGTTGTCAAAAAGTAGTGTTTCAACTTTCAACCCTTTCAACAAACCCTCTGAAGGAATACTTTTAGATTTAAAACAGAAATTTTGTCAAAGCGTTGAAACAGATGAAGGCTTTGTGGTATAAAGGGAATCTTCTGCTATTTGACTTCTTCGGGTTATGTCATGGCACCTATACAAGGGCGGAGCTAGAGTACCAGAGCTAAATTTCCTTCATCAAAAATTAAATTATATATGTAAGGTTAAAATTATTTATGTGTATATGACTGATGTTAGATTTCTTTGTCTTCTTTGTATATATTTTATATTTCTCTAATAAAAATTCTAACTTAGCCGCTAGGTTCAAATTTATATATGAACACATATGGCAAATTTCATTGACCTCTAAAGAATTCTTAAAAGTTCCTCATTTTTGTTAATTTTGTTGTATTTTTCTTCCTTTTCTTGTTGGTCTGTTTTTTTTTTTTAATTGGAGCTCGAAAGGGATTGATTGCTTTTTAAAATTGTTTTGAACGTGTTAAAGCAAAGTTAAAATCAAATGAAGTTGAGAGAAAAATTCCAAGTTTGCAGTCTCGTTTGTCTTCTCTCTTGGATGTCAAAGAACAATCGTCCGTCCTCAAACAAACCAAAAAAGTACTCTCACACATATTAATAGGTCCATATTGTCATAATTTGCTGCAAATTGTGTCAGCTTGCGTAAGCTTGACAAAGTTTTCACCTATATATTGTCTTAGGGATGACAAACGGGGCAGAGCTACGTGAGGCTAATGAAGCCTTACTCTCCAACTTCTATCCACCTCGTGTTTAGAATATTTTCCTCTATTTTTAACTCTGCCATGCTCCAGATTGATCTCCCCCATCCAGTTTTTTTTTTTTCCCCTTCTTATTGTTAGTTAACCAAATCTGACGAGTTAACATATCATTATTCTCTAAGGGGTCGTTTGGTTTAAGGTATAAGGTGGTTATCCCAGTACTAATTTTTATACCATGTTTGGTATAAGGTATAAATTAGTGTTGAGATAAATTTATACCTTGTACCAAATATGGTATAAAAATTAGTGCAGAGATAACCCAGCTTATACCTTCTTAACCCACTTATACTGGGATTATTTTATACCATCTTTTAGATGGTATAAAATAATCCCAATAGATGGGATAAATTAGTCCCGAAATTTATACCTTATACCAAACATGATATAAAAATTAGTGCTGGGATAACTCACCTTATACCTTAAACCAAACGACCCCTTAAAGTCTCTAACAAAATGATGTAAAATATATATTAAGTAGTAACAACTTCTTTAACATGTAAGGCGAACCATGGATTTCTTTAATGGAGCATCTAGATGGACGCCTGTAGATAGAAGAACGTGGTTAAAGGCTTAATCAAAGGCCCAGCTTGAAATTTAATTTTTTTCTCTCATCATTTATATCGTGGTTGGAAACTTGAAAAGTCTAAGACTAGTATTTTCTTCATGACTGTGGGATTATTTCTCAACAAATGGAAATTACTCAGAAGTAAGAAAATTGCACCTTATTTCTTTTACCCATCAAACAAAAAAAAAAAAAAGTAAAAAGTTTATGACTACTACTCGAAGATACAACACTGGACTAAGAAAGTTTCAAAATCAAAAAAGAATATTAGAAGAGAAGAGCAGAAATTTACCGTATATCAACTCTTCTATTAAAATAAGACTCATCTTTTTAATGATTTTGTAGTTAAAGCCGTAGATACACTAGGTTAATTCGATGAACCACACACACTTACAAATGCATGCCTAGTTAATAATTTATGTATCACTTAATTAGTTCTCACATTATTGTGTTTTCCTTTTCTCACTATTACCGTGTGTCCATTTCAAAGGACGCTTATTATTTTTGGGTCATAGCTATCGAATCTTGGTTATAAATGATGGGTTACAATTCGAGTTTATTAGCTTGACGAGTGGCATTTTATATGGCGATGGCACTGCCAGGAATGGCAATCATTGTCGTAGTAGAGAAAAAGTATAATGCAGAAATGACGGTGAACAGGTCTAAAATATCAAGAAACTGTATGCTGTCATTAATTGGCACTTCGATGTTAGCATGACATTTGTTGTTACATGTTTGTCGCTTGAACTGAAATTGCACCACGCACACGACTCAATTTGTTAGAGAGTACTATGTCGGTACGATTGACTAAGGTAACAAGGAATTTGCTCAACTTTTTTTTTTTTTTTATAATAGTGTCCGAGCTAATGTGCACACGTTTCGATTATTTATTTGATATTTGTTATTTTTTACCAGTATAAAAATCAAATAATTTTGTCTATCAATTTTATATAGATGGAAACACCAAAGTTTACTGCTTTATTTCATTAATGCATCATCTTCGTTCAGCCAAAAAAAAAAAAAAAAATCACCTAATAATTTTTGTCCGCTGAAATTTGAACCTAAAATTTCTTCACCACTTAGTTGCCTATTAACCGGATCCTTAGGTGATTTCCTCAATCTAATCAAGCAAAAACTTATGAAATTAATTAAAGTTACAGTCCAAAAGGTTGCGATTTCTCCCCAGGTAAGTATACAATTTACTCACATAAAAAAGTTATTTTCTATCATGACCTCCCTCATTATTCAGTGGTGACCTCCACCGAACGTCAGCTCTATCATAGACGTTAGGGTATCGTATGAAAGTCTTAAGAAAAAGGAGCCTTTGACCAAAATAAGCTATTTTTTAAATTAATTTACCAAAGTAATACGTTTTTTTTTTTTACGGAACTAGCATAAACGTATTCCTGAGTAACGTATTAGGCATTATTTTATTCAAAAATTCTAACGAAAAAAATTAGGTCGGGTTAACGGTGTTAAAAGCTAATTCGTGACTGTTAGTAACGTATTATTCCTAATACGTTACTGTCAGTAACGACTTTAGAGAATCCAAATACGAACAATCCTTTTATGTAATCTGACATTGACTGATGTTAAAGCCGTAACTAGGAGTTACGATTTTAGCATAAAACGTAACTGACAGTTACGTTTCTACTCAAACTAGGCATGCGCAAATCTTGCCAAGAATCCTGCAAATTGGGAATCTTTCTGATTGATTTGACTATAAAACGTGATTAATAGTTACGTTTTAATTGTAAAACGTGACACACAATAACGACACACTGCTAAAGTCCCTCTTCCTCATACTTTTTGAACAAACCACATATCATTATAAAATATAGTGTATGAAACGAATGTTCAAACACATTCGAACAATTTTCATCAAAGCTTTTACTTGTGTGGCCTATTGTCGGAACAACATTAAAAAATTCAACAGGTATAAGTTAATTAAGTCAAATATTTCGTAATATGTTAAAATAATACTATAGTTTTAATTTATTTTTCTGTTATATTAATAATAATAATAAGTGTCTTATTTTCGTGTGTAGGAGTAAAGATGGCCAATTTTGAATATAATGTGATGGTTGCTTTGTATTGGGGTGGCGAAATAATTACTGAAATGAACGGATTCAGGTACACTGAAGGTACCAAAATGATTGTCAGCATGTTTATTTCAACGAACTATGCTGAATTGGTTGAACTATTGCATGAGAAGATGAGGACAAATAGTGAAAATATTCAAATTGATATTTCTGGAAAATATCCATGCTCATTTCAAGGTAACAATACAAGGTTCATTGAGTTTAAAATTGAGAATGACCAGTCCTTGCTACAATTTTTCTCCATACGGCAAAAATTTGCGGATAAGATCGATATAAATATTTTGGAGATTTATGTAAAGACCAAACCAGCAAATCAAAATAATATATTTCAAATGAGTGGTCAGCATGGTTATCACATGAATTTGTTGGCTCAAAATTATGGATTTGCTATGGCCAGTCAGCCTCATCTCGGAATTGAACAAGTTTTTTTTTATAAATACAGTTAATACTTTTATTAATATTTTTAGGTATACCTGTAGTAGTGGTAGAAATTCCGCTATCTCATGTTGCTTAGCCTGTGAGGCCTTACAAAGATAGTGATACTTAAATACACTAAGTTTTTTCAAACAAAACTTACTTCGGGCACCTTTTCAACCCCTAAAATGACGATCCGAACGTCTACGTATCCTTGATGTATTGGGCCTACATTATTGTACGCAGAAAAAAATACCAGGTTCTATATAAAATATTGACGTTTTGGAGTCTTGATCCACGACTAATCGTTGGTCAAAGTATGGAAAAAACACTAAGTTTTTTCAAACAAAACTTACTTCGGGCACCTTCTCAACCCCTAAAATGACGATCCGAACGTCTACGTATCCTTGATGTATTGGGCCTACATTATTGTACGCAGAAAAAATATCATGTTCTACATAAAATATTGACGTTTCGGAGTCTTGACCCACGGCTAATCGTTGGTCAAAGTATGAAAAAAACACTAAGTTTTTTCAAACAAAACTTACTTCGGGCACCTTTTCAGCCCCTAAAATGACGATCTGAACGTCTACGTATCCTTGATGTATTGGGCCTACATTATTGTACGCAGAAAAAAATATCAGGTTCTATATAAAATATTGACGTTTCGGAGTCATGACACACGACTAATCGTTGGTCAAAGTATGGAAAAAAACACTAAGTGTTGCAAATAAAGTTTAGCCAATTTTTTTTGCTTTTTGGTACTGTTTCTATAACGCAGTATTTTACTGCGCTAAAGGTAGTTTTGTAACATTTTTTTTTGTTGGAAGAGCGAAACTAGAAGCCTGGACACGGGTTTCGCCAAACTCAATAATTTTTGCTCAAATAATATATTTGTGTTAAGAAATTTATTAAATATGTATAAATAATAAGTTTAGAACATAAGTATTAAATCTCTTTCGGGACTCCACTTCGTAAAACCTACAAAAGAAAAAATAAATCAAGAAAAGTAAATGACAAATAAAATTCAAGCAGAGAGAGAGAGAAGAGAAATGGAGAAATTAGGCCGCCGGTGCAGCCTATGACGTAAAGGGAATTGGGGGAAGAGAAAAGGTTAGGGTTTCAGCTTTTATTCGTGGGAGTAGTATTTGATTAAGTTTAAAATTATTGGGGGGAAGATTTAGTCTTTGGGGATTTTTTAATTTTTTGGGGGGAAAGTCTGGGTCCAAATGAAAAAGAGTATTAAAGTACATAGAACCAAAATAAAAAAAAATACTGCTCCTATTTCTATAACTACTATAATTTCATAAGCTTTTTTTTATTAGTAGTAGCAAATAGTATTCCTTGCAAAATCAATTACTTTAATAAGAGCTTAAATAAAGTTCAAATGCATATAAATAAAATAAATATGACACGAATTGTCCCGTAGTAAAATCGATTGTCGTCGATGCCTTTTTCTCGGTTCTTTCCTCCATTACAAGAGTTCGAACAAGAAAAAAATAAGAGTGCCCTATGAAGAATGTTGTAAAAATTCATAATAGAATCTGGCCATAACAATAATGAAAAGATCAATAATGGATAAAAAAGCCAAGTCATATTCTGAAAATAATTAATATTCTTTAAATATTATCCGCAATGACACCTATTCTAATACTACTAGTTAAATACTTTTTAAAAAGTCATATGTGCTATAGTTTTCTTTAATTGGTAGAAATATTCAATAGCTCTATTGTTATAATTGTATAATTTAATTTTAACTAATTTACACAAATAATTTAGTCACGTGTGGGACTACACTGGATGTGTTGTTGTTGTTTGTAATTTAGCCATATTTTTAGTTCCAAACTCATTCGTTATATATATATATATAATTACTACTTTATGCATCCACTAATTCTTTCCCTAGAATTAAATATAAAGAGTGATGACATAATTTAAAAAGATTTAGATTTCCAACATTAGGTGTAAAAGTCAGTAATTAGCGACTAATAATATGACATTTGAAATAAATGTCATAATATTTTCGACATTTGTATCAAATGTCGTTATTTTAACGACATTTTACGCCAAAAATCGTTGTTTAGCTATATTTTATGCCAAATGTCATTATTTTAGTGACATTTTTCGTCAAATGTCACTATATTTACGACATTTTACATCACATGTTATTATTTTTATGACATTTTTTCATAAATGTCGAGAAATTCCTTTTTCCCCGACATTTATGAAAAAATGTCACTAAATAAATGTCGTCGTATCTTTACTTTCTTGTAGTGAGGATTCTCTGCAAGAGATTGCGCGTGCCTAGTTTCAGAAGAAACGTTACTGTCAGTTACGTTTTATGCTGAAGTCGTAATTGCGGGTTACGACTTTAGGATCAATCAATGTCAGATTTCATAGAAAGATTGTTTGTACCTAGAATTTCTAAATTCGTTACTGTCAGTAACGTATTAGCCATAATACGTTATTGGCAATAACGAATTATATTTTAACGCTGTTAACCGGTGACTTTTTTGTCCGTTGAAATTTTTGAATAAAATAATACCTAATTCGTTACTCAGGAATACGTTTATGCTAGTTCAGTTAACTTTCAAAAAAACGTATTATTTTGGAGAATTGGCTCAAATAATAGCTTACTTTGGTAAAAAATTCTAAGAAAAAGTAACGTTTCCACTTGGAAGTCTCTTTCCATAAACGCTTTTAATAACTACTTTTTGCATTGAACACAAGGCGGATTTATAGTGTGGATCCGAAAATTTTAAATTTATGGGTATTCATGTGCCTTTAATTTAGCCTATTGAATTGTTACTAATCACATAACTGGTGTTTGATAAATGTATTTGTACGTTATTACTATTTTTTAATATAAAAGAAAGTGGTTAAGCGGAAAACCAAAAGGTGCTTGAGCACCAAATTGGTCCCTAAGTTGGTCTGCCAGAGTGTAATTTCTGGATCGATGTTAGCCCAATAACTTTTGTGCAGATCTTTATACGTTTAGAGAAATCTATTCGATATAAAATATGAACTGTGAATTTAGTTAATGTATATTGTAAACATGTCCTGACATTTTTCTAGTTATAAAACTTTTCAGACTTGTAATTATAAACATATCATAATATTTTTATGATTATAAAATTTTATCCTTAAGAATAAAAAGAGAAATTCAAATTAAATAATTTCAAATAAATGCACTTTTTCCTGTTGGTTTATGGTTTGTTGGACCTCTGAAGGAATTACAATTTGTTTCCTTTGTCTTGGAATTGCTAAACAAAGTACTTAAAAGACAGTCAAATAGAATTTAGAGAACAAACAATCCAAGTTAAGTGTAGCAGCCTTGTTTGTTCTTTTTCTTGGATGACAAAAGTATCTTTCAGTCTTTGCCCAAGCACCGTTTGGACATGGTTTGAAATTCTGATTTGAAACCTAGTTTGAAATTATGTTGGGACATACAATTTAAATATTTTAATTTGTATTTTCTCTTATAGACATAAAAACTCCACAAATTGTGAAAACTATCAAAACATTCTCAATTCTTATACAATCTTACCAAATGAGCAAATCATAATTTATAACAAAATTAGTACACTACTAAAAGACTTTTCTAAAAAATGCAACATCAATTAATCAAACTTTACTTCAATAAAATCGAAAATTTAACATGAATAGTAATGTAATTACTATTTAATGTAATCTTCCACATAAATTAAAGGTTGGTAGACATAAATAAAGATTGATGGAAGTTAATGAGATTGGTAAATGATTGATGGGGGGTAATTGTTAAAAATATTTATCAACTTATGAGTTTTTTTTTAATAAAATATTAACTTATAGGTTAAATTTTATATTTAAAAAAGTTAAAACTATGATTTCAAATCCAAATCATCTTTTTTTAGGTGATTTGGGTTCAAACCATAATTTCTAACCAGATTTCAAACTACAACTAAAAATTGATGGCGAAATGATGATTTGAAACTATGGTTTCAAAATTGATGCCAACGCCAACTAAGAAAATAAACAGTCACACAAATTACCAAATCACAAATTCATCGCTTTGCGCAAACATTATGTCAGCTTAGGTAAGCGTGACAGAGTCTTCATCCTGTTTTGTCTATATTCGAAATGAAAGGGTCGAACAAATTTAACTTTCATGCAATTTTTAACATAATTAAAGGTGACTATAGATAGCTAAAAAAAAAAAAAAGTATTCCCTCCGTTCACTTTTACTTATTCATTTTTAATTTTTCATATTTTTTAAGAAATAATACATAAAGTATATATTTTATCATGATATTCATATTAATTGTTAGAGTAATTGTATTGAATTTGAAAAATGATTTGAATGAGTAATTAATGCTAAGGGTAAAATAGGAAAAAATAATTATCTTATCTTTATATATGAAAAATGATAAATAAAAATAAAAATCTATTTTAAAAATAATAGATAAGTAAAAGTGAACGGACGGAGTAGTGATTTGCTCAATACACTGCGATAATATAATCACGTAAATTTTGTTAGGCTGCCAAATGTAAAAATAGTGACAGCGATGGATAGAGTAAATAAAATCCAAAGTTCCAAACAATGCACCAAAAAAAAAAAAAAAATAGTATCCAAACAAAGACATTGGCTCACTTAAGGGTGTCAAATGGATGGATTTGGCTGAAATTGGACAAATTAAAATGGACTGAGTTAATAAATGGAGTGAATTAAGATTGACCAAAAGGCTGAAATGAGTTGAGCAAAAAATGGATTGGGTCATGACCCGCCAACTTGAACCAATTTTTTTGAAGGGTCTCTTTTGTAGGATTTTTTTTTTGGCGGAAAATTTTGCTGGAAAATATTTTCCTTCGTATCAAACACATCCCAAACGTATGGGATACATGATACAGGAGAGTGAATACATAGAAAAAGATAAAGTAAATCTCAAACAATAAGTCCAAATTAAAGTAAATTTTGAAAATGGGCTAGAATTGGGTAAGTATTGAGCTAAATTGGACATAACTTTAAAATGAGTTATGTTAGATTGAGTTAAAATCAGCCCAACACGAAATTATCTTGAGTATAACCCATAAAAGTTTGGATGGGTTCGGCAGGCCATTAACTTTTGGGTCATAGTTGACACCTCTACGCACCCTAGTGCTTTCGTTGCAGTTAGGGGTGTACATGGACCTGGTTGGTTCAGTTTTTTCAAATATCAAATCAATTATATCGGGTTTTTAAATTTATAAACCAGACCAAACCAACAAAAGTCGGGTCTTTCAACTTCTAATTTTTTCGGGTTTTTCGGGGTTTTTTTGGGAAAATTCTTCATACAAAACATATTAGCTTTTACTTCAAATATTTCTTAAGAAAATAACACAAATGTGAGATGAGTGATGACATTATAATAAAACATTCAATAAAAAAGATAATGAAATCGCATAAAATAAATATTGCTAATTAATAAGTCATAATGAAAATAATCATAATCTAAAACTACAAAGTCATGCTAAAATAAGTATGGCTAATAACATGACAAAGGAAAAAATAAAATTAAGTTATATATTTTCACCGTCTAACCAAATGCAAAACTAAAGAATAAATGTCGAACATTATTATCATTTCTAGTGTTAGAATTGAATTTCTTTTGTTAGCATTAGCATTGATTTGGACTTTCTTTGAGTTACTAACATCTATAGATTATAAAACTTGTTGGACCATGCTTGAAATAATATGTTAAAAGATAAAAAAAACTATGAAAAAATTTAAGAAATATTTATAAATTACATTACAAACTAGTATTCTTATGTATAAAATATACGGAAAAGGGTTAGATTTGCCCCCGTACTCTCACAATTAAACTAAATTTGCCCTTCGTTATACTTTTTTAATATATTTGCCTTGTCATCCAACTTTGGAGTCATATTTACCCCTGTACTTTATTTTTAGGCCTATTGAGCCGAGGGTCTTTCGGAAATAACCGTCTTACCCTGGTAGGAGTAAGGTTTGCGTACACTCTACCCTCCCCAGACCCCACGATGTGGATTTCACTGGGTTGTTGTTGTTGTACTTTATTTTCGGGTCATATTTGTTGGGCTAAACGGTCCAAAGATACTCTTAACATGATGTGATATTGTCCGCTTTGGGCCAAGCCCGCACGGTTTTCCCCAAAAGGCCTCACATCATTAAGAGTATCTAACTCCTTATAAGTAGCTCCTTTTTCTCACACACCCAATAATCTCCCCCTCGAACTAAGTTCCACATGGCTCATTACCATAACTCACGGGTCAGAGATTCAACATGTCTGTGTGTCATCCATATCTTCAGAGTATTTACGGTCACCAAAGCCCAAAGGCTGTGTATGCGTCTTCAAAGCTACGAGTAAAGGTCGTAAACCGGCCCATAGATGAGCAAAGGCGCTAAGCCGGGCCCCACATCACACTCTGCCATCTTCATAGTCGTCCCGCCAAACCATTGGCTCTGATATCAGTTGTTGGCCTAAAACGGCCCAAAGATACTCTTAACATGATGTGATATTGTCCGCTTTGGGCTTAGTCCACACGGTTTTCTCCAAAAGACCTCACATCATTAAGAGTATCTAACTCCTTATAAGTAGCTTTTTTTTATTTTTAGCTACCAATGTGGTACTTTGTTCGCACACCTAACACCTAACACCAGGCCGATATTCTAGTTGGCAATGCTTGCTGGGAACTTTATTGCCTCGAACATGGTATTCAGGTCTTCTTTTTCTTTTCTTTCTGCTTTTTCGAATGATATTTATATGTAGATCTTTCATTAGGTACAAAGGAAAATGTTTTGTATAAGAAATTTATGCAATAGCTTCCGTTAACAAATCCAGAAATGGTAGAAACAGATGATTATTTCGCTAATGATTGGTTTTGAACCACTGCATGCAAAATTTATCTTCATAGGATGTGCCACATTTTCCTTAGCCAATTAACCAAGTATACATGATGAAATATTTGTTCTCAATGTCAACTGGAAGTTTGGAACTAAGAAATTGATGTATTTTCCTATCTCTTAAGCAATGTGTGAATGATATTGTCAACTAGTCATTTCTCATTCTCTAATATTTTCTGAATTATTTGTGTTTTTGATAGCCGGACGGCCAGATGCCAGGTGACAAGACTTTAGGAGGGGGTGATGATGCCTTCAATACATTTTTCAGCGAAACCGGATCAGGGAAGCACGTTTCTCATGCTGTTTTTGTTGATCTTGAGCCCACTGTTATTGATGAAGTGAGAACTGGAGCATATCGCCAGCTATTTCACCCTGAACAATTGATCAGTGGCAAAGAAGATGCTGCAAACAATTCGCACGAGGCCATTATACAAGTACACATTCTGCATCTAGTTCAATTGTACCTTATTTTGAATTTATGATATAACTTTTAATTGTTGAGCTTTTTCTTTACTAGTTGGAAGGGAGATAGTTGATCTTTGCTTGGATCGGTTCAGAAAGCTTGCAGACAACTGCACTGGTCTGCAAGGTTTTTTGGTTTTTAATGCCGTTGGTGGAGGCACTGGTGCTGGCTTAGGTTCACTTCTGTTAGAACGTTTGTCGGTGGACTATGGTAAAAAATCCAAGCTTGGGTTCACTGTGTACCCCTCTCCTCAGGTTTCAACCTCTGTTGTGGAGCCATACAATAGTGTGCTGTCAACCCACTCCCTCCTGGAACACACAGATGTTGTTGTCTTGCTTGATAATAAAGCAATTTATGAAATTTGTTGCCGCTCCCTTGACATTGAACGCCCTACCTATACCAACTTGAACCGATTGGTCTAACAGGTATCAGGACATTTACAACTTGGACCGTTACACCCTTGTATGATCTTGTTTCTCTTATCGATGTAATGAGCTTTCTAAATTTTAATCAGGTGATCTCATCTCTGACTGCTTCTCTGAGGTTTGATGGAGCCTTGAATGTTGATGTGAATGAACCAGACTAACCTGGTCCCATACCCAAGGATCCACTTCATGCTTTCGTCTTATGCCCCAGTTATATCAGCTGAGAAGGCTCACCACGAACAACATTTTGTGGCAGAAATCACCACTATTGCTTAATTTTGAAACAGCTTCTATGATGGCCAAGTGTGATCCTCGTCGTGGCAAGTACATGGCGTGCTGCCTAATGTATCGAGAAGATGTGGTGCTCAAGGACGTGAATGCTGCTGTATCCATTATCAAAACCAAGCGTAGCATTCAATTTGTTGATTGGCGTCCAACAGGCTTTAAATGTCGTATCAATTACCAGACTCCAACTGTTGTTCCCAGAGGCGATTTGGCCAGGGTACAAGAGCAGTGTGTATGATATCCAATTCTACTGGTGTTGCTGAGGTTTTCTCCAGAAGTGACCACAAATTTGATCCAATGTATACAAAAAGAGCCTTTGTTCATTGGTATGTTGGTGAAGGCACGGAGGAAGGTGAATTTTCTGAAGCCCGTGAGGATTTAGCTGCACTTGAGAAAGATTATGAGGAGGTTGGTGCTGAATATAGGCAGGGTGAAGAGGGTAGTGAAGGAGAAGAATATTAATGAGTGGGAGTGAGATGGATCATTAGATGGTTTTTTATCACCTTTTCTTGATTTCAGTATATGTTATTTAGTACTGGTACAATATTTGTAAAAAGAGATCTCCACTTTATACATGTACCACTGCTTAATTTGGTTATGTGATAAATATACAATTTTTCATTGGATAATGAATGATATATGAATTTTTTTGAAAGATAAAAAGTGTGATAAAGATGAGATCGTATAGAATAAATATTCATCAAATTTAATATTTTTTTATTTTTTCCGGTTGGGCCTTGAAACAAAATGAATAATCTCTGAGGATATTTGCGGATTGAAATTTTTTTAAGAAAACGAGAATAGTAATCACCGGCCGTCAATTTTTTCATTTGCCTCCAACTGTTGGGGGTTTGTGCTTGATTTGGCCTTTCGAGTTAAGTTCCTAATTTTTCACTCAGCCATGACCCTTATAAATAATCTCTTGTAACCATGCTGTCCTTGTTTTAGTTGTGACAAAATATTAAATTCAATTATATTATATATGTTGTACATTATATAACATTGATGCAAGTTGAAATAGTCGGAGCAACGACAACAATAACAACAACATACCAGTGTAATTTCACAAGTGAGATCTGAGAAAACTATAGTATACCCAAACCTTATCCCTAGTCGTTGTGATAGAGAGGTTGTTTCCGAAAGACCTCGGCTCACATATCGCGCATCAAAGCCACTTAAACAAAGAAAATACACAATTAAAGAGGACATAACAAATAATATGGAAAGCATTACATAGTAATCAACAGAAGAAAACAATCATAAGGAGTTGGATAATCAAAGGTATGAAAATTGCATGATAAACGATAGTGAGAGCATTAAGAAGCTAGATGAAAGCGTACTATACATTATACAACAAGGAAGATCGTGTCCCTCTTAAGTTATTAGTGGATCATTGGTACGGTAATTCCTGCTCTATAATTGACTAACTCGAGTCTGTGAAAAGATTTCTTGGCCAGAATTTCGTAATGTAGTAGGACTTTAGCAAACTATTCGAACATTAAAACGCGTATTTCTTTAAATAGGAGCTATGGATTTCTCAGAGTTTAAATATATTGATATAGAATTGTTTCAAACAAGGCGGAGCTGCCTTGCATCAGAATCCTAATTCCTCATAAAACGATCGTAGGGGCATTTTCATTTTATTTATTTAATCATTTATTTACAAGAGTGATTGTTCATTTAAATCCAAAAAATTGTAATTTCAGAATGCTACTAAATTTAGTAAATGTAATTATTTTTATAGAAGTATTAATTTTTTTAAGAAGTGCAATATTATATGTATTATATATATATATATATATATATATATATATATATATATATATATTACGTGAATTTAGTGTTATTGAGCATAAATATATCTATATGACCCAAAAGCGGAAATCTTGAAAATGACACTGAAAGTAGGGCTACATATTGGTCGGTTCGGTTCGGTTTTGAAAGTTATCGGTTCAACTTATCAGTTATCGGTTTGTAGACATATTAAACCGTTAAGATATCAGTTAATGGGTTATCGGTTAATCGGTTGTTGTTTGTTATCGGTTTAATCGTTAAGATTTCACACCAAAAAAAAAATCAGGAACAAAGAACCCATTTCAAAACTGAAAGTAGCTTTAGCTCCTAAGACTATGCCGAACAAAATAATACAATTAAACTATGAAGGACTTAAACAAAATTGGACCAACTAAAGGTGTGATTTATCAAACTTGTCACTGCAAACACCAATGCATATGGGAAATATGAAACATTCTTCAAGCATTTACATAACATTAGTTAGCAGTAACTTGTCTAGCACCACCAGAGAAATACAAAACACAGAACAAGAGTGAGAATTGAAAGCAATGTAGATTGTAGAAGAAGTAAAAGATAGTTTACGTTGGGCTTGCATCTTGCGAGTTGGAGCAGAAGGGTTTCTGAAGTTGAAATCGCCGCTTGAGAGAAAGAGTTTATGAAGTGGAAATCAAGTGAACCCTAAATCTAGTTAAGTGACTTTATATATGGAAGGGTAAAATTGTAATTAAATAAATGGTTATCGGATTATCAGTTCACCCGTTAACAAAATTGGCGAAACCGTGACCCGACCCAATAAACCAATAACCACAGGGCTCCACCCGATACCCAAACCAGTAATCCATTAACCCGAACCATTAACTCAATAACTCAATAATTGATTCGGGTTATTGATTTAACCATTAATATGCACAGCCCTAACTGAAAGTGATCAATATATATATATATATTAAAAGCATGAAACTCTTAACTTAAAAGTTAAATTACTAAAATACCCTTCTTATTAACTTCAATATCTTTAATGATTAAAAATAAATAAAAATATCAAATTTACTGGAAGGGGTGTAATCTAATGGACTCCTCATTTGGTTTCTAACCGTTGCAATTGTTGGTTGGAATGTTTTGAGTGAAAAAACTGACTTTTAATTATATAGATGATCCAATATATTAATAGACATACCCTTTATTTTTGGCATTGTAAAAACTTAGATGAGCCACATTCAGTTTTGTCCCTGCCTTTTAAATTAATCATTATTACTCCCGCGTAGATGGATGAAACGTCAATTGGAGGAGAAAACAAATTAAGAGAAGAAAAGACTGATGGATTTTCACAGAAAGACTCCCAAACAAATTGCATGATTAGCAAGGTTCTAGGTAATTTTTATTCATAAAGAAAATATATCTATATTAATATTTTTCTCATGTTACTTTTGTAGTATTTACTTAAAAATTTTAAGAAAACATATACTTATTATTTTTATAAAAACATTAGATTAATAGGGAAAAGTTGTAGACAATCCGTAAATCATATTCAGAGTTACTTTCATATTAAATATTCACATTCATGTTTATGTATACTGAAAGAATTTGTATTTAATTACTTTAAATTTTATTTTATAATTCAAATTAATATTTCATTTGATTTGAAGTGTCTTTTCTAAAAGATTGTGTCTTCTATAAGTAACTAAATATTTCTTTGAAATTTATTCAATTGTTGGCTTTAGTGAAAAATCATGTGTATTTAAAAGTTTTATCCGGCCCTCTTCATCTACAAAATGAAACGGTGTCTGACTTTTGATTAGGGATTCTCAATACCGTCAAAGAAAATGGAGTATTGATATTTTGTGTTTACGAGAACTAACCCCGTGCTCAAAATAAATTTTCTACTCTTGATGCTATTTTCTTATGTGTTGTTTTTTCAACAAACAAATATAACATTCATCTTCAATTTTTCAGCAAAATCAAGTTGTTAAGCATTTTGAGTATGATTTTTCCTATTGTAAGGTTGAGCGGTACGGTCCTTTAATTTAATTTGAATTGATCACGTCATTTTATTTGTATAGAACGAGAAAAGTTTGTACACAATATCTGAAAGATAAGGACATGTTACATATAACGTAGGAAAATTAAACATGCCAAAGTATGACAAACAGATACACAAAATGTTAAATAAACTTAACCAAATTAGTTGTTAACCATTCTTTACATTTTTGTCGTAATTCTCGTGATCAAAGTAGATTTATTACTCTGGACCTTATTCTTTTATGTGTGTTTTTAGATAATAATTCAAACATGTTTATCATTCCTCTTAGGCTACATTTTCTTAAAAATAATGCAAAAATTTTAAACATACAGCATTTATTATCATAGTCTATATTGCTCGTATTCACATGTAAAATCTGTTGTTGAAATATCTAAAAACAGGAAAAAAGTCAAGTTGCATATTTGATATATTAAAGTAATTATTATGGTTCAAACATTGGTTTGTTTCATTGAGTTTCATTATTAGCATAATCTATATTATATTAAAAGCGCGAACGGCCTTAAAAATGTTGATTGAACCTCCATTAAAAGACTGTACAATAGACAAAATTGTCATTTACTATTTTGCTCAAATTATTATTTAATTTTCGCTATAATATTTCACCTATTTAAGTTTTTGGAAAAGTTAAAACCCCACCTTTATTTTTGGAGTTCTTGACTTTGGCGAAACAAAAAGTAATAAATAAGGAAATAACCAATAAACATGCCTCATCAGTAATAGAATTTTGGCTTGATAAAAAAGTCTGAATCCAAATGTATTAGATAAAAAAACGTTTGCATTAGGACCCACCGTTAAATGCCTTTGTAAAAAGACTAGCCAGGGAAGCCTGTGCGATGCACGAGCCCGACATGGTTTACAGTGATATTTTAGTCAAGGAATGTATATAACAGATGAAAAGAAGTCTTTCAAAACAAAGTTGAGAACTATGTTATGTACAACTTCCGAAAAAGTCATGATAGTCTCTATATTGTAGGCATATATACAAACGATATTCTATGTACCATTACCTTAGTTATAATTACATAAACTTGGGAGCTTGAAAAACTAAAAATATACATTCCAAAGTTGATGCAAATCCATTGTTTGTCCATTTGCAGCCAGCCATTTGAAACCTCAAGTGAGTGACTATGAAAACCTTTCGAAGATAAAAAGAGTTGGAGCCGTAACCTGGTGCGATACAAATTATAGTGTTTCAAAGCCATTTTCAAGTACCAAAGTTTATGAAGTTAAATTGCAGAGGAAAATGTGAAAGATAGGAAGCACAAAGAGATTCTGGTTTGAAACAGATAGGTTAGACTAAAAAGAAAAATAAACACATGTAACAGTTAAATCACTTCGTAACCTTTCAAACTAAGTTTTGACAGAGGATGCCAATATCCGATTAGCTGATATTTCTCAATGTTGATTAATTATATAAGAAAGAGCCAAAATTAGTGGGAGAACTTCAACATTCATCATTCTCCTTGTAGTTGAAGTAATTGTGGTCACAACTTGTAAAACATGCACAACAGAACGATCACAACTCAAAGTAAATTAGGCTTGTACTATAGCATCTTCTTTCAAAAACATGTAGAAGAAACACAAATCCATGAGCAAGGGCAATGTTCTCAAGTTCTTCTTTAAGAATAAAAATCCATCTTATTGTTAGATCATTAATTAAGTAAGATTAAGATGACTGCCTATTCAAAAAAGATGTAACTAATATGTTGTTATAAATACATCTTGCATGGAAGGTACCCAAATTGGAAACCGAGGTAGCGAGAAGCAGAAACCCAAGGTGACCTATGTTGGTCTTGGAAAAGATAGTTTGAATCCAAATATTGTGGGATGTCTCCAAATATTGTGGGATGTCTTGGTAACAATTTCTTTGTTCACCGGATAAAGAGAGGTGAAATATTTTGTTTTCACCTATATGCTCTTTCCTCTATACTATTATACATGCTTTAGTAGGATTGAAGGTGGAACATATTATAGTAATTGACAATGTAGAAACACTGAAATCAAGATAAATGCAAGGCAGATTAAGTATAAGCTTCATATTACCATAGAACATGGAAACCACCTTTCTTATCCGTATGAGTCTTTCTATTCATAGGTAACAAAAAGCTAACCTGCAAACTTGAAGGTAGCACTTCGTATTACCACAAAACACCAAACATATTCAGGTGACCTCAAACAATAACTTTTTACATTATTTTCTTCATTTATGTTTTCAACAATTGAAACAGTTTCAAGAGTAAAGTAACATGATCAATTAAAATAGTTACTAAGGAATTCTACGATTAAGGATTCAGGGCTTGTCAAAGAGTTGATTTTTTACTCTTCTTGTGTTTATCACTTCTCTATCGATGTCAAGTAACAAATCAAGTTTTGGGACAACATTTTTTCCTTCTTCCGCAAAAAAGGCACTGAGTTATCCAAAAATGAATCATCTCAATCATAAACTTTTTAAATATTTTTGTTCAATCACTAAGCCCATCACTACTGCTCAAAAGGACCAACATAGAATTACCATTAGATTCATGTGACAAAAGTTCAATCTTCTTCCCTTGATCAAGAACCTGCAATTTCGTAATTCACATTAACCAGTCACATTAAAGTTTCTTGGATTTTTCCAATTTCCAATTAGGAAATCAAGTCTTTTGAAAGAGTATAATCCAAAGAGGAAGTAAGTTTAGTCTATCTCCTCAACATTTTCCATCATCACAACTTTAACTTCTGAAACCTGAGTCTGCGGTTATTAACTTCCTCTAGATGATCCACAGAGTGTTGTATTTGCTCCTTAAGTTTGTGCATGTATGTTATTGTTATGGTGAAAACAGTTAGCATCTCAATACCCTCAATCAAAGAGGAGGAGGAAGTAGGAAATAATAAAGAAAACGTAAGTTATACAAATTCCATGTTCAAGTAGCTAGCAAAACTTGAACCCAGCTTTGCTTCTTTCATATTTAATGGTATACTCCTCCTTAGTTCTCTTGAGAGATTTAATTAGGATTTGTTTGCCAAGAGATTACGACAAATTACAAAGGACAATCATTGTTCATTTCTCTAAAATGCATTTCATGGTTACTACTATTCTGTGAGATCAAAAGGAAATCCGTCTATATCTAGAAAGTGAGGGTAAAAAATGACCCAACTCTTGTCAAACAATGCATCAAAGATAACTTCATTGGGTAGTTTTTATAACACCTTATTCAAAAGAAATGCCTATCAAACGTATGCACTATTCTATTAATGGTTGGTCACTTCCTGTGAGTCTCTTTTATCATTGAAGGTTGAACATCCCATATTCAGAGAAAATATCCCTACTGTCAGTAATATAGTTTAGGTGTTTAAAAGAATTCTCAACTTGTTCGCGTAGTTGGTTAGACTTTTAAGATGGCTGATGTATACATGCATTTCTGTAAATTACATTAGTGAATATGTTTCTATCTATTAAAAAGGAAGAGGAGAAAACATGTATCAAAAACTTCAAAAATAAAGTAAGAAGCAAACTTCTTTTCTCAAGTGCAAAAACAGGCACTGACCATGGTAAAAAGTTCATATTACCTTGCAGACATATCATAAAACACCCTTGGTGCATAGTCCATTTCAAAATTCTAGACATTTTTTATTGCTTGGGTTCTTGAAATCTTCCACTACTAAATTGATTTTGCTTGGTATAGGTTTTATGTTAGTAAATTATTATCATTTTCTGTCAATTCTGATTATGTTTGTTTTACTTTGTGGCCACATAATATGGAGACACATGTAAGTAGAATCAATAGTTTATTTTTTCGTTTTTGGATCAGCGATAGGTGTTCAAGCATCAAATCTTATGTTGCTTTCTCTCTTCCCTCCCCCCAGTTATCTTGTCTCTCTCCACTCTTGATGGCCTATGTCAGTATATATTCTTACTTAGTCTTTTAGCGTTATCAATTGTTTATAGATTTTGCACCTTTATTAGTTGATAACCAGCTCTTTTTTCTTCCGTATTTAACATTGAATGTAAAATTTACAGATATACATATTAATTTATCATAGCTACTTAGATTTTATACACTTTAAATTGAAGTGTAGAGGCCGCATTATACACAAAATAACATGCATCTACGGGTAGTATAATTTCCTTTCATCACATGAATTGTTTATCAAAGATTAATTCTATTTATTGTTGGGTAGTACCAGTAAATGTTTTTCAGAACTTGAGTCTGAAATCTTTGGTTAAGAGCGAAGAGATCCTATCTACCCAACACTCTCTTTTGTGGTGATACAAGATTTGAAAACAATTTTTAATAATTTCATTATATTAATAAAAGAAAAAAAGACGATAAGAAGAACTTAAATGTAAAATAATTTTTATTCTTTTTGTGTTGATATACCTTTTGAAACTAGGATTTTAAAGCTAAATACATGTAGAAGGGGGAACTGAACACTTCTATAGAAGAAGCTACAATTCCTTATTATTATTATAAAAATTGTATCCGTATTAGGTCGAAAATATGGTTGAAGTAAACAAAAAAATAGTTTGACATATAATGCTAACAAAAAATAGGTATCTTTGTGATATTAAAATTGATTTTAAGTATGGTTGTCAGATTGTTATTTTGTATATGAGTGTTAATTCAATTGACTAAACGTGAAAAATAAAAAACGTATTCAAGTTAGTTTTGAAGAAAATACACTAATCATAATACTGATAAACTTGAATACTTCAAATTGCAAAACGGATCGTCACAAAATTTTTAATGGTGAACTACATAATTTCAATAATATATTTTCTTAAATGACTTTAACGATAGATTGAACTTTTCAGATGAATATTTAAGGCATCAACAAGAACTTGGTCATTATAGATTAGTTGAGGTGACAAAAAGGAACATACACCAAAAACATTATCTATAAAGAGATATTATGTTAGATGCAACTACAACATATTATTATTTCACACCATATAATATGTATAACTACAAATATTATATAACTGACTTAACTGTTATTTATTTTTGCAGATTTTGAAGGCATCCCAATTTTTTGTAACTATTGCATCTACATAGTAATATTAATCTTTACCATTTAAATGAATGTTATATTTATTCTAACCCAGTTGCTATTTCACATAATTTAATCTTCTTACACACAATTTTTTATTAGTCTTTAATTGGTCTTAGTGTAACAAAGTTGGAGTTTCAATCTTACACATAAAGTAGTCAAAGCGACAAAAGAAAATATACCAAAAAAATTGTTTATAAAGAGATGCCAGATGTGATACAACATAATATATAAGTATGTCATGTTGCATTTATTTTCATCATTTGGATATATATTACATTTATTTCAACTCAAACTACTATTTTATAATAATTTTATTATTATAAATTGACGCGATACACACATTCAACGCACGTATGCTGAAACTAGTATTAAGAATATATACGACAATATATAGTGGTAAACAAAAAACTTAATTTAACCAAGTAAAAAAGGTGATATCAATTCAGTTGATTGAGTATGTGACCGAAGTAGAAAACAATGTTACTAAAGAAACACTAATTTCTTCCCAGATTTAAATTTTAATTGTTCATCTTTGTAGGTTCAGATAATATCTAATCATTTTGATCTCGACATACAAGTTACAGTAAGATGATTGAAGTTGATCATTCACAAAAAACATGTTATTTGTTACTTCGTATATCAAACCTTTGTTCTAATAATACTGATGTAATTTAATTACATCATGTACTACATAATTCGACATACACGTGCAACGCACGTGCCGAGAAACTACTATTGTCAAAAAAGGGGAAGTAATTAGTTCAACAACTTTAATAAAGCAAAACAAGATTAAAAAGTAACAATAAATATAACTAACTAGAGGCTTACAATTATCTTATAAGGTTTTATTGAACTAGAGTTGTAGAGATTTTTTAAAAATTTATTTCCTTTTTATCCATAGTATAGAATTAATATTAAATATATGTTCATAAATTAATTTAAATATGTTATTATTTTTTCTTCGTCTTGTAATTTAATTCAAATTTATTACTTGCAATTGCAGTATAATAAATAGCTAATACAACTTGATTGGGTTCGTAATAATCTTGTAATAGATTAGCATAATATGAATACATTAATTAACGTGACAACAGAGTCACACGCCAATTATAAATAACATCGGTGTTCCTCTCAAATTACTCAGGCTTATTCAGCCAAAACATCTCCTTAATCTTTCTTCTTTAAGTATTTACATTTTGCAATGGAAAGGAAGATCAATAGGGGCAGACAAAAGATTGAAATGAAGTTAGTTGAGTATGAACAAGCACGCATGATCACCTTTTCAAAAAGAAAAAAAAAAGAGTTTGTTCAAGAACGTAGACGAGTTTTCAGCTATGAATAGAGCAGATGGTGGTGCTCTTCTCTTTTCACCTAGTGGAAAAGCACATTACCATGGCTCCACTAGTATAGAAAAATTAACAGATAAGTTTCTTCAATGGAAACGAGATAATCCCCAAATTAGTGATCAAGCTAACGTGGAAAAATCAAATGTCTTTCACGCATTTGATGATCTCCATGAAGAATTAGAAAATACTGAATGAGCTAGAAAATAGCCGAAAATGAGGTAGATGATCTTGCACCCAGGTGTAGAGATTCCGCCTGATAAACAGAGGTTGGAGCAGTTGGTGGCACTTAAGCTACAATTGGACAAAATTAAAAAAAGAAGCAAAAAATTGTGTGATGTCCGAGCGATTCAAATTTGATTTGAATGTTGTTCCTAAGCCAGATGAAGGAGAGAGTTCTGGAACTCATTGATTAATATGGCAACATCAATCGGAATTCTTGAAATTGAAGTTAATTTGTGTTTGCAAGTGAATTTAGCAATGCAACTATCTAGTTTTTAATTTGATTTGCCCTTCTTGCAAATTTAATAAAATAAACTCTTTTGTGATAACACAATGCCTTGAAATTTAATATGTTTTAGCTTTAATTTTTAATGATGCTTTGTGTTTGTTTCAGATTGGTAGACATGTTGAATCATTTTATTGAGTGAACAATGTGAATTGATGAAGAAAAAAAACTAATTTTACGAAATGAATTTTCTAAGTAGGGCGACATTTATCAAGGCGTATCTCTCTACAAAATTTAGGATTCATATAATAAACAAGATGCTTTCATGAAGCTACTGCTTAGCTGATAGAAGTTACTCGTCCAATAGCTTTACCAGCTCATTGGACATTTTTTGAATTGGTTGATCCACTGCATTGCGCTAATGTGATCTTGTTGTATTAGTTGAATTTTCTTTAAGAGGGCTTGATTTTAGTGGAACTATACTTAATACATTTTTAATATTATTATTATATTTTCAGGACTCATAATTTATTTGCATATGTGAAAATTAAATGAAACTTATGTTGAGATAGATTTCTTAATCAAGTAAACAAAATATAAGTATATCTTATTTTGAAAATGACGTTTCCTAGTTACATAAGATGAAACAGCTTTTCACTTATGTTTGTTTGATCAAAATTTTTTACTTGATCAAGATAAAAATTTACTTGTAATGTCAGTTTGTGTGCAAAGAATGGAACAAATAAAATGTTGCAGATACTTTTATCTTGTATTTGCAAAATGAATTTCTTATTCATCGAACAAAACACTCATAAAAAAAAAGGAGTCCAAGACCAATTTTAATAGGCGAGGAACCACACACATCCAACACGTACCATAAAATAAATGTATTATATCAGAGAAACAACAACAACAATACTAGAAAACTAACATTATTATTTGTTGAAGTTTTAATAAA
This sequence comes from Lycium barbarum, assembly GCF_019175385.1. Lineage (NCBI taxonomy): Eukaryota > Viridiplantae > Streptophyta > Magnoliopsida > Solanales > Solanaceae > Lycium > Lycium barbarum. Next base: position 14,452,831 of record NC_083340.1, read on the forward strand.
ATTGAGTTTGCAAAACTGTTTCTTAATTTTCAACGTATATCTATTTGGGTTATTTTAAATTAAATATTAACTTTTTGAAAATTATTAAATGAGCTATTAATTTTAAAAAAAAAACTCAAAAATAAAATTAACCCAGTTGGCCATGAGAATTATTCGCTTTTTTTCCGGAATTTTTCTCACTTTATTTGAAAATCAACGTTTCACCATGAAAATTTCAAAATTTAGAAAACAACTGTTTTCAACTTTACATTCAAACAATCAAATATTCTTTTTGCAAAAACTATAAGCAAACACAACTTCATCTTCAACTCCAACTTCAAAAATTCAAAATATTTGATTTCTATGGCCAAACGCGTACCAAATTCTGTAGATCTCAATTGTCAAACAAACAACACCTAAACTTGGTCAACAGTGCGAGGCCAGTCTTACACTAAAAATGTGTTTAGACGTGCGAGAGAAGGGTAGAGCGTGCGAATTTTGGGTCATAACAACAGGGGCAGCAGTATACAATACACCAGAGACGGAAAAGTAAGTCAATCCAACCATCACGGATAACGAGAAAGAAAAATCCCTAAATGGCGACGGCGATGTTGAGATCTTATGTTTTGTGTATGCTGTCTTGGAATGTGATTAAAGTGAAAGTGACTTAAGACGTATATATTCGCTGTATTGATATAAGATTTGGTATAACGATCCTAACTAGTTTGAAATTGTTACAAGTGACTTTCTCACGGATATTTATTCGCTTGTCTATTGCGTGTGTGTTGTATTTACTTATTTTAGTTGGAAGTGAAATTGACTAAGACTTACATTTCCTTTTTGGCATACAATTGACCTGAGAGGAATTGATATAGTGATCCTAACTAGTTTGTTATTAATCTCTCCAAGGGTCATCCGAGCGTCCTGTAAGCTTATTCTATCAACTTCTTGTACTTTCTTTGACGTCAAGAATCTTAATTTTTTAAAGTATTCAATAGTACGTTCCTGTTCTCTATCTTTCCATTTTAGATGCGGACATTAGGTCAATTCATAATGGTTTTGTCTATCAGAGGGAGATCCACTTGTTCCTTTTCAAGTATTGTTTGGTCCTTCAGTCCTCTTAATGGCCTAAAAACAGTGTAAATAAGTGCAATGTATAGAAATATATCACATATTCATGATGCAATAGAATAGGTTCAACCAGATGGAATTTTACCAACAGTTCCTATTGCAGGGAGACATTTAAGTGTTTAACGTATTAAATTCAAATTTAAAGAGGAGAGTTGTGACAGAACTCTTTTTTTTATAACTTCATAATGGACAATCTAGTTAGTTTCTGAGAAAACAAAATATTATGAATGAGATGACAAGAGTCTACTGTATTACGAAATATATCAGTTATTCCTTGTACGTGCTTGAGATAGTTTAATAATTTAAGAAGGTAGTTAAAATGACTATTGAAGCAAGATATCAATCAAGAATAGAGGATACAGGACAACAATGTATTGGTGGTGGAAGGAGTAGGAAACGCTAAGGAAGTTGGCAGTTGGAGAAGAGGAGGAATACATTTCTTAAGAAAGACAAAATAAGGGAAGACGATTCCTTTAATGTTTAGTTGTTAAATTTCCATTAATTTGTTGATTGATCAATGTAAAGGGTAAAGGGTGTAGTGTAAATCGCTAATCCTGTTTTATGTGATAATTGACTTATATTTGATGTAAGTGGTCGTTGAATAAACTATTTAAATTGTAGGTGAGAAGTTAAATTGACATGAGAGTATCAAGTTTCAATTTGATTAGTTAAATTAATTGGAATTCTTGAATCAGTGGAAGAGGTATAGGACTATTATTATGAATGGTTCGATCATTTTTGTGATGTTCCAAAATGGAAATTGTCATATAATTGGACCGGAAAGAGTAGTTTTTTAAAAAGGGTTGAGAGATTTAAATTGAAGAATGGAGTTTTGAACAGTTAGTCATAGTATAGAGATGTTTACTGCAAGTTTCCTTTTGAGAAGCCAACATCTAATTCTTAATCCTAGTGAGGGTTATGCCTATTTATGGTATTTTGGCTATTTACTTGAGATTGCATGGAGGGGGGAATGTATTGATGTTTTTTTAAAAGGATAGATACATGAGTAAAGTGTCTCAATCTATTTACTTCAAGATGACAACGTGAAACATTGTTTTTTTGGCTGTTACGTGTTTTTTTTGGTAATCAAGTTTTTCATTAACGACCAAGTGAAGAAATACAAAACCACAGCTAGCTGCAACACAGCTTAGCTATCTCAGGAAGTACAAACAGAACAAAGAAGCAAGCATTACTATAGGAAACTTGAATCACTATCAAACTCAGAAAGAGAATCTAAGTAGGTATTTCTGCATAACTGGTACAGCCCTCACATAGCAAGAGTAAGCAATGCCTTTAGGCTTTAGCAATGGCATCATTGGCAGTTGACCTTCCTTCATAGATTCTGGCATTTCTTTCCACCCAGATAGAGTGCACACATTCAGCCAAGATGATTTTAAAGGAGCTGGCATGAAGAGATTTCCCTTTAGCATTTGCAACAGCCCAGCTCATATACTGATCCCACGTAGTAGCATTTTGAATTCAATTCAGTAATATGTTTATTTCCCTCACTCTGTGTAACCTAATATTATTTGTCCTTTCTTCTTCTGCTTGCAGGCTTACCCATACATACACATTCGCAACAAGGAGTTTCTATGGGGTAATTATGTGACAAATCATTTTCTGATTATTTTTTTTCCCTCAATAATTTCACGTTTAGGATTCATACTTGGTGGTGTGACTGTATCTGCCTTTGATGGTTGCAATGCCGTTACCAATGTTCAGCACTTGTTTAATAAGATTGGTTTTACTGATATAGATCATATTTGTCCATTTGGGGTTAAAAAATGTTGCACCATACCTGCAATAGTATTGGAGGGCTTGTAAGTGCTCTACTGATGGTTGTCCTTATTGATTACCTGATAGTAGTGGGGCTGGTTTTGCATGATCCCTTTTCTCCCTGGGGCTTGATGCTAAAAATGCAATTTACTCCCTTGTTGTCCCTAATCCATTTGGAATTGATGATGTTTGCTGAAAGAGTTAGATATTTTTGGCAACTTTGGCAGATAATTTAATGAGTGAGAATTTCTCTTCTAGTTTCATCTGTTGTGAAAATAAAATCAGAAGTTGAAATCAGGATTGTCATGTCTGCTGTATATCTGTTGTTTTGCTGGTTAATATTCAAAAGTTTTGAGTGCCTGTGCTGCAGGACTTGTTTTCAATGTAAACACGACGTTGTGCATTTGTATTATTTTAATAGTTAATTCAGGGCTCATAGCATGTTGCTGTATACCTTCTAGGATATACTTCTTTCTGATGATGAAACTTCCATGTTTGGCATATTTTGTGCTTGAGTTTAGATCTGCAACGTTGCTACGCAATGTTTTAATACCACATTTTCTCTTGCCTTTGGAGAATGCGGGTCCAGATGGCCTTTTTGAGGTCAAGCACCACTGAAACTGCATGGTTTCTGTGTGAAGGCATCAAAATAATTCCTGTCCATTTGAGAGTATCTTCACATCTGTGGTGTAAGCTGTTGAATTTTCATTGAATGTCTTCTGTTGGTTCTTTTCAGTATAAGAAACCATTGCCTTTACTTTGGCGTATCTGTAGTATACTCTTGGGTTCTTGCAAAGTGCTTTCTAAAGAATAAGAATTGAGGGATGATTAAGTCGTTCCAGTTATTCTTTTCAATATAGTTGCTCTTAAATGCCTCATTCTGAATGTCTTAATGCATGAGCTTCATCTACTTGATTTATTTGACATGGACGGATGCGTGTGTTTTCATCCTGGGTCAAGATTCCTGGCCTATGTTTCTTCATGGCTTACGGACTACTATATGATTCATTCCTATTACATTTAAGAATGGAGAATTTTATAATTGACCTTAATCTTCTGAGTCTACTATTCACTTTTTGGATGGGACAGAATCTCCAGGATTTAAAAGTTAACAATCAAATGAGAAAAAAAAACGATATTACCATTTTATAAAGTCAATCTGTGGCGTTTGTATACTTTTTGGAAATTCTTTTGCGGGAAAATTTGTGTAAAACTAAGATGTTATTGTAAGTGCTTGTTAGTATTCATAGAAAGTATTTTCCTAAAGGTGTGTCAACTGAAACTTTTTTCTCCTACAATAGCAAGATGCTGCTCAAAAAAGAATAACTCGATGACTAAAATTGACTCATCAGATGCTTTTGGCAATGTGTTTTAAAGATGAAGAAACACTTTATCATTAATAATGCATGGAAAATTGCAAGATTCAGACATGCAGATACACGTTTATGCTATAGAGATAATCAAGTCACTAAGTTCTGGGGAACATAAAGCTATACATTTGTTACATAATGGCTCTTCGGCATCGACCAGCAAGCAACCGAAATTATCTCATTTTCACATTTGCCTTAATTTTTTTTTTTTTAGGCAACAAGAAGAAAGAATGTGAATAAGACCGTGCCATAAAAATAGTACTTAGTAGGGGTTACTGTTCACTTTTACACTTGCATACAAATGCTAATTTCATAACTTGGCTCCTTGTATATCGAACAATAAATTAGAGCAATTTTGAAGGTTAATTTTGAAAACCTTTTAATTACCAAATAAACGAGTAAAGGTTCTGGTAATCTCCCGGGAAAGGTGTTAGACACCTTAGGAAATTCGCGAAGCGCGATATGGCCGGCGGTAATTTGAATGTTTTGGCTAAAAGAGAATTATCTCGTTTGTAAAATGGACTTTAAGGAATTTGAAGGTAAAACTTGAAGAAAAAAACAATTTGAATAGAGTCTTGCCACCTTTGTAAAACTTCAAAATCATCTTTTTGATCCTTCGTAAAATTGGTTGTATATTAGGACGAACAGATTTGGTATATTTGTACAAAGTGGTTTTGAGTAGATTGTAAGAAAACATCGTTGTTGGACCGACGCTCACTAGGATGTTGATTGATGTGTACATTTGTCATTGACCTTGCAAAACCTTTTCTTGTCTTTTCTAAAAGAAAGATGGGTCGTAGCCTAAAAGCGCTCAAGAGAAAAATCATATTATTCAAAGAGGGTGTGTGGTGGTGGGGGGGGGGGGTGTGGAACCATTCAATTCTTAACTTCTTCAAAATGGTTTAAACACTTCTTTTGATAAATTTGAGATCGCACGGTCTTTGAAAAAAAGCACTTGAACATTACATGAATAAACAATAGTGAGAGCATTAGGAATTTAAATGAAATCATACTGTACATTATACAACAAGGAAGATCGTGTCCCTCTTGGATTATTGTTGGATCATTGGTGCGATAATTTCTGCTCAATAAGTGACTCACTCGAGTCACCAGAATTTCTTAATATTGTAGGACATTAACAAACTATTGGAACATTGAAACATGTATTTCTTTAATTAAGAGTTGCGAATTACTGCAGATTTTTAAAATATTGGAATATAATTGTTTCTAACAAGGCGGAGCTCCTCACAAAATTATGCTAGGGCCATATTTATGGCTTTTCATTTTATTTATTTATCCATTTATTTACAAGGGTGGTTGAACATTTAAATTCAAAAAATTGTAACTTCAGAATACTACTAAATTTAGTAAAATGTAATTGTTTTATAGAAGTATTTAATTTATTTAAGAACTGCAATATTATATGTGTTGTAATATATACATTATGTGAATTTAGTGTTATTGCAGATAAAGATAGCTATATGACCTAAAATCAGAAATTTTGAAAAGAACACTGAAAGTGATCAATATGCAGTCAAAAAAGGGAAGTAATTAGTTCAACAACTTTAATAAAGCAAAGCAAGATTAGAAAGTAACAATAAATATAACTAATTAGAGGTATGAATAATGTAATAAGGTTTTATTGACTAGAGTTGTAGAGATTTTTTTAAATTTATTTTCTTTTTATCCATAGTATAGAATAACATCAAATATGTTCATAAATTAATTTAAATGTGTTACTATTGTTTTGTAGTGTTTTGATTCAATTCAACTTTATTGCTTGCAACGGCAGTATAATAAGAAATCTAATACAATTTAATTGGGATTCGTAATAATCTCGTAATAGATTAACATAATATGAATATATTAATTAAGCATGAAAATACGCGTGACAACAGAATCACACACCAATTATAAATAACACGGGATTTCTACTCAAATTACTCAGGCTTATTCAGCCAAAACGTCTTCTTAATCTTTCTTCTTTTAGTATTTACTTTTTGCAATGGAAAGGAAAATCAGTATGGGCCGACAAAAAATTGAAATGAAGTTAGTTGAGTCTAAAAATGCATGTTGTGTTACTTTTTCAAAAAGAAAAAAGTGTTTGTTCAAAATTGTAGATGAGCTTACAACTATGTCCAGTGCAGATATTAGTGCTTTTTTCTTTTCACCTAGTGGAAAAGCATATTCCCATAGCTCCACTAGTATAGAAAAAGATAATAGATAAATTTCTTGAATGAAAACGAGATAATCCCCAAATTGACGATCAAGTTAATGTGGAAAAATCAAATGTCTTTCACGCATTTGATGGTCTCCGTGAAGAATTACAAGTACCTAATGAGCAGGAAAAAGCCGAAAAATGAGGTATAAGATCTTGCACCCAGGTGCAGAAATACCACATAATAAACACAGGTCAGAGCAATTGGTGGCAATCAAGCTACGATTGGACGAACTTATAAAAGAAGCAAAAAGTTGTTTGTTGGCCGAACGACTCAAATTTGATTTTTAATGATGCTTTGTGTTTGTTCCAGATTGGTAGACCGGTTGAATCATTTTATTGAGTGAACAATGTGAATTGATGAAGAAAAAAACCAATTTTACGGAATGAATTTTCTAAGTAGGGTGACATTCGTCAAGGCGTATCTCTCTACAAAATCTAGGATTCATATAACAAACAAGATTCTTTCATGAAGCTACTGCTTAGCTGATAGAAGTTACTCGGCCAATAGCTTTACCAGCTCATTGGACATTTTTTGAACTGGTTGATCCATGATCCATTGCATTGCGCTAATTTGTTTGGTGACCTTGGTGTATTAGTTGAATTTTCTTTAAGAGGGCTTGATTTTAGTCCACTTAGATTGTTTCATACTCCTTAAAAAAATACTAACTTCTAGAATAAAATATATGTAATATGACTAAACTACCCTTAACTAATAAAATTCTTGTTTATTTATTGTCTCGAGTAAATGGGGCAAATCGGAAAAAAATAATTAATTCCTTCTTGATTATGTAAGCAGACACTTATTTTGAATCAAAACGAAAAGGTCAATTGGACCCTTATTTTAAACCGGAGGGAGTAATTTTTCTTACTTAAAAAAATATATGGGATTCAATTTATGACATTATGTGATTATCCATTATAAGATATTGCTCTTGAGCAAATTTAATTGTATATTGTAGATAAATTAATCAAATTGAGTGATTTTTCTAGTTTTTAAAAATTGAGGATATAAATCATATTTCACCTTTTTAGTAGAAAAAATATATTCAAATAATTAAATATCCTTTTACAAAAAGCATAACCAAACCCAACTTCATTTTCTCAATTCAAAAGTTTCAAATAAAATGTAAAATATTTGATTTCTATGGCCAAACGCCTACTTAAACAACTATTGCGTTTTTTTTTTTTTTTTTAAGTCTATTGCGTTTAAACTGGATCTCTCCTACTTATCTCCTTATCACTCCCTATCCACGCACGTACAATTGTGTCGCATTGTTGCCATAATACGTCAGAGTTCTAAATGATTTTGACTAAGGGCTATTGCAAAGTGGAGAAGTTGCCACATGTCACCGCATAAATTAAGGTAATCTTCGTCAGTGAACCGGTGAGTCGGTGTTTACTATTACCTCGTTGCAATTTAAGTGTCCTAATTTGACTAGATAGAGATATTAGATTTTTTTAATCTTGAAGTTCTAAATAAAAATCGTGTGTAATGCATTAAAATGTTCTGTAAATTTTATAATTAAACTTGTTATATATAGTGTTTGAATTACTCCCGTCGATTTAAAATAAATGTTCACTTAACTTTTTTAATTTTGATTTAAAATAAGTGTTCGCTTATCTAGAATAAATTTTATTTTTTCGGATTTACACTTATTTACTCAAAACAATAAATAGATAAATAAGAGTTTTATTAATTAAAATAATTTAATCAAAACACTTATGTTTTAAAAGTTAATAATTTTTTATAAAATTGGTTTTTTTTTAAGGGTGTGAACAGGGCTAACTGAACATTATTTTAAATCAAATCAACTTACTAAGGGCCTGTTTGGAAAGCCACCTGGTAATTGGAATTGGTGTAATTACCAGGGTAGTAATTAAACAGCTTAGTAATTACACAGTAGTGTAATTACAATTACTTTTTTGTTTGTCATAACGTAATTACAGTGTAATTACAAGCGTGTCGTTTGGTTACACAAGTGTAATTACACAGTTAGTTTAATTTTAAAATAAAATTTAATTATAAAAAATGTAAAATTAATATTTAAAAATATTTGCCTTTATAAATGATATTAACCTAGTTATTTAATAACACATTGTTTCTTGAAAATATATTAATATAATCATATATTTGTAATTAATATTGTAAAAAATAATTGATATATATTTTTCAAATTAATAATATTTAATTTTAATTAATTATAAAACTTAAAATAAGACTTTTTTTGTGAGAACATTATGGATTGGATGTTTGACAAAATATTTATAAATATAATGCCATAAGATTATTCAAATGTTTAACACAAAAAATCCATCAAATGTAAGTAAAAAATAAACAACATGCAATGTGAAAGCAAATAACTTTAAATTCAAAATATAACCTAAATTCAAAATCCAACAGAAAAAGTTTAACATAAGACTCTTATGTCAAATTCCAACATTATATAAATAAGTTCCAACGTAACTTAAGTAAATAATTCAAAAGAAAGGAAAAATATAAGTCTATAACTTCATTCACAACGAAATTCTACTTTAATAACGTCACTCGTTATATGCAAGTTTGTTAATGACTCATTCCTTCCAATATTAAGAGGTGTAGTTACAAAAATTAAAATAATAACACAGTTATGCTAAATGAATAAAATATAAAAAAAAATATGAGCAATTATATGGAACTACAAGAAGTAAAGGTTGGGAATGAGAAGAAAGGAAATGAAAAATAAATAATATAAAAAGAAAAATATATTTTAAAAGATAAAAAATAAATTAAAATAATAGAAATAAAAAATAAATTAAAATAAACAAAAAAGAAAGAAACTAAAAAGTAATTACAAGGCGTAATTACACCCAAATCTCAACCCCCTTGAGAATTAGAGAGTGTAATTACACTCGCTCAATTACACTCAATATTCACCTAACTATGTAATTACTTGATCAAATAAACCGGCCAAACTGTATAATTACACCTAATTTTAATTACCTGGGTGGCTTTCCAAACAAGCCCTAAATGTAAAACTACGTGTTTTTTTTTTAACTAAAGAGTATATGAAAGAAGGACAAGTCCAAACAAATGGCAATTAGGATAAGCATTGGCGAAAAAAAATCTCTAAAATGTAAAATTATATATCCGCATATTGCCCTTTCGCTTTTATCAGTCGGTTGAAAAAAGATACTTCCTCTTTCAATTTATTTGAACCTATTTTTTTTTTAATTCGTGTTAAAATAATTTTTTTTTAATTTAAAAATAAATTCACGTTATGAATATTTTATAGTCACACAAATTTTTAAACTTATTTTGAAACATAAATTTCAATTTTTTTTTTCTTTCTTAAATGTGGTGCTCAGCCAAAAGAATGCATATAAATTAAAAGTGAGAGTATTCATGTGAGAAGCTCTCTCGTTTCTAAACAGACCAAAGAGAAAATTAGTGTAGACAGTTAAATCGGGCAGAAGGGAGTAGAATTTTTTTGCGATAACAAACGGCTAAACTAGAAATCGGCGAGATGTTGTCGAAATATCTGGCAACAGCGCTACGCCGCAATATCCCTAAACTCTGCCACGTGTCCCGCCCTATCTCCACCACAGCAGCAGCGGCGGCGGCGGTGGGAGAAACACCGTACGTGGATGGCATAACAATAAAAGGTGTGAAAATCTCAGGCAGACCATTATACCTAGATATGCAAGCAACTTCCCCAATTGATCCTAGGGTTTTGGACGCTATGTTACCTTATCATCTTTCCCGTTTTGGAAACCCTCATTCAAGAACTCATCTTTACGGTTGGGAATCTGATCAGGCTGTTGAAGTTGCCCGAGCCCAAATTGCTACCCTCATTAAAGCTTCACCTAAAGAGATTATTTTTACTTCTGGTGCTACTGAGAGTAATAATATATCTGTTAAGGGTGTTTTGCATTTTTATAGAGATAAGAAACGACACGTTATTACTACCCAAACTGAGCATAAGTGCGTTCTTGATTCTTGTCGTCATTTACAGCAAGAGGGGTTTGATGTAACTTATCTTCCTGTTCAGTCTGATGGGCTTGTTGATTTAGAGAAACTTCGGGCTGCGATAAGGCCCGATACGGGGTTGGTTTCGGTTATGATGGTGAATAATGAGATTGGTGTTATTCAGCCTATGGAGGAAATTGGGAAAATTTGTAAGGAGTTTAATGTTCCTTTTCACACTGATGCTGCACAAGCTTTGGGGAAGATACCAATTGATGTGGACAAGATGAATATAAGTTTGATGTCGTTAAGTGGGCATAAGATTTATGGGCCGAAAGGCGTAGGAGCGCTATATATGAGGCGTAGGCCGAGGATTAGGGTTGAGCCTCAGATGAATGGTGGTGGACAAGAGAGAGGGATTAGGAGCGGGACCGTACCGACACCGTTGGTTGTAGGGTTTGGGGCAGCTTGTGAACTTGCAATGAAGGAAATGGAATATGATGAAAAGAGGATTAAAGGTTTGAATGAGAGGTTATTGAATGGTATAAGGTCTAAGCTTGATGGGGTTGTTGTGAATGGAAGTGTTGAAAGGCGATATGCTGGGAATTTGAACATATCTTTCGCGTATGTGGAAGGTGAGAGCTTGTTGATGGGGCTGAAGGAGGTTGCGGTGTCCAGTGGAAGTGCGTGTACTAGTGCTAGTTTGGAGCCGTCCTATGTGTTGAGGGCGTTGGGAGTTGAAGAAGATATGGCTCATACGTCAATTCGATATGGAATTGGGAGGTTTACTACTGAAGAAGAGATTGATCGTGCAGTTGATCTTACAGTCAAGCAGGTTGAGAAGTTGAGGGAAATGAGCCCACTTTATGAAATGGTTAAAGAGGGCATTGATATAAAGAGTATACAATGGGCGCAGCATTAGATTTGATTGCTGAATGATTGAATTGGGACGAGAACTGTCACTACATGAGCATGTGGAATGAAGTTGATCGTCCAGGTTCTTGTTCAGAATATTTAATGTATGTTCTTTAGCTTCAGGGCAATTTTTATGAGTTAAGTTTCTGCAATAAGACATACTGTCGTCGACTGTTAAGTTGACGCTTTAATTGTGTATGATATAGCCGTTGAGTTGCTTTAGTGACAGGATGTAGAATCTATTATGGTAAAATGATGGGTGTTTCTGCCCTTGGATTTTGGTTTCTCATATTTTGCTTGTGACCACTTAAAAACTTATATGATTTAGACCAATTTATGTTTTGCATGATTATTTCAGGAAAGTTTATGGCGTTTCTGATTATTTTAGGAAATACTTTAGGCGTTTTACTGCATTCAACAATCTGCGCTCGCTACCTATTCTACACACATCAGGGTATATAAAGATTGGACGATTGCCTGTGACATAGCTGGGACTTTTATCATCTTGTCGGTGATTTGAATTTTACAGAGTTTTGTGCTTTGAGTAGAAATATCAAGGGGATGCAGAATGAAATTTGCTTGTGTTCCTTGATTGTGTTGCCCTGCTTCCTTCATTTCTGTTTGCTTGATGCCATTTTTTTGTTTAAGGTCCTTCACTTCTAGTTGATTTTGTAATTAACCGGATGCCCTGGATTAGTGCTTTCTGGTTATATGACAAATTAGGCTAAAGGTTGCGCGTTTGAAGACTCCCAGATTTGATTCTATGGCAATGAACACCTTGATTAGGATGTCAAGATTTGTCTTAATCTATTGAATTCCATCAAATTTTTGTGTGTTGTTAACTTCAAAGCTCTTTATGATTGACGTGCCTTACAAGGAGTTCTCTGGTACGGCATATTTGATGTCGTGGGCTAGTAGGTGAATTGGTAGGATTTCCTTTTTTAAGTCAATTAAGATAGATAGATCAGGGAGGGACTAAGATAGATAGAATTCTCGTCTATTTTATTTCCTTCTTCAGCGTGACTACAGGATAGTTAACATAGGAGAAAAGAAAGAAAAATGAAAAGCAAACAAAGGATCTTAAATAAATGAGATGCTTCTGAAGGGTTATTGGAGGTTGTGCCTTCTTTTAGAGACCATTTCTTCTAGGCTTTTGAGAGTCGAGACAATTGAAGTAGTACCATGGAATGTTTATTTGCACCTTGATATCTGTTATTTCTAGTTGCTTCCTTAAGTCATTCCGTGAACATGTAAATGTAGTTTGCGCTGCAAGAGAGAAGTTTGTACTTTCAGTGATCTACAGTTTCTTATATAGCATTAGTTGTTGTAGTGGTCAAAGGTGCTAAGTGGACTGTGTTTATGGTGCTGATTGTATCAATAGCATGCTGGGGAACACTTTTGTTTTCACTTGTGAAGAAAGAGATGTTTGCTGGTGCCTGTTGCTGGATAAGAATTGGTTCTTAGATTAGTTGGTAAAATCTAGGTGCAAGCGAACGACTGTGGATCTTAAATTCTGTTGGTATTTTGTTGCTGCTACCAGACCGACTTTTCATCCTCTGTTAAGCTTCATAGGGCATTTATATGCTGCAAATTCAGAAAAACTAGATCCTGGTTTGTAGTGCTATTTTATATTACTTTACTACTTACATAGAAGCGGCTAACAAGAGGAGCTTAGGTTGGGAGAGTATTTTCAGGATTTCACAGGTTATCTGTGTAGGTCCCACCTCAAATTCCAGGCCACGCGCTGTATCTCGCACACATGCTACTCCCTTTCTTCCCGATTTGATGTGTGGGTAGCAAATACTATGCTCCCTGTGTTCTGATGTTCTCTATTCTCATCATTACCATCACACCTGTCTTGTTTGTACTAAATTTTGATACTCCCTGGTGGAATCTTTCTCCCTCTGCTCTTCATTGGTAATAAGGTCAGTTCTATTTTCCAATCTCTTTTAAGGAGTAAAGCTAATTTCTGTTCTGCTGGGCTATTTCTCTGTAATCTGTATACTCCTGGTAATTGGTTTTTGTTAAGTTTTTTTGCTTTGTTTCATCAGCTTTATTTATAATGTATGTACATGTATGAAAATTAAGCAAAACGCTTTGAAGGTTAGCCACTAATCCTCATGTTCCACATCTGCTAAAATCGACATCTTTGGCCATTAGGTGAACAAAACTTCAATTGGAGGATCAAGGACTTCAACTGATATCAAATTGTAGGCTAAACATTCTTGAAATAATGTGTATCCTTAGGCTTGAAAAGCTTGGAGCTGCCTGTGTTTCGTATGCGTAGTTTTTTTAATTCTCGCTATGGCACTGACATGTTTTAACTTCCAGTTCTTTAGCTATCTGTGTAATTGGTGACTGTTTTTGATTTTTCTACTCTCCATGCCTTTAATTTGTTTTTTTCATTTCTTCTGATCGCTGCTTCTCTGCTATTCTGCGTTATTTTGTTTTGGCTGGCGTTTGCTTGGTTCTATGGGATTTTGGCCTTACTTAGGATTTCCGAAGTTGGTGAATAAAATCTGTTACTCCTTTGGATCTTGCAAGTCGCGTTAAACGTGAACTAGAGTCTAATGTCTAGCATAAATTGGAAAAGCAGGAATCGATATAACCCTTTTCTCCTTTGGAAAAGAAAATTTGTATAATTCTTGTTGTCGGAGAGCTAAATTGTTTCGGGCAAAGCCCAGGCTATCATTACTAGTAGTTATCAGAAAAGCTGAAAATTTAATCATATCGTGCAGAGTGGAAGTGTTCCCTTCAAGCCCATTGGTATGTAAATTGTAATGCGGCATTATTGCACTATTTTCGACTAGACATCAAGCGTGTGCCTAACTGTCAATGAAGTCCGATTGGATTGTGTAGACGAGTGATACGTAGCATGTCAAGCTTTTAAATCCCTGCCTATTTTGAGTAGTGTTTTCTGTTACAAGTGTACTTTCGAGGAGTGGTGGTTTGTATTTGGTTAACCAATTCGAAAAGCACTTCTTATCTTATTAGATCAGCAATTTCTGCTTGACCAAACTTTCAAAAAGTGTTTTTCGAGCGAAGTTACTTCTTTCAACTTCTTGAAAACCACTTCTACTACGCGGAGACTCTTAATTTTCTTTCGTTTAGTCAAGCACTTCAACTTTTTAAAGCAAACACTTATGGGTTTTTAGAAGCTTTGCTCAAACAAGCTATAGATCTCAGCGGATTGGAAGATATGCTGGGTGAGTTATTTTCAATTTGTTAAAATCTTAGTGAATAGGATTACCGATACTTATACGGCTGGAAAATAGAAGTTACATGATAGATAGTAGAATTCGGCCCTGCATGATTAAGAACATGGATTTTCTTTGAGCAATCAAAATGTGATACCTGATGATCTTATCAAAGACAAGATGCTTTCGATTGTGGTCGTTTTGTATATTGCAACACGAGAGAGAGAGAGAGAGAGAGAGAGAGAGACTGCGGATTGGATCACCATTTTGTCTTGTAGTCTTTATGGTCTTGGATGTTTTCGTAGTGACAGCTATTACTAACGACCATCTTGAGGCTCCTGGAAGGGAGGAAGAAGAAACAAACGACAGATCAACCAGCAAATTTCTTAGGTTAATACGAAAAAGAACAATCCTTGCTTAACTTTACTCAAAAAAAAAAAGAACAATCCTTGCTTAACTCACCTCAAATAAGTTAACGCACTGGTTGCTTCCCTTTTTGTGTCTTGTGTTATCCATTGGATCTCAAGATATTATTGTGTACTCCTAGATGTGTATTTGTGCATGGATTTGTATGCTAGCTGGAAAGAGAGTGATTGTTGAAAATGTGTGGAGAGACAGGACAATGACAATCACTCTCAGATTGGTTAAGGCCACGTATGCCTTCAGATTCTTTTGCTTCTTGGGGCGTTAAGCCTGGAACAAAGAATGTTAATAATCTTTGGTTAGAGTTATCTGAAGGGGAGACTTTGTTAGCTGATGCTATACCTCCTTTTAGAACTGTTGAGGTTATGGTTGTCAGGGTCATTGGAAAGGACAATAAAGTCCTTGTCGAATCGCATCAAGAATTGTCGAATGGCATTGTTAGGCAACGGTGTAGGCCGTTGTCTGAAAAGATGAAGCCTGGAGAGACAGTTGAAGATGCGGCTTTTCGTGCTGTGAAAGAAGAACTTGGTTCAGTGCTTGGTGGGGAATTTGGAGAGAATGGGGTTGTTAAGATTTTGCCTAATTCGTATACGAAGAAGGTGGAAGAAAGGGTTTCAGCGTCGTATCCTGGATTGCCTGCTTGCTATGTGTTGCATACAGTTGAGGCTGTAGTGGATGGTTTGCCTGATGAGGAGTTTTGCACGGAAGAAAACGATGAGTATGGAGATTCTAGTGGGAGTATGGTCAAAGATGGTGCAGTTTCATGTAAAAAGCATTACTGGAAGTGGGTTGAGGCTGATTCGTTTGATCGTTGATGTGGGAGGTGAGTTTGAGCTCTTGTCCTTCCAAGATTGTATTTTTGACTACTACTACATGGTTCATAATAAATATGACTTCACAGGACTTGAAGGTTTAATGTCATATACTTTATAGGATTGTTTAGATACAGTTGCACAGAACGAATTGCGTCATTTAGCTTTCTATTCATGTTAATATCCATCTCAGGGGTATTGAGGATTTAATATTTAATGCGTGTATATCTTTCTAACAGTGAGAGCTTCTTGTATTGTCCTGAGAAGAACAGGATGGCATTTGAAATTCAATTAGCATTGTACTTGTGGTGCTTCCAAGTGGAAATAACTTGATAATTAACATCTCACAGTCAGTATGTGTGCTTATTATATTTGGGTGAGCCTTGTTTCCTATCACTTGAGATGATTTTGAATGTCTAAATTTTTTTGGTTTAGATCACTTTAGGATTGGAGGTGGATGTTCCCTGTTTGTGCACCTTTTTGTCTTGCCTAATTTGGAATCATTACTAAATTCATGGTTGCTACAAAATGAGCTTCAGGTATTCATAGTGCTAAAGAATATAATGACCTTTTATGTTGAATATACTTTGTCTTGCCATGGAGGGAATGGCTAAGCTTCAAGTAGCTGGGGGATTTTAAACTGGATCTTGCAATTTATGTTAGAGGATTTAACTGCAGAATATCTATTTCAATTTTGGTCACACAACTTCATCTTTATTAGGAAGTCAAACCAAAACTCAGTACTTGAATGGGACAAGCTTAGGGGTCTATCCCCGACCTACATTGAATTTTTTTTGGGGCTTTACATTGCCTCTTGTTTTACTCTGCCATCATAGCTGCCACAGGAGTTGAAAGTTATAGTAGCAGACTATTCTTTTAGGCTTTGTGTATGTGTGTATACATGGTGGTCATTGGCCAAGGTCTGATGAACAGTAGAGCTGGTGAAAGAGTGCTTTGCTGGTGGGGGGTCGTTTGGTTGGATGTATAAGGAAGACTAATCCCTTACATAAGAATTTTGCAAAGCCAATATTTGTTTTTGTTTGCAACATAATACCTAGTATTAACAATAAAAAATAATACTAATTGGCGTTAGTAGTTTCTTTTGCTTGATAGGACACCATCTTTGGTTTGAATTAGTTGTAAGTTCGTCTTAAAAAAAAAAAAAAAGTTGCGAGGTTTGCCCATTTCTTAGAGAAATATAGGTATCGGTAACACCATAAAAGAGGAGAAGGCTGGAATTAGGGAGAAAGGAATGGAAAGGAAAAAATCATTGTCATCAGCTTTTTGTGGATTTAGATTTGTGGCTTAATTAGCATAGAGTAGATAATCTTGCGGATCTGTATGAAAGAAATTAGAAACTATTTAGGACTCTTGGCAGGTAGATGTACTACTCATTGCATCTGGTTGATGCCTCAAATGAAACGACTCTTCATAAAAAATTAAAAAAAAGAAGAGAAATTAGAGTTAGTTAAGCTTTCTTAAAGGTAGGAGGGAAATTTTCGGAGGAATCAATGAGAGGACATCAATAGGTTTTGCTGCTCTAATTGGCACCAATTTGAGGATTGAGAGTTCTCAAGGCCTCCCATGGCCTTAAAATGTTGTGATCAAAGTTGACAAAGCCCACTCATAAGTGCTCCCAACCAAAAAGGAGAAAAAAATCCTAGTTTTATAAATTATTGATGAGGTCTTCATTCATGTAATATAATTTCCTCACTCCCTGTGAGGTGACATGCAGAAGAAGGAGAAACATGGCAGACAATTTGATTATAGCCTTAGGGCCCTTGAACCTCACTTTCTTCTGATCCCTTCTCTCTAGGTTCCTGAAATGTTAGGCTGGTTCAGCTTGACAACTTTGCGTCTTTCTAATCTTTTTAGTTGTCTCTCCTCTTCGTCTTCTTTTTTTTTTTTTTGCTTTTTCTTCTTTTTACTTTTTGGGTAAAGGGGTGGAGTTTGGTGAAAGTGAAGGATGAGTTATCACAGATTATTAATCTACTAGTCCTGATTGTTATGGTGACCTCTTCTCATCTTTCTAACTTGGCTTCTTTTCGTGTCCACGGAGTATCAAGAGCATATGATGTCTCCTACATTAGATAATTATGTGCATCTAAGAGAAATTATAAAGGTCTCAGGATATTTTGCAGTGTCTTAATGTTTAGACTTGATAGTTTGACTCTTTCCCATGGGTTCATGTCCATAAAGTTGGCTTTTGCATCACGGTAAATGAAAAGCTGTCATTCGCATAAGATATACTAGTTCATTCAAATGGTTTTATAAAGGTCTTAGGTTATTTCATTCATCACTTTTAGTTTTTGGCTGGATTTTCAATTTCTTTTACAGTGAACACTGAACACATGAAACCCTTCAATTCTCACTCTACTCGTTTTGTTTCTGCATCTTTAAAATTTAAGTTGTGTAGTTAATTTTGGTAAAAGTGTTTGCCGCTGGTCATGTTTGAGTTCAAAAGCTACGAAAATTAGTTTTCCTGCATTGGACAATTCAGAACAGGGATCAATCAAATGAATAGGCAAATGGATTTTGACGAGCAGAAGACTGAGAAATAATTCTTAATGGTTTGATAAAGGGAAAACAAGAACTGGAGAACTTGAGTATATAATCCCCGATTTTGTAATTGTAGAGTCCTCTGTAATTCTCTGTAATTCTAATGGTGTGTCATATAGTAATAGTGTCATTATGCTAATGTTGTTTGATGAAGTGCAAACAAGAACTGGAGAACTTGAATATTTTGAAGTTGGAGAGTCCTCTGTTATGCTACTGGAGTGGTCATATAATAGTGTTGTTGTTAGCTATAAACTTAGACTATGGGAATTGTTTGTGTTTTCATTTTTCCCCTGATAGAAATCACTCCACTTTAGCCATGATGAGTTTCAAACATAGGTATTTATTGATATATTGGATTGGTATAGAATGAGTTACTCTGCAGATGAAAAACCATATATCACGAGTGTGTGAGAGGGTGGTTGTTGCGCTTTTCTGTGACATCGTTGAAATGCCTGAGTACACAGTGATACAAGTTAATTCTAGGTAATCGAAAATTTGTGTTAAACGGATAACTTATAGGAAACCAAAGCGGTCAGAAGGAGGCAAGTTCATGCTTCTTCTGGGTCTTGATTGAAGTATGTACTGCTGGGCAAGTGATAGGCAAGCATTAAAAAGATGTCTCCAGCAAGTTGCAAGAGGCATTGATTATGATTGCCATTTTCTTTTTAGTGGCGGACCAATAAGACCTAACACAGAACTTTGTGGAAATTGTGGCGATGGTTGCCTGATGGTTCACACGAGGAGTTCATTTGTTTATTGTGTCTAGGTCATGAAGTGGATTCTGAAGCAACATTTGATGGTTATAGTGCCTTTCCTTCTTTTCCTAGTTTATCTTTTTGAATGATTCATATGAGAAAAGCTTTCCATATCAATCATATGGGTACAAAAAGTTGTACAGTGCTCTGTTGTTTTAAAGTTTGTGAAAAGCTGATAGGGAAGTGCAATTTAATTATGACTGTAGAAGCTGTGGTTTAGATGTATATTGAGGTCGAGGATCTATTCAATGATTTGATTGCAGAAGCTAATTTTCTTCTAAAGTAACCATATAGGTGTGGTTTAGACTTCCCACAACTTGTCGAAATGGAAAATAATTCGGGCTTTTGAAGCTTTGATTAGGGAATGAAGCGATCATAGACCTTCTTAATGAAATCTGTGGACTGTGGAGGTTCAATTCACCGCAATATGCACCACGATACATGGGTGGCGTCTCTAATTGGGATGACACCTTCTTCATCTGCTTAGGGAGCAAGCCAACGCGGATAACTTTCAGTGACATTAAAAATGGTTGGTCAATAGCTTATCTAAACCAAGCTATGACGTAGCGGTGTTAAATGTTTCTTTAATGGAGCTGATTATCTGGTGCAGTCATTCCAACCATCATAACTCAATGAATAAACCAGAAAAGTAAAAGTAGAAAAAACTCTTCAGGAGATTGGAAACCGAAGAGATTAGAAGGAAGCACCGAAGCAAAGTGCTTACCCTTTTTTGCTTCTTGATTCAACTCGTTTACTGCTGGGGAGTTTACTGGTCAGGCAGAAATTGTGGACAGGTGCCTGATGGTTATTTTGAAAGCATCTTATCGTAATGTTTTTGTTAACAGTATAACACAAATTTGTGTTTAACTGTTTATTGTGTCTGGGTCATGAAACTAATAGTATGAAGCAATAACACCTAAGGGTATGACTTAGCGTGGGTGGGTGCTAAGTGCAAACTATGTGAGACAAGGGTTCAAATTTCAGTAGAGCCAAAAAAAAAATTCCCAACTCAAAGTTTTGATGTATAGAAGCAGAGTTAGTGACATTTGCATTGGTGGGAGATAGTTATACTCAATAGAATAGTAAGTGAGAGATGGTATGTTGGCACGGAGACCAATATAAGGAAAAGGTAGTCTCAATCAGTATTTGGGGGTCATAGTGTCTTCCTCTTAAGTTCTTATTTTCATAACTAGAGAATTTTTCGAAAACCCAAAATCTACGTACAAAAGATGTACAGTGTCCTGTCGCTTTGAAGTTTGTGAAAAGCCGGTGGGGACGTGCAATTTTAGTGGTATGATATTGTTGTAGCAGTGTTTTGGATATACATTGAGGTTAGTTGAGGATCTAATCATTAATTTGAAGGCTTTGTTTAATTTTGTTCTCTCGTTCAACTAAATAGGTGTGGCTTAGTCTTTCCAAGAGATAATCAATATGTTGAAAAGTCGCATGATAAGCTAGCATCACTTTTTAACTCAGATTTCTGGATTCGTATTCTGTGAAAAAATATCATTTTTGGAAAGAAGTTGGGATTACACATTATCACCATCCTTTGCTGGAGTCCTCTGATAAGATCTTATATACGTTTCGTCCATCATTTGAGTAGTAGATCGATATCTTTATGATTTGATTGATCCCTGGAATTCTCTATAGCATCTCAAAAATTGATCAAAAGCATATAGAACAAAAAGGTCTTTGGGAATCACATACTTACCGCATATGGGTCGCAGCTTTTGTGGGATTAAAACTTGACAAAAAATTGGAATATCATGCTCAGTCTTGTTTAGCTCGGATGGATCTGAGTGAGATGCTGACATTTCTTGTTTACTTATTAATTGCTTTCCGCAGATAAACTTTTCAGGATAATTTGGAAAAATTAGGTTTGCTTAGAACTTTTGAATTATGTTGTTTGGGTAAATTCACTTTGATTGGCAAATCCGTGCAACTGGACGAGACTGAACTTCCGATGGATCCGGGGGGGTGGGGTTTAACTGCTTATGCTGTGCACTGGTTGACATTACTGATCGCACTTTCTCCACATCAGATGTGCGGAAAAATAGAAAATTACAATGACAGACAGTTAATCTTTACATATTTGGACTAGTAGACTTGACATCTTCGTTTTCTAGGATAGCGCATTAGAATTGCGAAAATTTGACATTTCTCTATCGGGGTCGTTTATTAATGGTCACCTTATTAGCTGAGCACCAACAGAAATCCATGGATCATACCATATACTCCTATTTCACAAAGAGGTACTGGTGATATATCCATGTTCCTCGCCTCCTAAATTGTGTTAAGTTTACACAATGTTGGGGTTTAGAGTTGGTCTGAATAAGATATTCTCTAGTAGAGTAATCGGTAGTCTCATATAATGCAAGTGTCCTTGTCGAACTTATAGAAACTTCGAACTCAAGTTTGATGGTTCAGCAAGATGTGAAACTATGCTCTGCTGGTTTTCAGTCAGAAATTTGAGGTGACGCTCTGCTAACACGTTTGTTTTGTAGTTGAATTTAGCACCATACAAATAATTTCAAGGATGAACATCGATTCAGATAGAAATGTGTTTCAGAATTGGTTGAGGGTAAAGATGGCAGTGACGCCTAGAGGCAAGATCTTAACAAAGGATCAAAGAATGAAAAAGCAATCCTCATTTACACAGTATAATATTTCGACGAAAATGATTTGATTGTACCCCTTAATTTTAGCTCCGCTGGAGAGAGTTCTGCCTGGGGATAGTAGGCTGAAAGAAGGTTTTGCTAGGGTAAAACGGACATTGACACGGTATTCTGTGGTGTTCAAGAATACATGTTTGGAGTGCAGAATCAATAAAATTAGCAGTCCGAAGTTTTAATTTTCTTTTTTCTTTTCAAAATGATAGTGTTTCGAGAAATGTGGAAAAAAAATTCAACAACTAAATTCGGATCAATTCTGCTTAATCGGATATATGGAAGGGACATCTTCCATAAAATTGCACTTTATGTAACATAGTACAGAAGACTGAACCTCATTACTCCCTGTAACCAGAGTGTGAAATTCAAACAAAGGGAGACAATAAATCTGTCTGTACTCGTTATTTGTTAGTACTACTAGAGAGAAAGGTGAAGGAAGGAAAATGACTATATCATTAATGGCTCCACAAATGATTGGTATGCATATTCGTTAAGCATGCATTGGATATGTATTTAAGCATAAATGTCAAGAGTAAGAACTCTCTCTCTTGCTTGCATAAAGAAGGAAAGATGAAAATTTTGAATGAGAATGGAATTAGATTCTCCCATGGTGTACCTTATGTTAAGATTGGATGAATAATTAAATTAAAATTTTAGAACTTTTTTATTTTCACAGTGGATAAAGCTTTAGCTTTTGGTTACCATGCAATGCCGCAGATACTGTAAGGAACAATTCAACGTTCGACATGTGCTAGCTTGCATGAGGTCGCAGTATACGGATGCTACCTTTAATAAACAGATTACTCTTGCTTTTTTCATACTGCCAAAAACCAAGAAAACCTGTGATTTCTTCCAATTCACATAAAGTAACATCGAGTCAGAAGACAACTACAAAGCTGATACAGTAATTAATTTTGTTTCTTTTTTCATTTCATAACTTAAGGCTTGCGTATAAAGATGAGGAAAACGTGAGTTCAAGACTTTTGTAACCCAAAAATAAAATTTTAGAATCAAAATAACTCATTAAAAAAAAAAAAAAGGAATCAAAATAGGCTTTACACACAGAATCTGTGCGCAAAAGGACCAAAGTGTAATTTTACACTTAAGTTCTTTGACGCACAGATTCTGTGCGTAAAAGCTCTTAAATATACCGGATCCATCTTCCCCACCACTGGTCTCCCTCGATCAAAAGAAAAAAAAACAGCAGAACAGTGAATAAACCAGAGATATTTTTCCCCAACTTCAATTTCAGACAACTAAAGGACGCACTGATAACACTGTTCAAAAGCAAGGATAAAAGAAAGACATTTGGGGTCGTGTGGTTTCGAAATAAGTTATGCATAACTTGTACTAGCACATAAATCAATAATGCATAAGTAACAATATTCCATCCAATTTATTTTATATGTGGTATTTGACTCGCTCTCTTAGTCCTGTTTAACCTGAATTCTTTAAACTCCAGAATCTGTCTTCAAATCTCCAGCTTGTCATTAACTTCGTTACGTGTCTTATCAATATTATGTTATTTGCAAATAGCATACACCATGACATCTCTCCTAAGATATGCCACGCCAGTTCATCTATCACTAAGGCAACGAGTCGAATACCGTCATATAAAATAAATTGGATGGAAATATTTTATGTATTATTGATTTCTGTATTTCGATATGCGTTACTTGAGTCAATGGTCTATCGAAAGCAGTCTCTCTCTTCACAAAATTGCGTACACATCACCCTCCCCAGACCCCACTTATGGGATTTCACTAGGTATGTTGTTGTATTCGATTCGCTTGAAGTATAAGAAATAAAGATATACGTCGAAAGATAATAAAAATATTCTTAAAATTTGTGGTCTTAAATATGCAATGACATTTTTATAACTACCAGAACAAGTCATTAAGGGCTCGTTTGGTTGGGGAACAAGTTATCCCGGGATTGTTAATTCACCCTCTATGTGGGATAAAATAACACTCTAATACCGGGATAACTGATCCCGGGATTAGTTATCCCGTGATTTTATCCCAACCAAACGTGGGATAAGATAGTACTAAATTTTTATTCCAGGACTATTTTTGCTTATCCATCCTACCAAACGACCCCTAAAAGTAAAATGAGAAATAAGTTAAAAGCACTTCAAATACAAAAATGTGTCATTTTTTTTAATATCATATTAGATGAAAAAGAGGAAATAACTTGTTATCGTTTTTGAATATTTTTGTTATAGGTGTATACAACGAAAATCCAAAAAGAATCAAGCAAGAGAAGATAGGTAGTGTAAAGCAGGAGGGGATAGTGAATAAGCGGATTACAAAGGGCATAAGAAGGGAGAGGACAAGTACCAAAAACAACAAGAATCCACTATAAAGGCCAAAAACACACTATTTCCCATTTGGCTTTATGTGTATCTGAATTTGGCTTCATATAATACAAGAGCCAAATACATATAGCGAAATACACTCAATATAAGGAGAAGAAGCTAGGAAAAATATGTAAGAAAAGTAATGTTCTTGGCCGGGTTCGAACCTGGCCGGGCAAGGTGAGAGCCTCACCTAATAACCATTTCAGTCACTCTAACTTTATATATTTTGGTGTAACTATGAATAATAATTTACAAAATCACTGTAGCTACTACATATAAATAAATCAAAAGGTAGTTATAATCAATAATTACCTCTTAGAAGAAGCTACACCAAGTAAAAATTCCTAAGTAATATTGTGCTAGTTTAGTGAAGAAATTGTACGGTTTTCCTTCAAATGGTCTGGTCTTCAATTTTTGTCCTTCAAAATCGAACTTATGCCTAGCGGAATATAAGTTCTTTAATGACGCAGGACATAACTTGTGAGATATTATGATGGAAAAATATAAACTTATGTCCCGCTTAAAAATTATTTTTCTTGAGGCACAAAAATTAAAGACCAGCACTATAGATGTACAGAAGTGCAAATGACCCAAGTTTAGTTATGTCACGGCCCAGTTCAGGTAGACTACAAAAATTCCCAAAGCTATTTACTATGAATTTTCCTTTCTAAACCTCTAATACTTAAAAACACTCTCAATAGAACTCCTCAAAGCCATAGCAGATCGTTAAATCCTAAAATTAAATACTCTCTGACGAAAATAACAGATACAGTTAAGTCTTGACGCAGTGATTTTTAAATGTTGTTTCCTCTTTCGTTGGACGACTGGCTTATAGTTTCTACTAGTGAACTTTAAGTTACAACCCCTTTTACTTTTCACTGTTGAACTCTTAATTTTCTTTTCCCTTTTTCTTTAAGAGATATTACTGGAGAATGGATAATTCATAATTTAAAGAAGTATTCACAGGCTGCGTGTTCAATTGAACTAGTGAGCCCCTTTTACACCAAAACTGACCTTTCTAAAGAAGTCTCAAAGCAGAATGGGCTAAGAAATCAGAAACTCTATCTACTTTAGTTTGGCAATTTGTTCTATTTATATGGATATTTAGAAGAAATTGCACGAGTTTCCCTTCAACTGGGCTGGTCTTTAATTTTCGTCCTTCAAATGGGCTGGTCTTTAATTTTTGGCCTCAAATGGGTTGGATTTAATTTTGGTCCTTCAGCAATCAAACTTATGCCTAGTGGGGCATAAGTTCTTTAAGGACATTACTTCTGGGATATTATGCTGCGAAAATATAAATTTACGCATCGTAAAAAAGTAGTTTGTTATGATGGCCGAATATTAAAGACCAACACAAAATGGGTGTAAAAGTTCAAAGGTTCATTGGCACTTATGTTCCTATTTTGTGTTGGTTTGTAACAGGGGCGGACCCAGATTCAATGGTACTGGGTGCTCCCCTAAAAATCAACAAAAAATAAATTGCTTTTATTAGGACTTGAACTCCACTCCTCCATGGCTTAGCCTAAAGCCTACCACCTTTTAAGCAAAGCACCTAAATCTTTTATTGCTTTTTGGGTGCTATTTAATGTTTAAAATCAAAATTCCAACATTTTCTATTTGTCTACATAGAGTATTCATCGAGGTCATACTCGAGCACCAAATATTAGTACATGGGTTCGCCCTGGTCTTTAATTTTTAACCCTCATAACAAACAATTTTTCGCGGGATATAAATTTATATTTTCACATAATAATATCTCACAAATTATGTCCCCGCTCTTGAAGAATTTATACCCCGCTATACATAAATATGATTGCTAATGACACAAATCAAAGACTAACCCATTTGAAGGACCAAAATTAAAGAGCAGCCCATTTGAAGGAGAAACCGTGCAATTTCTTTCAAGTCCAAATGACCCCATTTTTTACCCTACATAGTAGTCCAAAGCACTAAAGTCCATCACAAAAAAATAACATTTTTTTTTATCTTTTACAAATTTTAGCTAGTATAATCATTATATATATATATATATCATATATTGATGAAACACTTATTATACACCGGCAATAGCTACAACCTATGAATGGTTACGAGTAGGAGGATGATTTTTTTTTTTTTTTTGTGCTAAAAATATTAAGATCCTTTTTTTTCATGGAAGAATTAGCAAAGGTATGCCATTATGACTTAAACGATTTTTTTTTCGACGCTTAAGCGAAATTCATGTGAAGAGAAACCAAAGTCAAAATGCAAAAAGTTTAACATGATCTCCCATCAATGGGAAGTTAACAACCGCTTTACTTCAAGATATTTGAATCAACATCACATGTAAATTTACTTTCCCCTTTTTGACTACAATGTTTTAACTGTGCAGTCATGTGATTCCATAAGTTTTCTTCATCTAAACAATTTGACTTTCCGAAGGGAAGTTCAGTAGCTAAAATATCACAAATTAAATGAGACTTTATTAATGCTCAATTAAACTTTCCCTAATTCTGTTTTAAAAAAATGAATTTCTTTCCTTCTTGCGACTAGCCATTGCTTTAAGTGATAAATTTCCTTTTCCCCTTTTTTTTGGTGTTCCTTTTTTCTTCTTTTGGGTTAAAAACAACAGGGAAAAGGATATCCACAGCTTATTACACTTTGTGGTGCGTTCTTCTAAAGAAGATAAGGTTTTGGAAATGTAAAATGATTAGTTTTTAATTATGTAACGCGTTGTTATAAAGATACCTTTGTATTTATTCAGTGGCATACAAATTACAAAAACGTTTACAATTTCACTAAATTCTATTCTTCGAGTGCGTAGCTTTCAACTAGTGCCGTCCATTGACAAAATTATTGCGTATTTGTTCCAAATTTTCATCATGTCATTGCAGTTAATTTCAACAAGATAATGCTTTTTGGTAGTTAGTACATCACTTCTTTTTGGGCAGGTCGAATGTGCTCTAAAAGTGTGTGGTTTACTTGAGTTCAGATTCCTCAGGCCTCAGTTAGATTCTTGGAACAATAAATTGAAATATTGCTTGACTTTAAAGTGTTTTGTATTTATCATTTTAAGTTTATATTTCCTATCACGTCGTCTCGGACTTTCTTTGTCTCCTTCCAAGGATCAAACTAACCAGTTCTTTTGTCTTAGGGTATATTTTCGTTGAGATCGAAATAATAAGGTGTCATGTAAAAGTTAGTAAAATTGAACAATGATAAGTCGGAAACAAATGAAAAGTATATTAAAAAAATTATTATAATGTAGATTGGTTAATCTCTCTCTCTCTATCTATCTATATATATATATATAAAACAATCTACAAAAATATAGAAAAAATAATTCTTCCTATAAACATGACTCTCCAACCTTAAAGGACTGCATTGCTAATGTAACAACATGAGAAACAAAGATTCTGGTTTTATAGAGGTCCAATGCCTTTTTCTCCAACAAAAGTATTAGCCAAATATGTAAGAGATTTATATTTTTCTTTTAAGAAAAATAAAAGCAACCATGCTAAATATTTTGCCTTTCCTTCGAGAAAAAGAAAATTCAAATAAGATAAGAAAATCAGGGCAAACACTAACAATTTTGTAATTATCATTGATGTAAAATTTAGAGAAACAAAGGTGAACTAAACCATTAGGTTTTGGGGTTACACCTTTTGAACTTATACATTTTTCAGAACATGTGAAAGTTATGATTGAAATTTGAAATGAAACACAAAACAAAAACAACTTTTAAGTTGTCAATATAGCTAGAACACTTGAAAGTACACAAGTTTATTGTAAGTACTCAATATTTGAAGTACAATGTTAATCTTTTTGGCGACCCCAAAGAATTAGGAGACCATGTGAAACTATTGATTGGTGATTTGAAGTACAATGTTAATCTTTTTGGCGACCCCAAAGAACTAGCCTTCTTTGTACCTAAAGCTATGGCACTAGTTCCTTAAATCGTTACATCCAGAAATCTGTAATCATCTGCAATCAATTAGGATTAGTATTTTAATTTGAAATGAAGGGAGTAATTGAATATCCTTTAGGAAATGACGCAGTTTTTTTATTTATTTAAGTAGCAAGTAGGTCACCGTCAATTTTAATTTGATGTTATAAATTCTTTCTAAGTTTGATTCTATGCATTAGCAGATTAAAATAAATATTCACTTATAATGTAATTATAATTCTTTTAATAACGATTAAATATTGACAACCTGATAAAAATAGCAGTTAACCTGATAATATGTCACAACTGGTAGTAAAAAAAAAAAAAGGGGGCAGATAGGTGCACTAAGCTCCCGCTATGCGCGAGGTCCGGAAAAGGGCCGGACCACAAGGGTCTATTGTACGCAGGGCCGGACCACAAGGGTCTATTGTACGCAGCCTTACCTTGCATTTCTGCAAGAGGCTGTTTCCACGGCTCGAACCCATGACCTCCTGGTCACATGGCAGCAACTTTACCAGTTACGCCAAGGCTCCCCTTCATGTCACAATTGGTAGTGTGTATATATTTATATTATCAAATGTATATAACTTAAATAATTTTTAAAATAATTTTAGCTCACTTATCGCTCTAGATTACTCTCATGCATCATCTAGAATTTTAAAACTCTGAATATGCATTTTTCTTCAAAAAGAGTCTCTTTCAATAAACGATAAATTAAATGAAAGTCGGCTTGCATACGTAGTTACATACGTAAAGAACAGCAACACTTCCATAAATAATACTCCTTCTGTCTCAATTTGTTTGAACCTATTACCTCTTTCCTAATTTAGAAACAAATTCACTTTATGAATGATTTATAGCCACATAAATTTTCAAGGCTTATTTTGAACCACAAGTTTCAAAAGTCTTCCCTCTTTCTTAAAATGTCGTGCCCAGTCAAATGAGTTCATATAAATTGAAACGGAGGGAGTATATAAAGGTAAATAAAGAGGAGTAGAAGACAACAACATCGCTTTCAAATTCCGGAAAATAAGAGTTAGCTTTGTAGCTTTACGTCATAATTTTTTTGTTTCCCTAAACACTTTATTTAAGAATAAATTGAATTATGTTTGTGGGAATTCTTCAACTTTGGTGACTGATTTCAAGGGGAAAAACAAGTAATCACGTGTTTAACTTTTCTGAAAAAGGTTGTAGATGGGTGGACTAAACTTGCTTCAAACAGCCGAAAACACAAAAAGATAAGTGTTTTGTTATTGTCTGTGGTTGTTGCATTACTTGGTTTAGATAATTTAATTCCCGAAATAAAATTTAGGAGCCCTTTTCTAAGTGACACTGCAATTAGTGAGGCGCACATCAATTAAAACACCGTTCTTACCCAGACTACTTCTCGAAACTACTACTCCATAGAAGTGAGACAATTTTAAATGTCTTGGTGGTCAACTGTTTATATGTGTGGGCGCCACACACATATAAAAGTGACCCCACTGGACACGGTTTCATAGACTCCCTAAGACACTTGAACCTAGGGCTCTGATACCAAGCTTTGTCACGCCCCGAACCATGGCCTGGGCGAAACACGACACTCAGTGCCTTACTGCATGTGACCGAGTGAACCACATGGCTTGCTGAATCATCATGAGACATAACATGAGTAGGCTATAACATGAATGAGACAAAATGGCTATAAGACTCCGAAAGTCTGACATAACATAACTGACTTGTCTAGTCTATGAAACCTCTAACATGAACATGAGTCTGCTAAACAAAACTGCTGGGACAAGGCCCCCAGCATACCTTTGATGCATAATCATCATAAAAGTAAGTAATGACTAAACCCCGAAGGAGATGGGGCTCACCAAAAGCTGATACGTGGATGATCCTATAGAGCAGATGCGTTGTCCTGTAAATCAGTACCTGCATCGTGAAATGCAGGCCCCCGGGCAATAGAAAGAGGACGTCAGCATATTGAATGTACTGATATGTAAAGCAACTGAGTAAAAGAATAGGGTACATGATATAACATGATATACGAGAACGGAAACCTGTACATGAGCATCAGCATGAATACATATGAGTATAATATAAGAAAATTGTTATACGTGGGGAGTGCAATAACTTGTAACCGATCCATGGTCTGGTGCTTGCGTCCCGCCAGCAGAACACTCAGTCCTTGCCAGGGAACATGAGATTTAATAATATGAAAGGATCCAGTCATTATGAGAATCATCCGGAACATAAGTGGATTAATCCTCATCCTACGGTGGCAACGTAGTTTCAGGCTATCTGAATCCCTCCTCGGTAATTAAAGCAACTCCCCAAAACATGAACATGTAAAATAGTGGCACTTGCTGCCCATGGTATATCATGAAACATAACTTACTTGCACATGGTTTTCATGAATCATAACTTGCTTATACATGGTTTTCATGAATCATAACTTGCTTCCATGTACTTGTAAAAGTTAGTATTTTTCTTACAAAAATATCATAGTTTATCATAACATAACATGCATGTAAGAACCCATGGAATGAGATATATTTGGGTTTTCATAGATTACGGACGGATTCTTAATAATCATACAGAAATATTAAGAACACAATGATGGAATTATAACAATTCATACTTAGTATAATCATAGACATGGACCTAGGGTTATCATGAGCATGGCGTAAAAACTCTAGTTTTCATGGGGAGTCATAATTTATGGATTATGAGGCGTGGGAAAGAATAATGATGTTCCCACACGTAGATAGTAACTCTACATACCTGGTAATGCTCCAAACTTGAATTAAATACTTTAACTTTAAAGAAGATTTCCAAAATCTTGAATTCTTGAATCTTGAGATGGGTTTTCTTGAAAACCCTAGTTTAGGAACAATGATTTCTTGCTTAGATTATTAGAGTATATGTTAAAATTGAGCTGGAAGGGTTTGGATTGACTTACCTTGATGTTTTAGATTGTTGCTAGGGCTTGAAATTGTGAATAATGAAATAAAAGAACTCAAGGCTTGAATTTATACAAAAGTGAGGCGGAAATTATATGGACATATTATACGGTCCGTATAAAGTTACACAGTCCGTATAACATGACCATATTTTATCATGGCACAAAAAAGAACGTCGGGTTGAGGTTTCGTGAAGTACGGACGATTTATACGGTCCGTATAAAATTATATGGGCCGTATAAGTAGTTCGTATAACATGACCAGTGAACAGACTGCTCTGTACTCCTTCAGTAAAATGACCATAACTTTTTGTACAGATGTCCCCTTGACCCCCATAATATACCGTTGGAAAGGTATTTCAAAGGGATACAACTTTCAAGTAGGAAGTTTTCACAAATTCCTAACGCAAGTACCCGAAAACAGGCCATAAGTAAAGACTATCCTAGACTTCGATGAATTTAGAAGGCCTTAAGAACTTCACTTTTTAGTTTGACTTCAAAACGACTGTTTATCACCCGAGTTCATCCCAAATAGATTCGTATAGCTAAAATATCACCTTTATACTAGATTCATACATTTATACCTAATTCAGATTTACGGGATGTTACACCAATAGTTTATGTAATAAACATAAATGCGAAATGAATAACATCATAATGGCAAAAACATTGAGTACAAGCATTACAAAAATTATTCATTATGAAGAAACCCTACAATTTAATTGCCAGATACCCTTTCAGATACCAAATACCACAAAAGATTCCGATCTTTTGGTATTCCCGAATCAGTTAGTATCATGTTTTTCAAATTCCGATTCAAGAACATAAAGGGCTAACGGGATTACATCAGTGATATACTATCCATAAAGGGAATTTTTGTTTCTGAATATTTGGAGATGCCGGGCATGGTTAAGCTCCGTTCGCCCAAATCATCAGCAACTTAAGGTATTTTTGCCTTCTGTACTTTAAATTACTTTGTGATTAAGTGGCAAATGAATTATTTAAACTTTTTTTTTCACAAAGTAGAATAAATCTCTCATTATAAACGAAGCCCTCTTTTCCGGCATTACGAGTGAAGGAATTTATTCGTAATGAGTTAGATGCCCAAGCCATCTCCCGAATACATTTGCAGTGAAATGATAAATCTTCTTACAAGTATTCCGAGGTCGGACTTTTAGAACGGATTAACCACCCGGGAAAAGTTCTAGCCAAAGAAATCTTACAAGAGATTTATCATATAAAGGAAAAGACGAGATATGGATAAGAAAAAGCTTCATTCATCATAGAGTCATCACAAAACAAAACTATTACAAAACAATCACCAAATCCAAGCGGAGCAAAAGTAAGAAAAACAATCAAACATTGAGGGGAGGAGAAATACAGGAGCCTCTGA
This sequence comes from Lycium barbarum, assembly GCF_019175385.1. Classification (NCBI taxonomy): domain Eukaryota; kingdom Viridiplantae; phylum Streptophyta; class Magnoliopsida; order Solanales; family Solanaceae; genus Lycium; species Lycium barbarum. The sequence goes on from NC_083340.1 coordinate 14,485,202, forward strand.
AATGATCTAAGCATGATCATCATCGGATGGAACCCTCTTTTCAAAAAGCAAGTCATCGTCTGCATCCCCAGAATCTCTTTCCTCCGCAACCTCCTCTTCTTCAACATCCTCATTTCCAAACAGGTCACCAAGAATATCACGAGCGTCCTTTAGTTTTTGCTCAGTAATAGCAAGGGCGTCAGCATGATCAAATGAGGAAAGATCAAGGCCTTTAAGAAAATCGAGTTTCAAGAACAGCCAAGTTAACGGCATTTTGATTTTCTACAACATAGGCTTCTTCCAATCGCTTAGCCTTTTGCTTATACTTGTCTTTCCGGTGCATGAGTTGCCTCCCACGCTCCGGTAGATCTTCTAGTTTTCTCAATATCTTAGTGATAAATTTATTTTTCTTCTCCAATGAAGCTTTCATCTTGAGATCTTTCTTAGTATATTTCTCCTCAATTGCAACTATATCTCTCTTACTTTGATTTAAATCAATCAAAGCTCTAGTTAGATCCCTAGAATCTTGAATGCTTTTAACTTGTAGTGATTGAAATTTTGCGTCAAGCTCGGCGAATTCAGTATTCCGAGAAGACAATCTATCTCGGAGGTTCTGGATTTCCTCAGTTGTTTTTTCAAATTTGGCCTCCGTCTGAATGAGTTTCACCCTCAAATTGTCGTTGGTCGTATCCTTCTCAGAGATCTCTCCTTTTAATTTTGGAAAATCGGATACTTGATCTTGAAGACGCTTCAACTCCGCTTTGTACACATTGGCTTCTTTCAACTCCGCATCGGAGCAAGAATGCTTTGCTTTTAAAGCTGACAATGATGTGCCGGGAAATTATGGCACATTTGATACTCTTTTACGAGAAGTTTTACTTGTTTTTAGGCAAGTATGTGCTGTTTTGATGTGTCTTTGACATGTTTCAGGTAAATCGGGAAGTTCGGGTTCAAGGAGTACAAGTTACAGAAAAGTTGCACTGAAGCTTGATTTTCACGGTCCATAGAAAGTTGCACGGACCGTATTTCTGGTCGTACAAAAGGTGGCAACGTAACAGAATGTCACAGTGGATAGATGCTGAACCACGGACACTTATACGGACCGTACAATATTGTACGGGCCGTAGATGCGACGATGTTAGAAGATGCTTCACGAGCAGGATTGTACAAGCCGTATAACATTATACGAACTGTGGAAGGCCAGTTCGTATTATTCTCTGCAGACACCTGGATGAAGACCGTATAAGTCTTGTACGGTCCGTGGAAAGTTTTCTACAGACCGTATAAGTACCGCCTGGGACTTAAGTGGAAATTCTATAATTTTACGTTTTTGAAACCTATAAATAGTCCATTGTAGGGTTTTAATTATTATCAATTATTATATTTTGACTTTTGGCTTAGAACATTAAATACTCTCTAGTTTTTGAAGGTTAAAACATCAAATCAAGTATTATCAATTCCTCTTTTCTTCCAAAGTAAGCAATTATGAATTCTTCAATTCCTTATTTCTTGTTCTTTATCATGAGTAGCTAAATTTCCTTACTAGGGTTGTGAACCCAATGATGGGTTTTTTGTGATTGGGTTGTGATTGATATACACATAATGGATTATTAGGGTTTATTTTATTCTTCATTATTCATTCATAATTAATGGTTGCAAACATTGATTAAAGCCATAAACCTTGATTTATTTGGGAAAATAATTAGGGTTGGTAAGAATAAATAACGAGGACTCAAAGCTTTAAACTTTGTTTAATAAATTCACTTAGGAATAAGGAGAATTTACTTGGCATGATTAATCGTTCTTCATAGTTACTTTCTTATATTTGGGAAAATCATAGAAAGAGATAATCTTTGTTTATTGGGAAATAGTAGAGATTCATATAGAGATTAAGTGCATTCATATAATGATCCATTAGAAGTATATCAAGATCAATACCCATGATCATACACTCTATCTAACGGGGACACAACCTTAGTTTCTTTTACCATAAATTTCCACCTAAGCAAGTAGATAGCAATTAGTCATAGAAAACCCAACTATTACCAAAATCATCGGATTAAGACATTAGACCTAAACTTAGCATCCTACGACTTTAGTAACCTTTTCACACCATATTTCCTGTGGGATTCGACCCCAACCTTGTTGGGTTACTATATTTGACAACGTCCGCGTTATACCATTAATAGGTGTAATTTGAGCGTATCAGACAACTCCTGAGTAAGAGTGACGTTGTTTTCATTGAGTTTATCAATGTGCTTGGACTCACCCTCAAAACGCTCAAGACTTCCCGCCAAATAAGTTTGAGCCTGCAAGCATATTATCAAAAGTTATAACGTCTAAGGAAAATTGAACGGACGAAAATTTATAGAGAAAAATGATAAAAAAACATACCTGGATCATAAGACCTAAAGCAATCATGTTCATCTGATATGTAGGCATGTCCTTTAGAATGACATGTTCTTTTGGACCTATGAAATTCTTGGAAAAAATGCTCATCACATGAGGATTAGCTAATAAATTTGCCTTATCAAATAAGCTGAAAGATCGACTGTGATTAATAATAAGAGGGACAAAAGAATGTGACCACTTGACTGCGGGATCATCAGCTCGAAGAGCTTCATCACCAGTATCAGTTTCATGTGAATCCGTTTGAATAGGTCTTTTTCCTTCTGCATGATCAGAAGGTCGACTTGAAGGAGTTGCGGTATCACACGAGAAGGCGTCAGCTTTAGAAAAATGCTTAATCTCATCCCGAGGAGCATTAACTTTAGGAACATCGACGATTGGAACCTCGGTAACATCCACCCCGACAACGTCAGTGATGGTTATATTAGCAGCAGTGGTTGTACTTTGGGAAGGTACTTCGGGAATATCATCAACGACCACCACCTTAGGGAGAGTAGCAGATAGATCTTTTTTCCGAGAAGGAACTTCAGGGATGCCACATAAGTTTTTAGAATCCTTCATCAGAGATGCTTCTGAGACATTTGTCACGTCAATAAGAGAAAGGTTAATTCTTCTTCTTTTCCTCAAAATTAAAGGCGATTCTTCCTCGGAATCTGTACTTTCAAAGCAATGCCTACCTTCAGCTTTTTCAATCGCGAAAGGCCCAGAAGAAGATTGATTCTTCAATCTCCTCTTTTTGAGAACAGGTTTACCAACATCCTTTGAACCTTCCGCCTCCGCACTCGACCTCTTTCTAACAATAGGACGGATATTGTCCAGTGCCGAGTTGTCATCATTGGGAAGAATCAAAGATCTTGAGGATGGTCTCTTTTTGCTAGAACGACCTGACCAAATAGAGACAATAAAGATAATTGTGACCAGAAAAGAAGATTAATAAGAATAAATACTTTTATTCTTTTCGGAATCGTCCAAAGTATGAACACCCCATTGCACCGCCATTGATTCCCAAGTCATAGCACTTGCCGAGAATCAAATTATTTTTCTGTAAACGCACGAATATTCTCCGAAATATTTAGCTCGGGATTAAAAGCTCTCGCATTCCATTTTTCCGAAAAAGATTCAACATCACTACTCACTAACTGGTGAGTAGGAATAAACATAAATTCATTAAACCATAAACGGTCATGGCTATCTTCAGGATCATCGAACAGTTTATTCAGGCCCCTGGCCCTAAACATTATCATAGAACCCCTTATAAAACGAAGGGAGTTCTAATATAAAATATGATCCAAGGTAAGCTGTACATTGACAAGATGAGCAACGTGTTGATATAATTGAATCAAATGCCATACTCCGGGAGTAAGCTGCGCTACACATATTTGGAGACGACGGCATAATTGATCAATCAACGGAGTTAACAGTAAACTAAACCCAATAGTGAAGGGGTAAAGATACACTGCGAAAAACCCAGGCAAATGAGAACTGGCGAGTCTATCCGGTTCAGGAACATTAATATCCATATGGTGATCCTTCCAATGACACCTTTCAATTACAGAAGGAAAAAGATCTTCGGCAATATGGGATTTAATCCAAGACACCACCGCTATTCCTTCCATATCAGATTCATATTCGTTTGCAATGTTTAAGTCAGTAGTATGAGAAGGATTTTTGGGGAGCACAGCATCAACAGAAGGAAGATTTACCTTTCCAACTTCAACATAACCAGCATTAGCATATAAAGAAGAAGGCCTAGGAGAAGCAGCAACAAAAGCATCGCCCATAAGTTTCTTGGGAGGCATTCTATTTTTAGGTTTTTCAGCGCCCACATGAGGAGGAAAAGCGTCAACAATGACGGTCTTTTCTGGCAAAATATCTTGAGAAGATGAAGGAGAAGACATGATTAGGAATTAAATAAAAAGAAGAAATCAAAGAAAAAGAAGCAAAGGAATTTGAAATTGAAGAGTTTTGGAGCGAAAAATTTGAGATGAAATAGTAGAAAAAGGTAAAATTTAAACTTTTGTAGAGAAGGTAAAACCGCCATCATTACCTTGGGAAACGGCGAGAAAATGAAGGGCACGGTAACGGCCACGTGCCCCACATCTGACTTCATCATTTAATGTGAGTTTTTTCAACTCCTTAGATTGTGCCACGTACTCATCGCGTCTCTGGGCCACGACCTGCCGTCAGTTACAACGTTTCCTATTCCATGGAAAGAAGATTCAAATGTCTGATCAAGAGAAGATTGATGAAAATCGGCAAGATAATTTCTCGGGAACATCATTGTAATGAACCTGAAAAATTGAGGGACTATCTGTATGGGTTAAAAATGCATCCAACACGTGGATCAACATATAGTTGACACGTGTCAATTTTTACAACGACGTAGAGATATCAGATGTTAGTGCCGAGTATAGCATTACAGAGAGACAGTTAATACCGAAGACCTGGTCAACGAAGAGAACATCAACAGAAACAACATACAAGACCTTCTTTACTACGCATTAAATGGAATTAATGTAGTAACGACGAAACAGCTCATAACAGCCAAAATCAAGGAATTCAATGACAATCATTAATTCAGTAATTAATGATGGCCGTTACTTCCATACAACGGGAAGGGCACCAAATAGGATCATGTACCTATAAATAGGATTTTCACTTGGATACCTAGGCAGCCAATACTGACTGAAAAAAAAAGATACTTCTACTGATTATTGTTTTGCTTATTCTCATCATCATCATTCACTGATCATTAAGTTCTTACTCGTTCTTGGAAAGGAGGAAATTCATTACTATTGTTCATCACAATTGACAAAAGTCTACTTCTTCCTTTTATTTACTTAGTCTTTATCGATAAGTAATAACTTTACTTGTGTTAATTATTTCATCCTTATCAAATTACTACCAATTGTGGTTAACCTTAGAACAAATTCAACTATTTGGGTAAAGTATGAATTTTGACTCAAACAGTCACTCAACTATCTTCTGTAACACAAAAGTCACTTAGAGCCCGTTTGGATTGACTTATAAGTTGCTTATAAGCTATTTTCAGCTTTTTTGAGTGTTTGGCTGGCCAGCTTAAAGCCATTTTGTGCATAAAATAAGCCCAAAAAAATAATTGGGCCCGTTTGGCTTAGCTTATGTAAAGCAGCTTATAAGCCAAAAAAAAATAAGTTAGCCTACCCCAATTTTTTTTTTTTTTGGCTTATAAGGTGTTTCCAGCTTATAAGCTACTTATTTTAACCCCGTCCAAACAGGCTCTTAATTTTGTTTTGTAACTGGAAAATCACTCAACTTTCATTTTTGTAACACAAAAATCACTTAACTTTGTTTTGTAACTGGAAAGTCACTCAACTTTCATCTTTGTAACACAAAAGTCATTCAATTCATTTTTGTCAACTTTTGCCGACGTGGCATTTTTCTAAAAGTCAAATCCTTATTTAATATATACTCACCCAATTATACCATTTAGTGACCCGCTCTACTAACCTGACCCGTTATCTAATGAATTTAGTGTAGGACTTGATGAAGATGTCTGAGAACTGATCACTAGTGTAAGTTTTGTAGAGCAGGGGATTAATATAGTAATTTTGAACAAAATCACTACTTCATGGCTCCTGCATTAACTAAGTGAATTGAAACATTGATTATCGATGTGGCATTTACTTTCCCCGCAATCACTACCAACTTCTTATAGTATTCTTTGTAAAATTCAAGCTATTTGCTCAAGGGAATTGTATTCTGAGTACATCATAGATGAAAGAAGAACAAAGGTACAACTAGACTCGGTTGATTTGCGTAATATTTTGTGAATAGAGTATATAAATTTCCTTGAAGAACTGTTACTACTTGCAAATAACTTAGCATTAGTGTCATAGTACGAGATGAACTTGAGGAAAGGCCCGAGTAGGGAGGAGAATCCAGACATGTTACAAGTAAGAAATTACTAGTACAATTGTTGACACCTAATTTTCACCTCATAAGATGCGTATTTTAAATTTTCAAAATTTCCGAGTCAAAGACGGAGCAAGGATGCTCCTCAAAAATTAAAATTTCAAATTTTTTTGAGAAAATTGCAAAAAATTGACGTTTAATTATTATTCTGTAAAAATTGATAATTCCAAGAAAATTACGAGTTATTTACTTTCATAAATATAATTCAAAAAGAAAATGCGTATCTTGCTCCATTTAACTCGAGAATATTGTTAATTAAGACGACGCATGAATTACGGTTCATTTGGACCGCATTTTTCACATTTTTAAATATTCTCCGAAACTATATCAATATTAAACTTGTTTTGAAGCTAATAATTTACGAGTTTTAAATTTTAATCTGCCTAAGTAACTATTTTTACTTAAGTTATATGTGTATTTTAATACTTAGTTTTATTTTAATTTAAAATGGAGGGGGGATTGAATTAAACCTTTTTAAAACTAAGGTGGGGGTGGGGGGGGGGGGACTTTTTTTTAAAAAAAAAATAGGGGTGAAAGTTCATAAAAATAAACATTCCACCCCCCCCCCCCCCAACCCAACCCAACTCTCATTTTTCCCCACCCTGACTCTTTCTCTTCCTTCAGGCGATGTACGCGACTTTTAGGGATCTGCCATGGCGGCGATGTCACAGAATCCCACAGCCTTTTTTTTGCCAGATTTAAAAGGGCTTTCATGCCCAGTCATGAGATCTTACGTTTTCCATGTTCAATTTTGTATAATTTTTAATTACCGATCGCGAATTCAGTTTTTTTAGGATGTTACTTAGGTTTCCTCATGTGTATGGTAGCCATAGGCGAGGCCATGAGCCTTTAGCCAGCTTGTGTGCCATACACACTCAGATGAGGGAACCTAGGGAAATTTCCTAGAAATTCCCTCAGATTGGGTGCCATTTTAGGGGTTTCTATCCTATTTAGCCGTTTGAATGTACTAATTGTGTCCTATTAATGACTAGGTATACTATCCTAGTATTTTGCTGGTTTGTTGGATTTTTATTTTTTGATTTTAGGATATAAATTTGTTATATTATGTGATATGTGAATTTCTAATTGGTTGAGGTACGAATTAGTACAAAAATTGACTGTAATTTTGTTGGACCTTTACTGGATTTTTGAATTTTTTGAATGAGGGTTTCAAATTGGGGGGAATTCGGCGGTGGATGGTCTTTCCTTTCCATTTTTGTCCCTTAGACCTATTTCTATTCCTATAAATAGAAAGAAGTGGCCACTAGAAAAGGGTCTTCTTCCTTTTTGGGGTTGGGAAAATCCGAAGTAAAAAAAAAAATCCTTCATTCATATCTCCAAATATATTACACATATTCTACAAATATACCACCTATATATATAGACTCTATACTCTACTATACATACTTTATTTGGACTATTCTAGATATACTGGTATTAAAAATAAAAAAAAATCAAAGAAAAGGTTGATTTCCAAAGGCTTAAGTGTTGGTGCTGAAGTTGTGATCCAATCTCTCTTATTTTGATCTTTTGGTTGCCCCATAGAAAGGTTTTATCCTATTCTAGCTTTTCTATATTTATTGTTTCAACTTGTTTGATGCATTGCCTGCCTATGTGTGATTCTAAAGCTACTTTAAGATTCCATTTAAAGAACTTAGTGTTTGTATCTATTTATATGTGATTTTAAGTCTTTTTTATACAAGCCTCGTTTAGTTACTGTTTCATTAAAACTTTAAGGCTGTCATGATATAATGTGGGTATAATGAAGTTCAAAAAGGAAAAGGAAAGATTCTTTAGCAATTATTATTGAGTATTAAGGTCTACTATGTTAAAATGAGTTATGTGTTCACTTTGGATCTTGTTTACTAGCTCATTTCTTAGTCTTAAAAGGCTGGAAGGGATTTTTTTTTTTCATTTTTCTGAGATATTTAGTTGCTGTTTCTATAGTTTCTGAATACCCTTTGGTCCTGTTATGGTTAGTTAGTTCACCTTCTAGTTGTTGGATGGTCCTTAATAAGGTGTGGATTACCTGGTTAGTTTTTATAGATGTTTGCCATATGATTCATCATCTAGAAACTACTTAAAGACTTAAAGTAAGCCTGTTTCTTGTGTTCATTAATCAGTAGTTAAGTTTTAGTCTAAATGGTACCTTGAAGTGATATGGACATCTCTGAAATGGTTAAGTGATCATTAAATAACAACTGGTTTCAAAAAATGAACTTAAGGCTTTATTCCTTTTTTTTTTTTTGGAAAAAATGACTTGTTCATGTACACCTCTAGTTTTTGTTTGAATCTGCCTTGTGTGTTAATTTCAATGATCTTCTAGGATTGCTCAAATGGAGAAAATAACTTTAAAACCTAAGAATATGATGCTTATATCTTTATTCATGCATATTTGAACTTGAAAGACATTTGAACTTCTGCTTGTTTGGTATTATGTGTGCCATAATTTGTTTTCATTCCTTTAGGATTATTTCCTTTCCAAATCTGTAAAGAATGACTTCTTAATCCCTGATTCCCCTTTACTTCACTTAAGTGGCATGTTAAGATCATAAGAAAGGGACTCCTTGCTTGTATTTATGATTGTTTGCCTTATTTGATATGCATTTGCCATTTTTTTAACTTGGCTAGATATCTGAGAGGTGGAAATGATTTTGTATACTTGTTTGAAGAACACTAGAATGGTTAAATGTGGATTAAAGACTCTAAAAAATAGAAGAATTTGTCTAAAAGTAGGAGCTAGATAAGTTCATAATTTGTCTGTTAGTCCATTAGAATTATTTGAATCTCTTTAGGTCTTATGTGTGTATCATTCCTTCATTTGAGTCATTGTTGATATATTCTATTGAGTTTTCCTTGGCCAGATAAGTTCTAAATATCCTTCTTGTTTGCCAAACCATGTTGACACTCATAAAAACTAGAATTTAGCCCCAAAAATGGGATTCTGGAAACTGAGCATAGTGATAGTTCATGACTTTCCTTCTTTATTTTCTTATGACTGATCCTGCAACTTGCATATGCTATCCTGTTGACTGTAACACTCTTGAGTATATCACTTTGTGACCTAGGGTAGTGGCATGAGCCTCCTTTAGAACTTATAATTGTTTTCAATGTGAACTTTCGATCACGTATGACTTGCTTTGGCCCTACTTGCCTCATGTTTATTCCTAAAGATAGTCTTATATTCCCTCCTACTCTTGTGGATTTTTCTGGTTCTGATTTGACTTACATCATCAGTTGAACTCCATTTCTGATTCCTGTATTTGTGGTTGAATCTGTTTGTTCAAATCCTGAAGTAAAGAATTGGGGATAATAGCTTAAGGCTCTCTCTCTTAATGTTCTTTGTAGGACTGCTTGTATGTTAAGGAAATTTTGTGATATGCTAAGTCTTTATGACCTCTTAATGAACCTAAACTAAGATATAGAGACCTAAGGGGATCATGGCAAAGCTGTACCCTGTAACACTGGGCACTTTGAGTTTACTTTGAATCTAATGATCATGTCTTGTCATCCTTCTACTATCTAGATTGCTAAAAATAGGATACAAAAACTAGTCCTAAGTCCTTTACAACTTTGTTTATGGCTAATGAATTTACAGTTCTTTGTGGAGATGGCCTTAAGTCATGTTTGGAATTTGATTTGTAATTTGAAATTCTGGAAATTTCTTGAGTGTCATTACTGTTTTGAAAGAAAGAATTGAATGAGTATCATGATTCACTAAGATTGGCTGAGTGTTCTAACAGAGTTGAAGTGAGTTAATATATAACCTATAGGACCCTCAGATTAAAAATTGTTGATATGGGAGTTAAAATGGAGACTTGTTCTGTTAAAATGAAGCCTAATCAATTCTTAAATGCTTATGTGTGCCTAGTTGAAGTCTTAAGAGTTGAAATAACAAAAGATTAGAAATTCCCTTTTTGTTTGACACGTATTTCTGTTTTGAATCATCTAAGTCATGTAGAGGTTTAAAATAACCTATTTTTGACCTTGGAGTGGTAAATGGTTGCTATGTGCTATCTTGAAATTTGGAACTGTCTTGAATCCATTTGGCTGTCTTAGAGGAAACTGAGTTTGCTATTTGCTAAACAAGATTAAAATTGACTAAAATTGTAAGGAAACAAACCTGTTGACTTAAAGATTGGAGATTGTATTATGGCTTGCAATTTTTCTTATTTTCTCAAGTCTAAAAAATGGAAACTGAGTGAAATTCTCCTGTGTCAAGGCTGATCTTTATGATTCTTGTTAAGTTTTGTAATGCAACCTGAATGGGCTGTTGAAGTTGGAACTATGGATTTTATTCTGCCTACCATTGATCACTAAGCTCGCTTAATTAATAGACTGCTAAAATTGTAAAAGTAGCTTTAAACCTCTTGTGAAAGTGTGTGTGCTTTGGTTCACCTGATTGCTTGTCCTTGACCCTATATTTAGATGAAGTTCCCTTGATAGTGATTAAGACTTGATTAATAAACTGGTTCTGGACAAAAAATGTGCTTGGCATAACATATAATGTTTAGGGAATTCTGTGAAAGTTCAACTTTTCATCTACTTGGATTTTTTCAGAATCTGTGTATGCCTTGCAAAACTGGTCACTTTGGTTTGTTTTAGTTTAGCCTGATCTGTGCCTAGAGACTTTGTGTGCTCCATTGTTCAACCCTTGGTATCCCTGAATTCCTGAAAGATGTGTTGATAATTGAATTCAGTTTGTAAACTTTGCTGGTGGTTTGGTAATTGTTTAAGTGAGACTAGTAAAAACCTGTGATTACAAGTTTTCTTTAGAAAAGAAGTCGAGAAGAGAAAGTCTGTCAAAAACTGGATTGATATGGTCCTACTCTGGTCTAATTGATCATGTTTTGACTACAAAGATCACTCTTTGCATTAGTGTTTTGAAGCTGGTTCATGAGTAACTTATGTTGGTTTGAAATTGCTTGTTTCCCCCTTTCTTGTGTTGGCTGGACTGCCTCTTGATGCTCCTACTTGAATTTGTTCTTGAAATTGTGACCTTAACTGTGTATTTGCCTTAATTGTTAGTTGAATCTTGAGTAGTATAAACTTTGAAAAATCCTTTGGCATTTGCTGGGAAGATTGTGGTATTTGGGGGAGGAGTATATAGTGTATATCAAGTGTTTATAGGGGGTATGTCCCTTTAAAGGATTTTACTCTATATATACAAGCATATCACCTAGTATATCATGTATATCACGGTTCAACACTTAAAAAAATATGAGATAAAATGGAGTGGTATATTTGTGGTATATCATGTATATTACCTTTTATACTTAGGAAATTTTCAGTCTGGGTTTGTTATTTGGGCCTATCATCCGTGTGTGGTTTATTGTTGCAATTATTTATGGGCTTATTGCATATTTGGGCTATCTTCGTTATTCTGCCGTTACAAAGTATTAAGTGGGCTTGGCCCAAATCTAAGATAATTCATTTTTGGTATTTTTTTAAATTGTTTTTATTACATAAGAGGTAGGGGAAGGGGAAATAGGGTAGGGGATTACAATGTGGGGATTCAAACCCTCACCAACAAGGTGAGAGTTCAGGTAGACAACCAACTGAGCTACTAAATCCCTACCGTTTTTGGCATTGTAATAATCATTATAGCTTTTAATTTTGTATTTACTTAATTTGTGAACTTATACTAATGTCATGTATGTCCTTTACCTCTCTGTCCATCCAAAACCTATTGGTGGTCATGTATGTCCTTTACCTCTCTGTCCATCCAAAATCCGTTGGTGGGGCCCGCTAACGTATCTAGATCGAGTCAACCCAACTTGGAGCGAAATGGAGCATACGTTGGTATTAAGATGAACCCGATTGCATAAACATTTTTTTTTTGGGCTTGGTCGGCTCAAATTCTCTATCTCCTTTAATTACGCTCTTTAAATTATTATTTGCGCAATTATTATGTCAATTGGAACCCTTATGAGATTGTCGTATTTTAGAGTCGCCAAAATGAGTTTACTACAAAAATCAAGACTAATTTTGAGACTTTAATGCAAATTGGGACTGATTTGATTAAAGGACCAAAACTGCCGACTTTGTGAAATGTGGGACTGATTTGAACATTTACGAAAACCTATGGACTTGGACGTGTGGACTGATTTGGACAAAGCTTGTGAGACTAATTATGATTATTTAGACTTAGGTTAAAACATAAAATTTGACTAAAACTTAGCAAAAGATAGAATAAAAAGTGGACTATATATATGTAGAATATTATATGGACTATAATAGTAAAACTCTTTTCCTACACTCTAAAATATTTTTCAAAACTATTGTTTGGGTGGACTTACGTAGAGTCCTACTTAGGCTAAGAGCCTTCAGGTGTTAGCCTAAGTGTTCTAGTCCGACACCCTAAACGCTCAATTTTGGGCAAAATTTTACCACTTTTGATTCTTGAAACGTGGTATATTTTGCATAAATGACTAATTTCTATTTGCGGAAATATGAAACAAAAACTGTTTTTATCACAATCAATTTATATTTACAAAGGCATATTATTAGAACCCGTAGGTCAACCGTGTTTTACGAATCCTTAATACCAGGGTGCCTAACACCTTCCCGGAGGGATCACCAGAACCCTTACCCATACTTTGGTTAGATTAGGGTTCTTTTAAACTTAACCACTTTAAATGAACCCTTTTCGAATTAGTTTTTCCTAATTTCCTAAAAATTAGGTGGCGACTCTAAAATAAGTCCATTTAGAGCACCATCCACGTAGAAGTATATTTTTTCCTTTTTCCCGGTACGATTGACAACCATACTTTCCCGGGACACTTTCCTTTTTAAATGAGGCAAGTATAAATACGAATTGGAAAAAATAGAACCGCTACAAAAAGTTTAGTCCTTAATGTTTTATTATAAAAAATTGGATAGCGGCTCCGTTTAGTGGGGCGGATCACTAAATGGTAAAAATGGGTGAGTTTATATTAAATAAGGTTTTAATTTTAAAAAAAATGCCACGTCAGCAAAAGTTGACTAAAATGAGTTGAGTGATTTTTGTATTACAAAAATGAAAGTTGAGTGACTTTTTAGTTACAAAACAAAATTAAGTGACTTTAGTGTTACAATGACGATAATTGAGTGACTTTTCAGTTACAAAACAAAGTTACGTGACTTTTGTGTTATAATGAGAACAATTGAGTGACCTTATGAGAAATCAATTATGTCATTTAGGCTCACAGCCAAGTTTATCTGCTAGCAATAGCATGACTTTTTCCTTTCCTATAGTTATTGGTTGAATTTGAGATTTGTTCCACACTTCCTTTGGGAGCCGGGGGCGGAGCCACGTTAGCTCTAGGGGGTTCGTTGGCGAAAAATTACAGTGTATTTTTAAAGTTAAAATTATTTTATTATGTATATATAGTAGATGTTAAAGCCCCTGACTTCTTCGTGTATTTACCTTTTAGAATTTTTGAACCCCTAGATGAAAATCCTAGCTCCGCCACTATTGAGAGCCGTACAAACATAAATAGTCATTGTTTTAACTTATGTATCTTACTTTTTTTCTTAGTTATTTTTTAAAAAGAAAACATCTTTTCATAAGCAGTAAATTTTTAATTCGAACGTGCCCGTTTTATCTTTAGTGACGCTACCTCAAAATTCAAGAAAATACTTTTGATATGTTTGCATGTTTTTTTGTTTAAGATTACATAATTCAAAAATCTTCGTTACCTTCTTAAATTTCATGAGCAGTCAAATTAAGAAACATAAAAATAAGAGAATTAGCAACATCATACCATAGCGACTCATATACTATTTGTAAAGCTACGGATGCTTTAACATCATTTTACCATAACATATCAATACTTTCCCGAGCAACAAAACTTGCACCTTTTTGCAATTAGTTCATCTAAAGTAAACTAGTTAGTACCGTGAATTAAAACTTTCGTCTTTGTCCCATTTTTTGCCCCAATAATTTTGCATTAACAAAAAGCATGCAATTTTATTGAATTGCTATAATTTTATGTACGTACGTCTATGTATTTTTCTAAAATCTGAAGGGAAGGAACATGCATTGCGATTCTAGCGTTAAGCACGCCGACTACAACCAATAATATGCAGAGAAAGAGTAAAAAATTTGACGTGATATAAATTAGTCAACGCTATTTCTAAAGTTGTCTCCTTTCCAACTTCAAAAAGCACCAATTCATTGTCATATACTCATATACATCAAACTCCTTTTTCCAATTAAAATAAAGAAAAGAATCTGCTTAAATCCTGTCAGTACAAATAGATATTTTAAGTGGTTACTATTATAGGCTTATAATTTTCCATTCAACCCACGTATCTCTTTCCGTTCCCATTTATATGACATAATTTAAGCTGGCATATAATTTAAAAAGAAATAATTTTTTTAAAACATTTATGATCTAAAACATGTCATAATATTTGTGTGGCTATAAAAATTTTGAACTTAAAAAAAAGAAAGAAAAAGGTCTTACATCAACTTGAAGAGTGTAGTTTATATAATATAAAATAGACGGAAAAGGTCCAAAAATACCCTTGACCTATTCAAAAAGGCTTATAAATACCTTTCTTCCACCTTTTGGTCTAAACAATACCCTTCCATCCACCTTTTAGGTCTAAAAATACCCTTAAGGTTTGTTTTTGGCTCAAATATACCCCTCAAACTAACAAGTTAAAATTAACTCTTTTAAAAAGCCAAATGGCAATTTGTAATTGGTCAATAATAAAATTCCGTAATTTAAAAAAAAATCCAGATTTAAAAAAAAGATGCCAATAATAAATTGCCAGTAATTTAAAATTCCAGATTTAAAAAAAAAATTGCCAATAATAAAATTTCGTAATTTACATATTTAAAAAAAAAAAAAAATTGTGTGGCAACTTAAAAATTAAAAATTAAAAAATTAAAAAATATGAACGAAACTGTTTTTTTTTTTTTTTTTTTTTTTTGCATTTCGTGAATTAATCAACGAAATATGTTTTTTTTTTTTGCATTTCGTGAATAAAAAAACGAAATAGGAAATTATAATTATTTTTTTTTGCATTTCGTGTATTAAAAAACGAAACAGGATAAAAAAAATTATTTTCGTTCATATAAAAATGAAATTGGAAAATTGGACAAAATATATTTTCCAATTTCGTTTTTATATGAACAAAATTAATTTTTTATCCTATTTCATTTTTTAATACACGAAATGCAAAAAAAAATTATAATTTCCTATTTCGTTTTTTTATTCACGAAATGCAAAAAAAAACATATTTCGTTGATTAATTCACGAAATGCAAAAAAAAACAGTTTTGTTCATATTTTTTAATTTTTAAATTAAATAATATATGTGTCCAATCACAAAATGCCATTTGGCTTTTTAAAAGAGTTAACTTTAACTTTGTTAGTTTGAGGGGTATATTTGAGCCAAAAACAAATCTTAAGGGTATTTTTAGACCAAAAGGTGAAAGAAGGGTATTTATGAACCTTTTTGAATAGGTCAAGGATATTTTTGGACATTTTCCGTAAAACAGATAACGGTTGTTCATCGTCTATAATTGAGATTATTGTGAGGAGAAAAGGAGGAAACGAAACTCTTTCCCGACAAAAGTCAAAAAGTTAAATCAAAAAATAATAATGGCATCATAAATTTTGATACATTTGTATGTTCTATATGCAGCCAAATGCAACGATTATTTCTCATTGTTTCACTAATCACTAGTATGCGAGTAAAACATATTTGCTGAGAGATATTTACGTACAAATTGACGTAATTTCTTCAAAATCCAGCTAAAGAAAAATGACAAAATCTAGAAATTAAAGCAGTGGGAAAAGGAAAAAGGCTTAATACCCAGATAGACCCTTAAACTTGGCATGTTTTGTAAGATAGACATATAAACTTATAAGGTGACCAGATAGACACTTAAACTTACTCAAAGTGTATTTTTCAAGTTTTTCAGTTGTTTTGAAAACAAAAACTATATTTTTCAAACACTCACAATTTTCATGGCCAAACAAGCCCTAAATATATCACAAAATATTTTTTTTAAAATGCAAAAATAAGGCAAACGCATATACATGAGACTATAAATGTGCACTTAAACCAATAAATACTCGCTAATCGCAATTTTGCAGCTTTCAATTAACTTGGTTTTTTTTTTACACTTGAATAATTAAAAAACAATAACTTTAACCAATAAAAATCCTTAAAAAAAGAAATTTCAAATTAAGAAATTTCTTTTTTTTAAGGATTTTCTTCTCGGCTTTACAGTTTTCTTAATTTGAAATTTCTTTTACACTTGAAATACTGAACTTAGAAATTTCTTAATTTGAAATTTCTTTTTTTAATGATTTTTATTGGTTAAAGTTATTGTTTTTTAATTATTCAAGTGTAAAAAAAAAATTCGAGTTAATTGAAAGCTGCAAAATTGCGATTAGCGAGTATTTATTGGTTTAAGTGCACATTTATAGTCTCATGTATATGCATTTGCCTTATTTTTGCATTTTAAAAAAAATATTTTGTGATATATTTAGGGCTTGTTTGGCCATGAAAATTGTGAGTGTTTGAAAAATATAGTTTTTGTTTTCAAAACAACTGAAAAACTTGAAAAATACACTTTGAGTAAGTTTAAGTGTCTATCTGGTCACCTTATAAGTTTATATGCCTATCTTACAAAACATGCCAAGTTTAAGGGTCCATCTAGGTATTAAGCCTTGGAAAAATGAGTATGGGTTTTTTTGTCACCTTGAAAGTAGTGGCGGAGCCAGAATTTTTATCTAGGGGTTCAAAAATTTTAAAAGGTAAATACACGAAGAAGTCAGGGGGTTCAACATCTACTATATATACATAATAAAATAATTTTAACTTTGAAAATACACTGTAATTTTTCACCGAGGGGGTGCCCGCTGGAGCCAATGTGGCTCCGCCCCTGCTTGAAAGATTGTATCGTGGCGGCTCCAGTGGAAAAACTATTACTCCTAAAAAGAGTTGACAAAAAACTTTATTATGTGTCTCAAATAAATAATATTAGTTGTGTGAGATTTTCTTTTTACAAAACAAAAAAATAATCCGCATGTACACTTTTCCATCCACAAATTTTAGGTTTATTTTTTTTATCTCATAGGAGGGAACCTCAAATAACTAATATCAGTTGCTGGGCACATATTAAAAATTTTCAAGTCGACGAAGAGAAGGGGCCACAACCAGATATTATATTCTTATTGCTTTTGTCTCAACAAAATATCAACAAATGATTCAGAATTAAATCATTCATTATCTCCACTATATATATTGTTTCTAAATTTAAATTTTTGAGAAATTTGCATTTTTATTCTCTCAAATATCAAAAAGTTCTGATTTTAATTTTTGATATATAATTAAGAGTTTTCAACTTCCAGTTAACCAAAATGTGCTCTTTTAAGTTTTCAATTGTGAAAGACTAACGAATTATTGTAATTTAATTACTTATGTATATGTTAAATATATACTTTTGCTCTTTATTTATGAGTAATCAAAAAAATAAATTTAAAATGTAACATATTTTTTTTATGTATAAGATTCGACAATAAATATCTTTATTAATTTAAAATTAAATATACTTACTAAAGTATCACAAGAATCAAATCAAGTTATATCAATTAGGGATCAAAAAGTGTAATTATTCAGCCAGGTCGGTATGCAGAATCTTCCGACGTCAAAAGGGCCAAGATGTCGTTTCACACAGTCCAGTGAAAACGAGCAACACTCAGTTGGTGACTTGCAAAAAGATTCAAGCACCAACAGTGTACAAATCAAATTAATATCTCTATATATATTGCTATTTGATCAAATGGAATGATATAAACACAACGAATAAGGTAATCCCTCCATCCCAAAAGCTTATTACCTTCGCTCTCGGCAATTAATTTAACTAATTTTTTTTTGCTAAATTGAATTGGATTAATTTAATATTTTCAAGTAAAAATTTAGTTATTCAAAAAGCATACAAAAGCATCATAAGTCGCAATTCTTCTAATATGATGAAAAAACAGTTTAAATGTTTATCGAAGTTCATATAATTTCTTTTGAGATACGAAACGTGACACGTATTTTGAAACAAATGAGTATTCTAAGGTATTAGAAGTTCTATTTGCTTAGAGAGAACAACACAAAATAAAATAAAATTACTCAGTTCGTTCCAGGTTATGAGATCATTTTCCTTTTAATCTGTTTCAATAAAAATAATATTTTTTCTAAATTTTGAAAATAACTTAACTAACTTTTTATTTTGCCTTTGATGATGAGTTTTCATACGTTGTTACTTATTCAAGAGCACAAGTTACAAAAGTATTACAGTCACACAAATGATAATAAGCTTAGGACCATAAGTTTTAAGTCTTTTTTCTTTATTAAACTCCTAGCCCGGGCAAATCTATAGTATCATTTGTGGCTCAAGTGAACTCAATAACTTTTGCCCATACACTATTTATAAATATTTAATTATAAATTCATTTATTATTGCACATTAACTTGAGATCGTTGTAAGAACCTATATGTTTCAAATTTTGATCTGTCTATGCTCCTAACTCAGTCAAATTATACCAAATAACTTGAAGGGGAGTATGTATATACTCGGGGGCAGAGGGAGAGCGTCGCTTACGGGTTCGGCCAGACTCATTAGCTTTGATTCAAACTATGCATCTGTCCTATATAATCATTGTACACATATTATTAATTTAAACCCAATATTTTTAAAATTATAGAAATTAAAATCCATAAACTTCATGTCTATTTTCCTTGAAATATGGTGTTGGCGTGGGAGTGTGAAGGGGTCCTTTTGAAGGGACCCTAGGAGAAGAGGTCATAAGTGACGTGCCGTAGCCGCGGGGTTCAAATCCATCTTTTTTGACTCAAAATGCCACTCATGCATCCTCAAAAATCAAAATTATAAGTGCTTCTAGTCAAACTCCAAGTCCTTGCATTTTGGCCTTCCCTCTTTTGTTTTCTTTCCTCTTTTGTTTTTAATGCTCGTCCCTCCTTAATTTTCAACCATTCTGTCCCCCCCAAAAAAAAAGTTACCTACCGATTCCCCATTTTTTGTCACTTCATACATTCAAGAAATTAATAGAAATCAAAGATTTTGTATAACTAGTGGAGTGGGACACTTTTCACGGCACTATTAGTAATTCTGTTGAGAAATATAAAGATTTCCCTTTCAATTAATTATAAGCACTAGGTTATCCCTTTATGACGCTACTTTCGTTATATTATTAAAAATATAGAAAAAAGCAAAGAAAGAGACGAGGTGTCACGCAGTTTCATTGACATAACACATCTGTTTTGTTATAGAGGGAAATATGTATCAAATTTGCTTACTTTGATGTGTAAACATGTTAGTGGTCAGTATAGAGGTGATTACACAATTTTGATGTTTTCATATTAAAGTTTGATCCCTAAGATATACGGTTTATATGGTGTAATTCTCCGATGAAAAATGTAAGGATGAGCTCCTAGCTTCTGCCTCCTAACTCTGCTCCTGAATTTACAAGAACTATGTTATCCCCTTATGACGTTATTTTCATCATATTGATTAAAAAGAAAAAAGATAAGAAAGAGACGAGATGTGACGTAGTCTCATCAACATATTTGTTTTGTTATAAATTAAAGGGCATATATATTGAATTTTATCACTTAGATGTGTAAGCTTTTTAGTGGTCAGTATATATGTGATTACACAATTTTGCTTTTGTTTCTTATTGAAATTAATTGTAAGATTTTATCAAGACAAGGATGATGTTGAACATCAAAAAAGTCGAGCAGATTAGGGGTATGTGGATTGCTTCCGCAAAGTGAACAAAGATTAGAGTTGGAATAATTATAGAAGAATTAGACAATCAATCCGCCTGAAGTCTTTCGGAGAATGAAGTCAACTTTCATTCTTTTATTTAATTTATTAAAAAGAAAAGAAAAAAAAAAAGAGCCGTCCTTGAGATTTAAAATAAAGTTTATACTTCCCTTTTCTCTCCTTGAAGATTCCTTTCTTTTAGAAGTCTTGCATTATTGCACACTTCAGGAATTATTGTAGTAAAATTTGCTTGACATAACTTACATTATTACCTATTTATTGAACATAACTAAACTTTATAATAATTATATTTAGTAGCTAAAATATTAACATATTTAATTCCTATAGCTATCACTTTTTTACCACTCATCTGATAACTTTCCACACCCCTAAATTTAAGCCAAAAAAAGTCCCTCTCTCCTATCCCCCTAAATACACGCCATTATGCCCAATATCCCTTAATTTTCTCCAATTTCAAATCAGTTTTACAACAGTTCAACTTCCTTATTTATCTCTAATTAACTACTCATTAATTTCACTCATAATTCAAATCCAATTCCCAAAAAAGGTAAGATTCTATACTGATTTTTACGTTTCACCGTGTATTTAAGCTATATTTTCATTTTTTTCGTTACTTCCTGAATTTTCAATTCCTAATGTTTTGGATTGATATTTTAATAGTTGTTTTTCATATATATTTTGGCTATATTTTAATTGTATTTTGATTATTATGTTCAATATTACTTATTCTGGTTTCTGTTGACTATATTTCAAATATATTTTGACTATATTTAGAAAAATTTCAGAAAAATAAAAAAGTTGCAGTGAAAACGTTGTTACCTCTATCATGAACTCAATTATGACTATATTTTGGCTATATTTTAATTGTATTTTGATTATTATGTTCAATATTACTTATTCTGGTTTCTGTTGACTATATTTCAAATATATTTTGACTATATTTAGAAAAATTTCAGAAAAATAAAAAAGTTGCAGTGAAAACGTTGTTACCTCTATCATGAACTCAATTATGACTATATTTTGGCTATATTTTAATTGTATTTTGATTATTATGTTCAATATTACTTATTCTGGTTTCTGTTGACTATATTTCAGATATATTTTGACTATATTTTTCAAAATTTCAAAAAAATAAAAAAAATAAAAAAGTTGCAGTGAAAACGTTGTTACTTCAATTATGAACTCAACTTTAATTCGATATTTCAATAGATGAATTCAAATATATATTCGTCGTTTAAAACGAGCTCTGTTCACTGGTTTGATATTGTTATTTTTCAAAGTTTTTTGATGAACTAGTTTTTGAACTTTTTTTTTTTTTTTTGGTTAAAAATATGAATGTACTTTTTGATTTTTTTTTTTTTTTTTAATTTGTTAGCTGTTTGAATGAGATATGAGATCAGATATGGAATGGGAGGATATTTGCGTGAATCAGGAAATATTAAAAACTGATTTTAATTTAAATTGGAATAGATTTTGTTTCCATAAATATAGCACTTTCAGTTTTCTCAGCGTGTGTATTTCTGTTATATTTATCCTATATTTAAGTCGACGCGTCTACTAGCTAAATATTGATCCTCCAGCTACGAATTGTAAATGTAGAACATATAGTTATAGGTTGTTAGAAGGAGCTAATAGGTAGGTGTTCGTGAAAATTTTACATTATTATATTATTTCCAATCTCAATTTCTTCCACACTTTTACGTGCCAAGGAATTTAAAATGAATGATAAGTGAGTCCTATTTGACACTCTCGAATATGATTTTCAATATTGACAACAAAGAAGACCTCTAGTAGTGGAGATAGACATATTGTTATTTGTAATTAGTAAAATATACTGGCCCTGTAACTAGAATGCTGAAATTTTACTCATTCAAATAACTTAACTATATTCTGCTGTTGTTATTCTTGTTCTTTGTTTTTATTTTAAACTATCTCCTGATCAAAATGAAAGTCGCCGCATTGTTTAATAAATCAATTAAGTATACTTCCCAAAGCTTCCGGTAACCATATGTATTTGTCAATTTATGTTTGAGTAGATGTGTAAAATGTGCACTATATACCACTCCGATCCTCTCCACTAAAATAGTTTTGACTTTGATTCCATCAATATTTATTCTTGACTATTGCAATAAGAGGGAAAAATAAATAAGTCATCCTTATCTTCAATTTTTTGCCTCACCATCCTCAAACAGAGAACCACTTACCCAAATTAGTTATTATTATTCTTTTACCTAATTCTCAACTGATGGCAACCCTGCTCCCCCTCCCCAATTCCCCTTTTGGTTTAAATTACTTTCTGTAATATCATAACTAGTGTGTGTGTAATGTTTGCATCTTCTCTAATTCCTCAGGTAATGGAAAATGCAAAATTACTAGTTTCAAAAATAAGATTAACCTATATTATTTTGCATGCACATCAATACAACATGGTGGGTGAATTGGGTTCCTGTCAAATTTACGTGTTTTCATAAAATTTGCTTAACTTCATTCTTGATAAACTGACTTTTTTATGTGTTTCTTGTGAAAACCAGATAAAAATGTAAAATGTGAAATGAAACACTGAACATAAAATTTTTACATAAAAAACCACTCGGCTCAAAGAGTGAAGAAAGGACGACCTACCCCCATAGGATTTAGACCAAACTCCACCAAAACAATGAATGAAATTCATATTACAACACTTAACTCTAATCATTAGGCTTGAATCACCTTTTCAAACTAACATCATTAGGCTTGAATCACCTTTTCAAACTAACTCTTGCTTGAAGCCAATTGTTCCTCATTAAAAACAACCTATAAATGCCTCTAAACAAGCAGATTAGTTTATAACTCGATTGCATATCACAATGAATTAAGATTGAACTCAGAAATAAAACTCAATGATAGAAAATATGTATCCAGCTTGATTCATGGCATACTGTTGCAACTTTTTGAACTCTTAAGACTTAAAATTCTCAATTGCTCTTAACTTGCTCCTAAGACTCTCAATATCGAGTGTGTGTGTCTACAAAAGTCACCCTAAACTATTTAGCATAAGAAACAGGTTCAGCCTCCCTAATAGCTTTCCAAAATTGACACGCAACTTCTCTTAATTCGAAATTCTATTTTAAGTCGATCGATTTTCTTTGTGAATACTGTATACGGGTAAAACCGAGGATACGGACATGCTCGGTTTCCCGTTGTCATGGTTATGTTCGGGCACGATATGACTGGCCTATCAAGGACGAGGCTTCGAGCTCGATCTGGAACGAGGCGTTAAAGGAAAGGCGGTTAACTACCATAAGGAGAAGGCCGGAATATCCGCCCTCAACCGGATATTTCGGCGTCAATCTCGGCAGCAGCTGTCACCAGATTTCTTTTCCTTACTTAGAATTGTACTAGAGTTAGGACTCCTCTATTATATAAAGAGGAGGTCCCCATCCATTTTTGGGGGGTTCGGCAACAGAAAGAGAGAAAGAGTTCACTTAAAAAAGCAATAGAATCATCTGAGTTCATTCATATTGTTTCTCGATTTATCTTCATTATTCATTGTGTAAGCACCCGGCAAAGGGATTCGACCTCGGTTCCGATACCCGAGGCCAGTCGTAATTAATATTTGGTCAGATCTGTTTCTTTATTTACTTATTCGCTTGTCTCGTAATCTAATCACAAATTGAATTTAGCTACATATATTTGGCATCACGCATAAATTTAATTGTTCTCCATTTTAAGGTTAAATAATTTGGCGCCCATCGTGGGGCCAGAGATAGTAGTGGCGGTTCAATAAAAAAATCTGGTTACGCTCGATATTTTACACTTGTTCTTTAAGGTTTGATTTCAGGTATACCAGAAATGTCGGATTCCCATTCCGTCAACTTCCAAGTCGAGCCAAGCCATCACGAGCATAACGATGGGGGCATACCAAATAACAACGCGCCCCCTGTTAATCCTGTTCAAGCCGGATCATCGGTCGGCAACGTACCGGCCGACGAGAATAATGGAGCCATGCTGCAACAGCTCCAAAACCAGTTAGACATGGCTATGGATCAATTACAGGCCCAGCAAGAGATCATAGTGCAATTGCAGAACCGGAGTTAGGCACCCGATATTGCTTCATCAAAACAGACCTAGGATACGGAGGAAAGGCACGTCCCGTGGAGTAACGAGAACCACCGTGGGCAGAGCAGCGAATTGATAAGAATGCTCGAAGAATTGACGAAACGAGTCGAGTCCGGCGAAAAAAAGATAGAGGCGAACGACAAGAAAATGAAGAATTACAACTCAAGGGTCGATCAGATTTCGGGGGCCCCACCGGTATTGAAGGGACCGGATTCGAAAAAAATTGTTCAAATGCCATTTTCGCCTAGTGCGGCACCGATGAAAATCCCTAAGAGATTTCGCATGCCCGATATCCCCAAGTATAATGGGATGACGGGCCCAAATGAACATGTGACTGCATACACATGTGCTATTAAGGGCAATGATCTTGCCGATGACGAAAGGGAATCAGTGCTACTTAAGAAATTCGGGGAAACTCTGTCAAAAGGGGCGATGATTTGGTATCATAACTTGCCCGAGCATTCAATCGATTCATTTGCCATGCTCGTTGATGCTTTCGTCAAGGCCCATGCAGGGGACATCAAGGTCGAAACACGAAAATCAGACTTGTTCAACCTCAAGCAGCGAGATGACGAGACCCTCCTTGAGTTTGTGACTCGATTTCAAATGGAGCGCATGGACTTGCCGTTCAGGCTTTCACTCAAGGGCTCAATTCAAGAAGCTCGATCACTTCTATGGAGCTAAAGCAAAATCTGATAGAGTACCCGGCGATCGCCTGGGCTGATGTACATAACAGGTATCAATCGAAGATCAGGGTCGAAGATGATAAGATTCTGAGGGCCGCTTCGGTATCATGGCATTCTGGTAAAGGGAGTGATTGATCGAAGAGAACGGTAGATCGAGATTCCAGATCATCATATGACAGGTACCAGCCTTACCCGCTCGATCGAAGGGGAAACGGGTGTAACAGCGAATCGGGTAAGAATGATAAGAGGAATGATCGAATGAATGATCGAGGCCAAAGTAGTCGTGGATTGATAAATAGAAATGCTGTCGATAAAGGCCCAGGAAACAGAGAAACTCCAAGGTTATCCGAGTATAATTTTTGCATCGATATAGCAACCATAGCGGCGGCCGTTATCCGTAACAAATAAACAAGACATCCAAGGTCAATCCAATCTGATCCAGAGAAGCGGGATAAAAGTCTTATTTGCAAATATCATCACACTCACGGCCATCGAACCGAAGATTGTCGCCAGTTAAGAGAGGAGGTTGCTCGTCTGTTCAATTTGGGACACCTTCGAGAATTTTTAAGTGAACGAGCAAAAACTCATTTCAGGAACCTGGACTCCAACAAGCAGGATAGGCCAGAAGAGCCTCAGCAAGTGATACATATGATCATGGGAGGAACTGACGTTCCTATTAGGCCGGTTGTAAAACGCACCAAAATTTCCATAACAGGGGAAAAGCGTATCCGTAATGATGACCCCGACGGTTCCATCTCATTCAACGATGAGGACATGGAAGGCATCGCCCAGCCTCATAACGACGCACTGGTAATATCTGTCCTTGTCAATAAATTTAGAATCAAACGTGTGCTAATTGATCCAGGTAGCTCTGCTAATATCATCCGATGGAGAGTCATCGAGTAGCTGGGACTACTAGATCAGATCGTGCCAGTAATACGAGTCCTCAACGGATTCAACATGGCATGCGAGACGACGAATGGTGAGATCACTTTACCGATCAATATGGCAGGAACTACGTAGCAGATAAAATTTTATGTGATAAAGGGAGACATGGGATACAATGCATTGCTGGGAAGACCGTGGATTCACCTCGTGAGAGCGGTCCCCTCAACTATGCATCAAGTATTGAAATTCCCGACCCCAGAAGGTATCAAAACTATCCGTTCGCGATTGAAGAATCTGTTAAGATTAAAAAGGTGCCAGATCAAAACGAAGGGAAGAATGCCAAATAGCAATCACAGATTCCGATCCCGGAGTTCTCGGAAGATCGGAACGGAGACACACCAGACGAAGAGTTAAAGTTCGAAGTACCGAGGACCTTTGTGGTGCCCGATGATTCTGATGCCACTAAATCCACAATTGAAGACCTCGAGCAAATCATACTGGTCGCTCATCTCCCGGATAAAAAGGTATACCTGGGCACGGGGTTAACCCCCGAGCTCAGGGAAAATTTTATTGAATTTCTTAAAAATAACTCAGATTGCTTTGCTCGGTCCTATTTAGACATGACAGGTATTCCACCGGATGTGACATCACACAAGTTGAGCCTAGATTCAAGTTTTCCTCTCGTCAAACAAAAGCGCAGGCCGCAACCCGAGGTAAAACATGCATTCGTCAAAGACGAGGTAACCAAGCTCCTTAACATAAGGTCCATTCGGGAGGTAAAATACCCGAATTGGTTAGCTAACGTTGTGGTAGTGCCTAAAAAGGGAAATAAATTTAGAATGTTCGTAGATTATAAAGATTTAAACAAGGCTTGCCCAAAGGATTCATTTCCTTTACCCAACATCGATCGCATGATCGACGCTACTGCGGGTCACGACACGTTAAGTTTTCTCGATGCCTACTCCGGGTACAACCAAATACAAATGGACCCGGAGGATCAAGGAAAAACCTTTTTCATAACTAGGTCTGGCACGTATTGTTATAATGTACTGCCCTCCGGCTTAAAAAATGCCGGTGCCACCTATCAGCGGTTAGTCAATCGCATGTTTGAACACCAAATAGGGAAATCAATGGAAGTTCACATAGATGACATGGTCGTTAAGTCCCTGCGAGCAGAGGACCATTTGAAATTTTTGCAGGAAACTTTCAGCATATTAAGAAGGTAAAACATGAAGCCGAACCCAGAAAAATGTGCTTTCGGTGTTAGATCGGGCAAGTTTCTCGAGTTCAAGATATCGAATCGGGGGATCGAAATCAACCCGGATAAGATAAAGGCAATTGAAGATATAACCGTGATAAACGACATCAAAGGGGTACAAAGATTGACGGGACGGATAGCTGCTTTAAGACAATTCATCTCCAGATCCTCGGACAAAAGTCATCGATTTTTCTCGTTGCTAAAGAAAAAGACTGACTTTGCATGGACTCCCGAATGTCAGATGGCCTTAGCAGAATTCAAAAGGTACTTATCAAGTCCGCCTCTACTCCACACGCCAAAAGTGAATGAGCAGTTGTATCTATACTTGGCGGTGTCCAAGATAGCAGTGAGCGGTGTCCTGGTTCGAGAGGAGAAAGGTACGCAATACCAAGTTTATTATGTAAGAAGAACCCTCGGTGACGCCGAAATCAGGTACCCACATTTGGAAAAACTTGCTTTGGCTTTATTGAGCACATCTAGAAAATTAAAACCTTACTTTCAGAGTCATCCCATATGCGTTGTAACGTCGTATCCCCTAAGGAATGTCATGCATAAACCCGAACTGTCAGGTCGACTAGCAAAGTGGGCTGTGGAGATTAGCGGGTATGATATTGAATACAAACCCCGAACTGCAATCAAATCCCAAATACTGGCAGATTTCGTGGCCGATTTTGCACCGGCCATGATCCTCGAGGTCGATAAAGAAGTGCTTCTTGCCTTGGGGACAAGCACGAGAGTCTGGACTCTTTACACGGACGGTGCGTCTAATGTAAAAGGGTCCGGGTTAGAGATCGTTCTCAAACCTCCCTCAGGTGACGTAATAAGACAATCCATTAGATCGGCTGATTTAACTAACAACGAAGCCGAGTATGAGGCTATGATTGCAGGTTTAGAACTAGCTAAAAGCTTGGGAGCCAAGATCATTCTCTCCTGGTGGTCAACCAAGCGAACGGAACCTTCGAAGTCAAGGAAGATCGAATGCGGAGATACCAAGAGAAACTGCAGGTTGTCCTTCGTTGGTTCAAGGAGTGGACGTTAGAACACGTGCCCCGGGATCAAAATAACGAGGCGGATGCCCTGGGAAATCTGGGATCCTCGGTCAAATCGAATGGGTTCAACTCCGGAGCTGTGGTGCAGTTAACAAAATCGGTCATCGAGACAGGCCACGCCGAAATAAACTCGACCAGCCTCACCTGGGATTGGAGGAATAAATACATAGACTCAAATAGGAAAGCTGCCATCTAATTCTAAGGAATCAAGAGCCCTCCGAACCAAAGCAACTAGATTTTGTTTGGTCGATGGCCAGCTATATCGACTGTCGTTCGATGGCCCCTTGGTGAGATGCCTAAGACCAGGAGAAACCGACTATGTTCTGAGGGAAATTCACGAGGGGACTTGCGGGAACCATTCAGGAGCCGATTAATTGGTTCGCAAGCTGATTAGAGCGGGATACTACTAGAACGAGATGGAGGAAGATGCCAAAACCTTCATTCGAAAATGCAACGAATGCCAAAAGCACGCCCCGTCAATACATCAACCCGGGGAAGAACTCCATCCGGTCCTTTCCCCATGGCCATTCATGAAATGAGGTATGGACATAGTAGGGCCTTTGCCATGGGCCCCAGGTAAGACTCAATTTATTTTGCTTATGACTGATTATTTCTCTAAATGGGTTGAAGCATAGGCACTCGAGAAAGTCAGGGAAAAAAAAGTCATTGATTTCATTTATGACCATATAATCTGTCGATTCGGGGTACCCGCGGAGATCGCGTGTGATAACGGGAAGCAGTTCATAGGCAGCAAGGTTAGCAAGTTTTTCGAAGAATACAAGATCAAGAAGATCTTATCCACCCCATATCACCCGAGCGCGAATAGCCAGGCCGAGTCTACCAATAAAACTATACTGCAGAATCTAAAGAAAAGACTGGCCGGCTCTAAGCACCGATGGAAGGAGGTTCTACCCGAGGTTGTATAGGCCTACCACACAACGGTAAGATCAAGCACCGGGGAGACTCCGTTTCCCTTGTATACGGAGCCGAGGCCCTAATACCCGTCGAAGTTGGTGAACCAAGCTTGAGATTCCGATATGCCACTGAGGACTCGAACCATGAAGCAATGTCTACTAGTCTGAATCTGGTGGACGAAAGGAGGGAAGCTACTCATATCCGGATAGCCACACAAAAATAAAGGATGCAAAGATATTATAACCGGAGGGCCAACCTCAGGCACTTTCAGATCGGGAACTTGGTACTGAGGAAGGTCACACTTCATATAAAGAACCCTCACGAAGGGAAACTAGCCCCGAATTGGGAAGAACAGTACCGAGTCACTGGAATAACCGGGAAAGGTTCTTATCAGCTCGAGAACGAAGACGGACAACAGTTAAGACACAAATGGAACGTAGCACACCTAAAGCGATATTACTGTTAAAGGTACGAATAACTTTTCTTTTTTGTTTTTCTTCTCTCTTGATCTAACCACGCAGGGATACAGTCTGAGGGACACCAGAGCAGCACAATGAAAACTAGAAAGTCATAGACTTAGGACTGAAAGCAAGTGCTGCACTCTTTTTCCCTTCGACCGTTTTGTCTCGAATTGGGTTTTCGGCAAGGTTTTTAATGAGGCAGCGCTGAACAGCGTGTTATACGAATAGAGTATACCGATCATAGACTGAAGACTAGGGATTGCATGTATCAGGCTAATAGTACCGGAGCCCTCACATCTCAGACTCGAGTACTAGGGGACTATTATACCATGAGCTAAGTGAAAACTATGTAAAAGCCAAGGTTTGAAGGATAGGATCAGATGTAAGGACCAAACGATCAATTGAATCTTATCCAATTAGTTTGTTCTTGCCATGGAAACAATTGCAGATACATCTCCGGTCGGTTTATCAACAAAAATATTACTTCTAAAAATCTTGATTCGATCAAAATGATCCAATGTTGCCAAGTACTAAAAGGCTATGGCCCAAACGGTTAACGAATACGGTCTAAAAAACATACGCAAGCTTGAATGGCTATGGCCTAAGCAGTTGAAGACCATGGTCTACAAAACAAAATGATCCAATGATGCCAAACATTAAAAGGCCACAAACTAAACGGTTAAAGATTACGGTTTAAAAACACAAAAAATATTGTGATCCGGTCTGTCTCGCAATTTATAAATAAAGCAATGACTAAAGTCAATACGGACTAAAACCCGATTACGAGCCGTTACCACTTGAATTCTATTCTGGCTGAAACAATAAGGCAAGCCAAAACGATGGCATAAATCGGACAAACAATGAATCGAGCAATACTTTGTAAAGGGCAACAAAAGGCGATGAATAGGCCGAATGAAGATTTTTATTTTCATTTACACATACATATAAGTGGATTTACAAAGGCTCAAACTAGTGGCCTTAAAACAAAAAACAAAAACAACAACAAGGACATAAGGCCCACGAGCCTAATCTTCACCTGGTCCCTCAGTTTCTTCCCCGGCTGACTCAAGGTCGATATCCGAATCCTCGGGGTCGAATACAGCCTTTGCTTCTGCTTCGAGCTTTTTGGCCTCCTCGATCAGATCTGATAAGTCCACTCCAGTGGGTTGGACTTCTTCGAGGGTTTATCTTCGGGATAAGCACCACACGTACTCGGCTCGAAGATTACTGGCCTCCTCGGAAGCAGTCACGCCGGCCTTATACTGGTCTAACATATCGTTATAGCCCGAGATCTGGTCAAGAGCCTTTACATATTCAGTTTGCAGATCGGTGATGATCCGGCTCAGTCTATCTCGTTCAGCTTCGGCCGCAGCAAGCGACGAGCTAAGTCCGTTTACTTGTTACACCGTCGCCCGAAGCTGCTCTTTGAGAACATCCCGCTCGGCTACAACACCGATTGTCGTTTTATGGAGGGAATTAAGCTCAGGTTTGATCCCATCAAGCTCCGCCCGATGCTGATCAATCTGGCTAACGTATGCCCGAGCCTGTGAAGGAGGGGCATTAGCACCGACTATTAAAAATTTATTGTAAAGTTCGAAAGCCCTTACCTTCTCTACCAATTGATCACGTTCCTGCTTAGCCTCGGCAGCTTCGTTTCGAGCCGCTACTAAATCTGACTTAAGCATAGAAAGATCAGGGAAAGACGAGATGTATTCCAATTTCTACTCGTACAAATCCATGAGCTCGTCCACCTCCTGACTCTTTCTTTTGAGCTCCTCCTTGAGCCGATCCACTTCGTTCCTGAGCCGGTGGAAGCTTGCAAGATGAAGCACAGAGGCCTATAAGGGAAAAGAGGAGCGGTTATTAAAATGAGGTGTGAAATTAAAGCTAAGTGCAAAGAGCATAGGAACAAGACCTACCCGGTTCAACGCCTGCTGAGCCTCGTTGAAAAGGCTCGATTTGCTGACTTCAGCTATTTTCTTACAGTCCTTTTGGGACACCAGAGGGTACAGATAGCTGGCCAGCCCGACCGGCCCCGATAACATGTTCATATTGGCTGGCACCTTGAAAGAGATTAGCCTCTTCCGATTCGGGTCGGTACTAGGGGCAGGAAAGACTTTCTCCAATCGAGGACCGAAATTATCCCCGAAATAGTTGGCCACGGGGATGGATAAATGCTCGAAACCCGACATGCCAGGAGCGGGTATTTCATAACCCCCATAACCAGTTGCCCCTTCCGACCCTGCTGACTCCTCGGTCATCTTGCCCTTGGCTTTGTCAACATCGGCGGAAATATCCACCAATTGGGGAGGAGAATCTTGTAAGCAAATTATTTTTTCAGACGAGGACACAGCTTATATCGGAAAGACAGAACCAATACCATACAAAGGTGGAATGATAGGTACGTTTGAGGCCGGTACAGAGGAAGCTGCCTTCGATCCAACAGCTGCGGCTGGAAGCCTTCCCGAACCGTGAGTAGGAATGTGCTCTGTCATAAACTTTTTAGATGTTCCGAACTTCGAGCTGATGTTCCCTACGTCCGTCGATCTCGGGACATCCCTAGAACCCGTCAGAATTGGACTTGAGCTTTCCACCAAGGGTAGAGTAACCTCAGCAGAACCAGTCAGCTCTTGCTCAAGGGGCTCATATGTAAGTCGGTGTTTGCCCGCCAACTGGTCCTCATCATCGGAATGATCCGATGGTTGACCAGCGACATTGGCGTCCAGAGCCCGGGCCGAGACATCTTCCGAAGAGGTCTCTCTGATGGTGAGTCTTGATCTTTTCCTGACTTCGGAAGGAGCTCGAGAAGATTCGGAGGACTGCTTTTTCCTCCTCTCTGCTTTGTCTCCCTGATCGGGAGCCTCGATATCTTATTCATCGGCCAAGGCCTCAGCAACCTCCTGGCCCCAAATTTTGGTGCCTTTTGATAAACCTATGAAGCGAAGATGAACCGTTTTAACTTATCAAACATGGTGTAGCATGTAGGGGAGACGGGACAGCGCTCTAAGGGAAGGACTTACCATGAGTTCTGACCTCCCACTGGGATCGCGACAAACGTCTCTAGGTGCGGTCGGCGTAAGTAAGTTGGGAACAGATTTTCCCGATCCATTGATCAATGTTAAGAACCGCACCGAGGGTTCGAACAAGTGCTATATACACACAAGCAAATCGAAGAGTCGGTATAAGTACAGACATATGATTATATCACACCAAAGTGAAGTTATTTACGGTTTGGGTTCCATTTCTCAGGAAATGGCAACTTGTCAGCAGGAATCAGATCCGTTGTCCTAATTCGGACAAATCTTCCCTGCTAGCCTCAGTCTCTATCTTCGTCCAGACCGGAGAAGGGTGCCTTTCTGGCTCGTTTTGAGAGTTTAATCATACCCCCTCTATTCAGAGGGGGACAATATAGCCGGAGTAGATGGTGCACTGTGAATGGAATATTCACGTTTGTAGTGAAATAACGGAGAAGCACAATGATCCTCCAACACGACGGATGAATCTGGCCGAGCGTAATGTCGTACCGTTTGCAAAAATCCACTACCACGGGATCGAGTGTGCTAAATGTGAATGGATAGGTATAAAAACTTAAATACCCTTCCACGTAGGTCGTTATAGCTTCATTCGGATCGGGAATAACGACCTCCTTACCCTTCCACCCACAATCTACCTTGACCTGTTCGAGTTTGCTCTGAGGTATCGTGCACAAGTAGTCCGATATTTCGACACCTCGATCCCCTTGTTGAGAGGGTTTCTCGACCTTGGAATCCCAGAAGGTCGAGCAATCTTGGGGAATGAAGTCAGTCAGTACTAGCTCCGATTTTGGAGCCGAGGAGGTCTCACTGGTTTTAGCTTTTGAAGATTTGCCCGTCATTTCGGAAGTATGAAGGTAAGAAGGTTTGAATGAAGGTTTGAAGATTGGGTAGAGGACTGATAAGGAGATATGAAGATATGAAGGTTTGAAGATATGAGGATCAACGTATCCAAATCACACGAAAGTAAAATTCTCTTTGGTAAAAGTCAGAAAGTGAAAAATGAAAGGGAAAATTTGCTTTTATAGAGTGGGGCCGAGATGGTTCGCCTTCCTTAATCGTCTTCAGAGCCAATAGGGTCTCGACGCGTGCCGATGTCAGATGGATGTGACGGATGTGACCTTGATGTTATCTAACCATGGGAAGCGTACACGAGAAAGAACCGGGACGCCCCAATCAATCAACAGATCATACGTGAGCAGGTCAGCCTTCTGATGAGACTTAGGTTGGGCTCTCACACGGATACCACTATAATCAAGTAAAGCTTCCATATCGGTCGCAAAGGCATGGTTCCCAGCCAGTTGCGGTTGAGTATTAAAAATAAAATGTTCGAGCATGGCGGCCGGTAGCAAAACATTTTGGTGAATTGTAGAACAAGTGACTATTGATCGAATATTGCAAGGACATATACAAAGTTTCAGGTACAAACAACACATATGGAATGCTCAATAAAGTCCAACAAAAACCAATTCACAAATTCCCATTAAAGGTTGTTCCATTTCACAAAATTCCGACTATATAGAATACATCAGTACATCAGGAAAAAACAGGAGAAGCCATACTCTACGGCTATAAATTGGAAAACGAAAGTAAGACAGCAACACTCTTAACCGACTTATCAAGTCGAAGGTTGAGATCTTTAGCCTATCCTACGGGATGCGGCAATGCTGCGTGATACCGATTAGGCATCCCCAAGACCTGCACCAGAGGCGGATGAACAAGGGATATTTGACTCCGGCAAATCTTCTTCATCAAGCACTATTGTTGGTGGAGTCTCGCCAAAAGGCATTTCCCGACGGGTCTGCATGATATAACGGGTTCGAACCCAAGATCCAACCCCCGAATGCCCAAATGGGAAGCTTCCAGTCTCTTTGCGCCCAGGTGCCCTCGGTGGCACATGTGCTCTTCTTCCCCGAACAACATCCTCAGCTACCGACTTTCCCTTGGAAGCTCTTCTCGTCTGAAGCCCTGAAAATCAAATGCATCGGGTTGAGACATACTACAGGGAAGAGAGGGTCGAAATAATCAGATTAAAGAATTACCGTGGCTTTTGCCTTTCCACCCTTCAGGTGCCATTCTTTTCCAAGAACGGCCTATGCTACAAGAAGCTCGGAGAAGGGCAACCACCCATTCAAAGATAGCCATATCAAGCTCGAGTTCAACCGAATTTGGTGAAGGGTTCCACGCCTCAGGAAAATTGGTAGGCGATGGACGGTGAAGTTGAACTGTGCATATCATCACAAATCGATGAAGCCACCTTTGGTCATAATTATCTTCGGGGTCAATCAGGCTTCGACTTCCTCTAGGAAGCATATGAACAATCCCCCCTACGATAACCCGAAGTATGTATATATGAAGCAGATGGTCCAGGGTGAAGGCGACCCTGGCTACATTAGCCAAGTTGTCAATACAATACACAAGTCTCCAAATTTGTGGGGCGATCTGTCTGATACATATCTGATACCGATGACAGAAGTCCTCGATCACTCGATGAACAGGGAGAGTGAACCCAATGGCAAAAGGAGAAGTGTATGACAACGAGTAACCAACAACATGGTAATTTATTTTCACACCATTCCCAACAGGGCGAACGTCAACATCTGCGCCTAAGTTGCAATCTTCCCTGACTGCGGTAATGGTGCCATCATCGATAAAAGATTCGAAGCTCCCCACCGAATCAAAATGGCGAATAATTTTGCAGTCGTTCGTATAGATAATTCCCGACGGGAGAATACCAGCAGCGAGATATTCTAGCTCCTTATAAGAACCAGCGGCTCCCGTTGACGGCGTGAACGAATGCTGATCTTCACCTTGAGTCAATAATGGAACATAAGCCATATTCGTGGAAGGTTTTCCTTAACAATAAATGATCACACCCTAATGAAAGAAGATTCAAAATTCGAGGAGTGCTACGAGCTCAGTACGGGAATCGCAGTAAAATTTTTTAGGAGGGGAATGTGAGATTTGAAGAAGTGCAGATGCATGGGAAAGGAAGAGTACATGGGATTTACATAGAAATAAAATCAAGAGGTCCTGTAGCGTATCAAGGGCTCTGACATAAGGAGGTCTCCCAAAAGGATTTGGCGGCTGGGTAATGATGACCTAGCATCGGGCAGAGTAAGATGTTGATTAGAATGTATTGTCCTAGATAGTTAGAGGCGGCTGTTCAGCTTTATTTGGGTCCATTTCCCGCCGTAAAATTTTTTACCTCGGGAAATGGGGGGACTATCTGTATACGGGTAAAACCGAGGATACGGACATGCTCGATTTCCCGTTGTCATGGTAATGTTCGGGCACGATATGACCGGCCTATCGAGGATGAGGCTTCAAGCTCGATCTGGAATGAGGCGTTAAAGGAAAGGCGGTTAACTACCATAAGAAGAAGACCGGAATATTCGCCCTCAACCGGATATTTCGGCGTTAATCTCGGCAACAGCTGTCACCATATTTCTTTTCCTTACTTAGAATTGTACTAGGGTTAGGACTCCTCTATTATATAAAGAGGAGGTCCCCATCCATTTTTGGAGGGTTCGGCAACAAAAAGAGAGAAAGAGTTCACTTAAAAAAGCAATAGAATCATCTAAGTTCATTCATATTGTTTCTCGATTTATCTTCATTATTCATTGTGTAAGCACCCGACAAAGGGGTTCGACCTCGGTTCCAATACCCGAGGCCAGTCATAATTAATATTTGGTCAAATCTGCTTCTTTATTTACTTATTCGCTTGTCTCGTAATCTAATCACGAATTGAATTTAGCTACATATCTTTGGCATTACGCATAAATTTAATTGTTCTCCATTTTAAGGTTAAACAAATATGGCATTACCTCTTGCAATTATCAATTTTACTCTTTTGCATTAATGCACAAAAACTCTTTCATATTTTACTTTATACAATCACGTGTCCAACACAGAATTATAAACCTACGTCAATCTAATTCCCCATAACTTTTTCCTAGCTACTTCAATTAACACTTCCATCGAAATACTTTGAGAAGTAACTAATACATTTTTCATAATCTAAATAAAAATGTTCGTTAAGCTAATCACTGGGGTTGTGGTAAAATAGACAAAATCCCTTAATCCTTAGTAAAAATTTTGAGTTTGAGTTTTGGGAATGAAAAAATAATGATAGAAAAAACTCCCTCTCTAATTGGTCCTATATTGTTAGGATATACTATTAACCATGCGTTTAGATATATTATATATTATGGAACAATTGTTTATTTATTTATTCAATTCAATAAAATGTTACATTAAATAGATCATTTTGTCATATATGTGTCCTTAACTTATATAGTAGATGATTTGGTGTATAGAGAGTAAGTTTATCCGTAGAAGACTAGATTATCAGTTCTTATAAGTTAAAAAGTTATAGTTCACAATCGTAGATGGAAATTTGGACAAACCATCAAAGTGATTGTAGCACGAGATTAAAGGTAATTTATCTTGATTACGAGAATGGTGTAGTTCTAACTTCTCGTGCTAGTGTGTTTTGAATGCATTGAACAGGACCAAGTAGAGATAGGTGTTTTAGACTGACTGGCAAAAACTTATTCTCTAAACTATTAAGTGTACTTATATTCTTAATCTTGATATAACTATTATGAGCCGTATATATTAATTGTCATTTTGATTTATTAAAAGGCGAGATCTGAGATGGGTCAATATGCTTGGTAGATTGGATGATAACAATATATAATGGTGAAATAATAAGTTAGTTGATGGAATCCATGTCTCGGTATAGAGATTGATGATACACCTTTTGGAGAAGCTTATAAGTTTTCATGTGTAAACCTAGCCGGTGGATTTATGAATCCGACACATGAAATAAGTTAAGCAGTGCTCTAAAGGAAATTAATTATTGAATTAAATTCATCAATAATTTAATTTATTGATTAGTGTCTGTAATTTTAACATGGGTAATTACATACGTGTTTAATGGGAAATTTCGAAATATAAATGAAGGAGTGCAATTACGAATTTCTAGTGGAATAATTTGCAATTTATTATGGCCGGTAAGAATAATTCAAATCAGATTTTGAATTATTTCTGTAATAAGGAGCCTCGGTAATTAATTCCATGGTTCCTACTGTGCCCATATTTAACTAGGACTCAGAATCCTGTTTATTGGGGGGGAAGGAAGAAAAACGTTTTTTGTCCAATTTTGGACTGGGTAAAAATGTGGAAAATACCTATATATATATATATATATATATATATATATATATATATATATATATATAGGGGTCCTCCTAAGTCCTAACCTAGAAGACACAAGTTTTCAAACAATACTTTCCCACCCAAGTATTGAGAGAGTTCGGCTGTTATTTTGGGATTATTGCAAAAGACTACAGAACTGGAGTCGGACTTGCTGAAGGATATTTGCTCACGCTGCGAGAGATACTTCTCGAAGCGATTTTCAGCATGTTTGTATGTGTCACGACCCAGTTGGGGGCCGCGACGGGTACCGGGGCTAGCCACCGAGCACCACTCGTTCTACAACTCATCTTGCTCATTTAATGCTTTTTATCAGCTTATACTCAAGACATAAGAAAATCATCTTTTCATTTGAGAGCATAAAATACTTTTATATGCATAGGCCTCTTGGCCATCAAAAATAATATATACATATACATAACAACATCTCGTGAGACAATCTAACCCACACTGCGTATCTACTAGCCTCTACTGGAGTGCTAAACATATGGACGGGACAAGACCCCGTCATGCCCAAAAATACATATACATGACTATATACGCAAAAGAATAATCAAGCACCTCCGGGACAAAAGAGTGCTTTCAATCAGCTGACAACTACTACGGATCTGGGTCGAGCTCTCCTCCCTGTCTACTTGTGGGCATGAACATAGCGTCTAAAGAAAACGGACGTCAGTACGAACATTATACTGAGTATGAGAGGCATAAACAATGAAATAGAACAATGACATAAAGGAAATATCAACATGGAACATCTATATCTGACTGTCAAGTATAAAAGAATTAAGTCATGCTGTCTTACTCATGCTCGTCATCATATCATATATGCATAATGTATAAGCTGCTCGCCCATATAGGTGCGGTGTAGTAATATGTATAAGCTGCCCGTCCATATCGGATCGGTGTGATAATCATAACATTAGCCTGCGTCCAGGCCTCCCGCGTCCGGGGTATCATCTCATGCCGCCCACTAGTGGTGTCTGCCCATGCCATTTGGCCATGGTGTATCGTATAGCTGCCCGCCTTGGCGGTGACTACCCGGCCAAATAGGCGCGGTGTTATATCATCATCACACATGCTCATCATAATATTCTTATCATAACATACTTATCATAATACATGCATAAGGCTTAAGAACAACTTTACTTTTATCGGGGTGACGTAAGGTCGTGATCCCCCGATTTTATTATGGAGCAATCATTGACGTTCTGCCTCACCTTGAAGGAATTAGCACATAAGGTGAGTATAAGCAATAAATTATATCATTATCATTATAGAATCATCATATCATATCATATCTCTTATCTTATAAGACCATTTATGGATATAGGTTTTTAGCTATCTGGAATATAGGAACTCATGAAGAGGAAAGAAAATCATGCTAGAAGATTCATGCCATTAGAAATAAAGGACTATCCTCACATACCTTTGACGTTTAACTAAGCTATCGCTTGTTTGTTCTCCTTTGATATCACGTTTCTACCTTCAAGAGAGAATTCGCACTAATGTTAGTTAATTCGACTATAAAAACGCGTAACTATTTCTAGGAAAAATTGGACAGCACTTCCTTTGTTTATACTACTTTTTCCCATGTTCTATATCAACTCCTCCCACACTCTCACAACAACATTCACAATACTGCAATCAATAATCATCATTTATATACATTGACCACAATCCACCATTTCTCTTCAATTTCTCCACATTTGTGGTTATAACTTACTATCGTGTTTCCTCATATATAATACTTATTTCATGGCCCAAATGTCATTTATAACGTATTCAGAATCACAACACTCCAACATTCATGATTCAACCCAACTACCATCCAACCATGACACTATTCACTCATGAATGACCCATTTCCTATGTCTTTTTACATTTCAAGTATCTTAACCTTCCAATACCTTAAACAACATGGTTTAGTCATGAAACTTACCTTAGATGATGGTTGAACAAGTCTTGAATGGAATTACTCCTCTAGCACCAAAATCCTACTTCACTTTCTTTGGGTTTTCTTGAGAGAGATGAACCTTAGCTAGGTTTCATACACTTTGTCTCATGGATTTGGTGTTATTGATCATGGATTTCCTTTGACTTTTCTTGTAATAAAGAGTAGAGAGTACTCTAGAGGTTTCTAGAGAAAAATATCGTGGAAGTGAAATGAATTTAATGAACTTGGGTCTCCTTTTAATGACTTAAAATCTGATCCGGAATGAACAGTAGCTGAAGTGTACAGTGGTCGTAAACCCAGTTTACGGTCCGTATTTCATTTTACGGGCCGTATTTCTTGGTCATATTTAAGCATAACAAAACCAGAAAGGTATGCTGGAGATCATGGTGATTTACGATCGCAGTTTACGGTCCGTATTTCAAGTCGTATTTAACCATTTGAACATTTGACAGAAAGTTGAAGTTTTGTAAGTTGAAATACGACCTGGCAGTTTACGGGTCGTATACCACTTTACGGTCCGTATTTCATTTTACGATCGACTGGCCAAAATGCAAATCTGCAACTTTTTCACATTTTCAAAACCTATGATTAGTCATTGTGGAGCATAACCTATCTCTTATTACACTTGCCTTTGAAATCTTATTTAGGGTCGTCAAACGTCGTTCCCTTCTTATTAAAACATCATATACTCATATTCTTTGTTAGTCTATTCGTTGTGCGTTCGCGGGGAAATTTCCGAGGTGTAACAGTATGTTCTACGTGTTCGTGTTTGTTATCTATTATACATGTAAGCAGTATGATTCTAATTGCTTCCGCTGTGCATATTTTTTAATAATAGCCCGAACCAGAATTAGTCGAGATCCTATACAAATATCAAACACCAAATTGAAAACTACTACGAAGTACTTTAGGAAACTTTGTGTTGGCATATCGGGTTGGCGTACTTGCGTCAACTTAAATACCTTTCAAGCTTTTGATTTCTTCAACGATTTTTTTTCGATTGTCATAACCGACCAATATGTCATTAATATCAAAAAAACAACAACAAAATC
Source organism: Lycium barbarum (assembly GCF_019175385.1). Lineage (NCBI taxonomy): Eukaryota > Viridiplantae > Streptophyta > Magnoliopsida > Solanales > Solanaceae > Lycium > Lycium barbarum. The sequence continues at coordinate 14,525,960 of NC_083340.1, forward strand.
AAAAATTCCCATTTGATTTTTCTTGGCATGTACTTAATCAACAATTAAAAATTCATTTTCCCTCTTTTATTTGCAATTGAATTACCGCCTAGGATATTGGAGAAAAAGCATTCACATTGTACTTTAACAACCGCATTCCACTTCTTCCATTTTGTTTATTTGTTAGTAAATAGTTTAACTTTTACTCGGTTAATTAATACGTAAATAGGTCACATAAAACATAACTAGTTAACTACACGCAACTTTCCTTAACAGGTGAAATTCCTAACTAGAAAAAAAAAATGAGATAAAGCAACTAACATACTAGAATATATTAAACTACATTGACAATATAAATGCTTTTTATATGATCAATTATATTAGAATATGTTCACTTTATTTGTACCACCATAATTTGTGCCCCTAGTGTTGGATTTAATTATTATCATCATACTAATATATCTATATTTAAATATAGAACCCAGCCTAGAAGTGCTGGAACCTTAGAACATTGGTATAATTAAAGCAGATTCTTGGGTAACAATTGCCTTTATACTCGCTTCAGACTCTATTATATTGACACTTCGGATGAGCACTTCCATTATTGAAGTCTATTATTCTCTTTGCAAAAACATTGACAAATTATATCATTACTAAAGAATAAAAAGATTCTCATGTTTTCTTGGGTAAAATAAATTTACCAAGATGCTTATATCATTCCAAGAAATTCAATTTTTACTTGATTTCCCTCCAACTACGTATAACATTAGTTCTAGGGTTTGATTCAACAACATTTTAGGATTCTTGAAGTGACATATTTAATTTATAATCCAAGACAAAGCATAGGTCGCCAAACTACAGATTACAGATTGCCAGAACTTTCTCTTACATTTGGAATTATATCAAGGTAGTGCATTAGCTTACGGACACAATAAAACAAAATAAATAATTTTTGGAATCTTGGCATTGCCTACTTTTTTTCATACTTTTTCTAGAACAATTTTTTTTTGGGTATAAATCATTGAAATTATAGTTGAATGAGCATTAGAAATACATATTACGCTTCGCTGGCTTTGTTTTGAGCTCTCATCCAGCCACTCTGTCATTCCACTTTTCTCTTCTTTTTTTATTATTTTATTTTCTATTAACATTAATTAATGTATAAAATAATTGATAAAACATAAATTTTAAGGAGTCCGATACAAAATAATCCAAGCTTTGAATCTTTGATTATTCGGGTGACTTGCATCTAATACTCTATTAAAGAGTGCGGATGCCACATTATTGTAGGTGAGCCATCCCTAAAAATAGGGTAAAGCTTAATATGAGCAACGTGAGAATGCAATAGTAGTTTGACATTTTTATAAAACTTAAGTGATTAGGTTTATTATTTGGCACGACAGAAGTTCAGATTGGATACTAATAATAGTTGGAAAGCATTCAAATTTTGTGGTCTAACAGTCTATAAAATTAAAGTAGAGTCATGAAAAAATAGGATTCAAATTTCATTACAGACAAATAACGCTAGGTGAACTTTTTAATTTAATTTTGATGGACATAGAGTTGGCCTTGAAACTACAGTCCAACCAATTTAATTATAATGGCAGCATTTGTCTAGTTGTGTTTTTTACTGCTATACAAAAATGTTGTTAAAGAACATATAAAATAACAAGCATGAAAAATCGGTTTAAAAAAACAATTTGATCAATATTACAGTAAAATGTTATTATAATGGAGGACTGTTGTAGATAGGTCTGTTATAAAAAAATTGCCGACAGGTCATACTTCAATGGGACCATAAAGGCAGAGACCATGCTCAGTAAAATCTCTGGGTTAATTTTCTAATATATGCATTGCATCATGATTAATGAGCATGACCTTGAAGTCAATTGCGTTACCTTAATTTTCTTATAAAACATTAAAAGCCAGGGTTGAACATCTCCAAATGCTTTGTCTCTTAGGTTCATTTATAATCTAATCACCTATTAAGGGTGGAGTCTTGGACCACACCACTAGCTTCTCTAAGTTTCTAAAATACCAAAATAATATCTGTAAATGGCCAAATTGCCCCTTTAAATTATTAGAACATCAAGCGTATATGAGATGGATTAAATTGTCAAAACTTATTAAACTGATAAGAAAACAAATTATTAACCAAACTGACCTACACCATAGGCTATTCAGAGGCCCAATTTTAAAACCCAACCCAACGAATATGTGGCATTTTGCCGAACGCTGAAACCATGTCTGTCAGAAACATTTTAGAAAAAAATCTATTAATTGTATCGAAATTAAACGAAATGGAAAAATATATATCTAAAAATGTGCTCAAACTGTTATTAATCAATGTTTTCTTGTGGATTGATTTTTTTTCGTTAGATTTTTCTATTTCCATTTTTTTCCTTATCTTGACGTGTCTTGTAATGTTGACATCGAAGATACACTTTGAGAATTTGTTAAATAGCATTAGTAATTAGGCTTATGAAAACAATGTCGTGATGTAGTTCATGAGATACATGTGAATTGTCATTTTGTATGCAGTATGCTTCAAGCTTTCTTTTTCTTCTATTTGCTTTTCTTTTTGTATCTTAGAGGAATTTCTTTCCATTTTCTTGGTTGTATTATGGTATGTACAACCGTTTAAAAAAGTATTTTCCAGTGAAGAATTTTTTTCTCTCGCTTTTGTTCTTTTGTATAATTATTTATTTCCAACAACAATGTAATTCTAAGTGTTTTTTATCCTAATGGATATACTATCACAAACAAGCAATAAAAAATACATAAGGAAAAAAAAAACACAAAATGTTCGAGCCAAATATTTGGTTTAGATAATAATTGAAGAGCCAAAAAGCATCATTTCAACATGGGAAAAAAGATAAATTTTATAGAAAAGCTTCGTTTTTTAAAAAACAAGAAAAATTCGATTATATTAATGCCAGCACCTTATCTTTTATCCTTTTAAGGTGCAGACGAAGAGGGTTAGGATAGGGGCTGCGAAAGTTGCCTTACACATAATAGAAGAAAACAAGAAGAAGTCTGATTAGGTGGCTAACTGCATATGGAGAATGACTCATCATGTTTTACTCCTTTCTTTTAATGCTTCATTAGATTTTCTCTTTTATATAAGATTCTGGTTTGTATTCACCAATGGAAAGGGCTGTTAGGAAAATATTATATATTGAAACGAGAAGTTTCAATGTAAGTAATATTACTTTTGCTAAAATAAGTGCTGTCAATTATTTTAGTAATGAAATAATTTTCCCTTTTCATGTTTGAACCTACTGGTTATATGTTAAAAACTGGTGCAATCTACCTAATTTTTATGTCCTCCTTTTGTCGTACGTTACAAAATGAGTAAATTCTGTTTAATTGCCTTAATTTTGTAGGTTTGGAGAATAACATGTCATTCAGCTCTTATGTTGGGACCATTGTTTTAAAAGACAATGTCAGGACTCGCCCCGGGGCTCGCTTCGGGGCAGGGCAGTGGCAAAACGCCCTGGGGCTAACGTGCGGGGCTTAGTTCCTATGAGGCTTACGCCCTAAACACGTCTAACGCCCAACGCCCAGGGCTCGCCTAACAGTTCTTACACAAATTATATTTTAAATTCCTTAATTAAAATCATTCACCCTCATAATTGTTTAACAAAATAATGATACTTAATAGTTTTTCATCTATAGAAATAGAAGATTGGGTGTAACTCATATAACAAGTCGTAGTATTGGATATTTACTATTTGAGAACGTCGTGAGGGTGAATATCACTTAATTTTTTTTTAAAAAAACACATAGCGGAATTGTACATTTTCACTTGTCATTGGTCATAAGTCCTACGTATCAGAATTATCATATAATTTTATTTTTTGTTCATGAAGAAGTTATGTTTTAATTGTAATGTTGATAAATTTTATTGATTATTTGCTTATAGGGAGATAAAATGAATAGTATGATAGTAATAGTGTTTTAAGAAACTATATTTTTTTCCGTGTTTGAAAGTTAAAATGTTAGAATTGATTTGCATTTCATAATAACTTTTATTTCATTGTATTGTTTATACTTGTAAAATTATGTTATATATAATTACAAGTTATAAGCGGTGTATAATGGAGCGCGCGCGCGCGCGCACACACACACACACACATATATATATATATATATATATATCATTTATTTCCAGTTTTCTTTTATTTTTTTATGTAATTTTACCTATTTAAAAATATTTATTGTAATTATATTATTTTAAGAAATACTAAAAATTAAATACTCATGGGGCTTATGCCCCGTGCCTCGAGGCTTACGCCTCGTCGAGGCGTATGTAAAACGCCCCGCCTTACACCCCCGCCTTTTAAAACACTGGTTGGGACAGGAAACCCTTTTAATCTTTATAATATCAAGGCAGTATAGACAAAATTTAGTTATTTCTATGTAATATCATTGGGGAACTTTGGATAATATTATTTTCATTTTTGAGAAAAAACAATAGCATTTCATCATAATTGAAGGCCAATTTTGACACTTTGAAAATACATGATGTGACCTCGCTCATTTTTGGCCGATGATATATGATCAAAGGGATTCACCTCATTGAAAAGGTGAAGGGGTTATGTTTTGCAAACCTAAAAAGCTAAAAGGTTAAGAGGAATTTACTCACAAGTTTACAAGGATATTATCATAATCTATTTTGCATTAGCTGATTTATCATTTCAAATAACCATTTATTTTACGGCCTTTTAAAATAAAAACTCCACTTCTATGTTTTGCATTTTCAAGGAGGACAAAGCAAGATAATGAAGTAGAAATAAATGAGAAAAAATGATGTTCCCAAATGGAACAATGGTGATTAAGTTTGCAGAGGATATTTGTTCCTCACACAATGCCCACTTAGAACAACTAACTCAATGGCCAATAATGGACCAAAGATACCAAATGTGTTACAAGAGAATAGTATGCCAACTCACTATTGAAATGCCCACTACCCCTTCCCAATTAAATATGAATAAATTTTTTAAAAAAAAATAGATAAAAAGTAAAGAAACCAATCGACATGATAATTTATTGAACGTCAATTAAAAAAATGAATATATTTATGATGAGACCTAAAACAAGAATATGTAAAACATGAAAATGAAAGGGAAATTAAAAGGAAAGAAGGAGGTCGGTTCCTTGCACCCAACGTATCTCTAGGTTTTGCCTCGGAGCTAGGTTCGGAACTTTGTTTATGTATGACCTTTGAAAGGATAAGAACGACCCCCACCCTCGTCACCCCACCCCCGCCCACCCAACCCTTTTTTTTTTTCCTACCCTTACAAGTACCCTCATATTTCTCACACACCGCCTCCAATTCCTATATTTCCCAAACCAAAAACCCCTCTTAACAAATTTTCTCTTAACAAACAAATACTCTCACTAATACAAAAGCGTTACTTACTCTCAAGAAATACAACAGTTTCTTTTCTCCTTTCAAGCTGGCGATCGATAATCAAGACACCACTGTCCGTGAATTCAAGCCTAAGAACAGGCGTATTATGGTATAAATTTGTTACATTTTGTTTAATGTCCATTGATTAATTTGATTGAATTTTTTTTTTTTTTTGGCTGATATTGTTTGTGTTTTAATGTGTGTTAGGGAGCTGGAGGACCTGATGAGGAGGATAATAAGTGGCCACCATGGTTGAAGCCATTGTTAAAAGAACGTTTCTTTGTTCAATGCAAATTACATGCTGATTCACATAAGAGTGAATGTAATATGTACTGTTTGGATTGTATGGATGGTGCTCTTTGTTCTCTTTGTTTATCTCATCACAAGGACCATCGTGCCATTCAGGTAAATTCATATTACTTAATAGTTGTTTATTCTTTCACTTTCACTTTCAGAGCTATTTTTGTCAAATATAGAGCAGCTTTTCTCTAATGGAATCACAAAAAATGCACTGTTTTTAAGCAACACTTCAATTTCAAATTTAAACATTAAGGGGTTTCTGCCAGTTTTGTCAAATACAGAGCATCTTTTTTCTATCCCTTTTACCCTTTTTCCTTTAATGGAATCACAAAAATGCAATGTTTTAAAGCACCCCTTTTATTCAAAATTGTTGATTAGTTAAATGTTCAAAAAAAAATTCACCGTTGACTTGAAGAATGAGTGGTTGAATGTGGTTTGCTTGCTCTGTATTTTCTTACAGATTAGGAGATCATCATACCATGATGTGATAAGGGTGAATGAAATACAGAAGTATTTGGACATCACTTCAGTTCAGACCTACATTATCAACAGTGCTAAGGTTGTCTTCTTGAATGAGAGACCACAACCTAGGCCAGGCAAAGGTGTCACTAATACCTGTGATGTTTGTGAAAGGAGCCTTCTTGACTCCTTCAAATTCTGCTCTCTTGGTTGCAAGGTACAGTATTTTAATTCTCTTTTTAGCTCCATTCTTTACCCCTGTACAAATTTTCTTGCATTTATTTTGACTTTTAATGGTAGTCATTAAATTGGTAGATATTCTAAGTTGGGGGTAGTTGGCTTTTGACAAAATGTGAAGCAACTGAATGGGTGGGGTGTGGAGTTTCCACTCACATTTTACTAGTCCATTATTGGGCACAAACTTTGGCATCATCAACAGTTTTTTTTGGGAACACAAATAAAAAAAAATTAACAATATGGGATTTTGAGATTGGAAATAGATTACATTTAAGGTGATTCTGAATCTTGATTGTTAGCGATTCTAGGAATGGTCATTTATTAATTTGTAAATTTTGATTATTTTACAGATTGTTGGGACATCAAAAAACTTTGTGAAGAGGCCAAGGCCAAAACAATCACCGGAGAAGAAAAGGTCACCGGTGGCAACCTATGACTCCGAGGATTCTTACAGCAGTAGCAGCCATGGTCGGCACAACAGCCCAATCAACAAGGTTCAAAGTTTCAGTCCGTCAACACCCCCTCCAACTTCTGTTAATTACAGAACAGCCAAGCGAAGAAAGGGAATTCCACATCGAGCCCCAATGGGAGGACTAGTTATGGGATATTAATCAAGTCCAAGTCCAAGTAATCAGAATGCAGCTTCCTCCAAACTCATTAAAACACTAGTGCTTTCTCTAGAAAAGGCCAGTGTTTGATAAGTATTGTATATATACTTTATAGGTACTAGTATGTAATGGGAAAAGTTGGAGGAGGGGTGGAAGTTTAAATAAGAAAATGTGAAGGGACTAATAGGGTTAAAAGTTAGAAGGTGGGCTTAGAAAATAAGCCATATATGTTATTATTATATGGTATGATATGATGAAATATCGTATACTATACTATATGATGAAATATCATATACAGCGACTCTGGGCTTTAGGAGTGGTTATACATAAGTTTTGTTTGTTTTTTTCTCTCGTGTAATCAAAAATGTAAATATAATGTTCCTGTAGTTTGGATATTTTAACAACCGTGTTTATCTTCTTGTTTGTATCAATTTTGAATATTTTTTGTGGTGTGCTGAATTTTTTTTTAATTTTTTTGAGCAATAGCTGCTAATCTTGGAAACTTTTGACTGGTTGAGGTAACTTCCAATTGGTTTTGGTCATCATGGGGTCTCTGGTGGGGCGACATCAAGCCACGTGGCTGGTGATGATTGGGTAAAGGATTCTAGGTGTCTTTGGTTTATGGAATTGTGGGTGTATGTCAGCCGCCGCCCCCGCTGGGTTAGTTTCTTGGTGGAGGGGTTTTGCCGTTTGTTTAGTGGAGAGCTAGGTGATTGGTGGCCGTTAGATTAAATGTTTGATTGGACGGTCCAGATTCTGCAATGACGTTTATGAGCGATCTTTTGACTTCTATAATTGTGTACCAATTCGGGATTTGGGAAAATAGAAAGTGGTAGTATTTGATTTTTTGCCGTTTCCCATACACAAAAATGCTCGCTCAATTTCGCCCCTTTAATTTTAAATAAAAAGAATACCGTAGAAGAAAAGGTGAATGTGTATTCGGGGACCAGGGACCCCATGGATCTGATTAAAATTGCAAGTGGCAATTTGTTGATTGAAGTGTTGTGTTATTTATTTATAAAATACTATTTACTTGTATCATATTTTAAATTTTACGTTTGGCTTTGAATTGTTGAAAAATTTACATGTAAATTGTAGGTACAAGTGATTTGGCTTTCAGAGTTCAGACATAAAAACACACTTCAATAGTCAAAATGTTACAATTTATATCAAATTGTGTAAACAACAATGATAAATCCAGTGTAATTTTATAAGTTGGGTAAGAATAGAATAGTACTATTTAAATCCAGTATAATTTTATAAGTGAGGTTTAGGAAAGATAGTGTGTATGCAGACTTTACCCTATTTATTATTGTAAACATCCACTTCAAGAGTCAAAATGTTACTACGATTTAATATCAAATTGAGTTTAATTTTCACTATTATCTCTTTGTTACACAAGTAAGTTTAGATTTTAATAAAATTTATACTATATGCATATCCTAAGACCCTGTGATTAAAGATGTGTGTCAACATGCGTTCAATTTTCACAATTTTCTCTTTGTTACACAAGTATGTTTTTCTTTTAATAAATTTTATATTATATGCATATCCTAGAGTCTTGATTAAAGTGGTTGGATGGCAGAAGCATGTTTAGGGTGAGGGCTAGTGCGTGGTGTTCGTGTGATGGTAACTTTTAGAGTAGGGCATGTGAAACACGTCCAAATTAACCATTTAGTCCAAAAAGGTTTGATTGACTCCTTTTTGATTTGTTAACTGCAATCTCTTTGAGCGCTTTCTTTGGCTTTGCTTCTCATTTGTTTCTCTGCATACTTTGACTTCTACCTGCAGTGTTCTTTCTCTCTACTCACTTCAGTTCATATAATATGGTATTTTTAATTTGCGCATACCTTTGAGAAATTATTCATCCCTATAGTACTTTAATATGATTTCTTAATTATGTAGGAATTCATTTTCCAAATAAGGGTAAGTTTAGAGAGAGAAAAGGCAACTGGTACCTTTCTAATTTATATAAAATATTATTTATTTTTAAATTAAATATAAAAAAACATATAATATGGATCGGAGAGAGTATTTCCTTAACATTGTCTTGAAGCAGCAGGCGGATATATTTTTCCTACCTAGGTGTTACAAAAGCAGCACATTTTCACCAAGAGTTTAAATTAGCACATTTTCACCAAGAGTTTAAATTATATATATATATATATATATATTTATATATATATATATATATATTGTTAGTATAAAAATATTACACTAGCAAATAACTTAAAGACTATCTATAAGTAAGCCTTTTTAAACTATGCGATTTGTAGTCTTAAAATTGACTCGTGTAGAAATTCATTACTCTTGAGTATAATTTAAACTCCATCGTGAATTTTAGGGGCTACCTGTAGAGAAATATAGCAGAAGAAAAGTAAATTGGGGAGACCTTCTGATAGCCCAAGATCGTTAACTAAGATCGGAAGATTCAACTAAAGAAGAGGAAGTTTTGGAAAAAAAGTGTTTACTTGAATTGCTTTGAAGTGGGTTGTGTTGGGTTAACTTGACTTGATTACAAATGACTAAGGTCACCCTATTTATACTTGTCTAGGGATAGTTCTAGATATACTTCTAGATACATCTATTAGAAAAATCTAGTTATCTTTATCTCCTACCACTACTCTAGAATATCTTGATATTATTCTAGATACAAAAGGATCTAGATAATTCTATCCTCAACTATAAATATCTAAGTGTCTAGAATTTCTAAACATTTCCTAAATACAATATATATCAAAGATATTACATTATAGCTTTCTAAAAACTCTTCTAAATACCTATGATATTTATTCTTCCAAAAAATTAACTTTAATTTTTCACACTACCTGATCGTTTTAACTTCTATTTCCCATTGATATAGCCGTCTTCTAAAAAAAATCATTAAGACAATGTTTGTTTATCTCGATGAAATCAAGTAACACTTTTTGAATTAATTTATCGACGTCTTTCAGACATGGTGAAAATTTAAGTTGTCGATAGATTCTCGCCTATCAGTAGTGTCTTGACATATACGGTTGGTAGGTACAGATTATGACTATCTCTCTTCACGGTTCTGATTATTTTCCTCTCCATTCTTCTTCTTTCTTTTTTATTTATTTTTGCATATTTTTCCCTTTTGGTTTGGGAAAATGTGTGGCCATGAGTTGCCACAATGAACGGTATCCATATAAACAATTGGTGGCGGCAGCCAATTGACGTATTCCAATTGACACCTTTTTCATTTGGCATGTTTTTGCCCTTTCTTTATACCCCTTTGATTGTTGAGGAAAAGATTGAATATGCTTCACTAGGGGTAATCGAATTGTACATGTGTGCCATTTTCTATTTGAAGAGGGATTCTTTTTCTAATATATGGGACATTGTCACAAAGATATCTGATGCATTGGCAGAACAAATTAATCGGATGCCACTTGTGCCACAATTTTTTGGTACGAAGAGATAGAAGACATAATATAAGTAGGTAACAAGCTCCAACAATTTAAATTTTCAGATAATATGATCACTCAATTCAAAGCTATAATATAGTAGGCAAATGTTTTGTATCCATATCTCAATGTAACAATTGACCGGACATCAAACAGTAAAATTTTATTTAAGTGCGAGCTATGAGAATAATACCAAATTGAACTAAACTTTGAATACTGATATGATCTCAAAATCACATGAATCAAAGATCAGCAAATAAAATAACGAGGGATAAGCTACATCGTCAGTCATCGCTGCAACCAATTATCATAAAGAACTTACAAATTAGGCTCACGCATGAATATCTTAATAAAAAATATAATCAACTATATAAGAGTATAGCTATACAGTTTGAACATCAACGAGCTGAACTAACAATTTAAATTGCAACTTTAACTAACAATTCAAATCTTTATAAGATAGCCATACAACTGAACATGAAGAAATTACTGAATTGATGATGGAACATAAAGTAATAAAGTAACAATTCCTTTTACTTTCACTTATTACCTACTTCAAATTATTCCATCTGTTTCCTTTCAAAATGCAAGAACCTTTTTCCATACTTTCAGGCGTGTACACAGGAGTTTCAATCTTGTAGTTTTTTGTTTGTTTGTTTTTTGTAATCTTGTAGTTCACTCCACTATTTAATCCTTGATTGTGTATACGGTAAAAACCGAATATGAGTCAAACCGGTGAAACGAGAAACCGAAGGAAGAGGGAGCAAGAACATACATGAAGACCTTCACTCTGAACCGGAGGAACGCCTGTCCGGAACCGATCGGGATGACCATTTGGTCCGGTTCCTTCATCACCGAGTTGCTTGAGGCCGTTACCCCGAGTATCCGTGCCGTTAGTCTGGTACAGCCGTTGCACACGAGCCATACATCAGTAGCGTCCTGTCATGGTCAACCACCAACCATGCGTGTGTCAGACCGTACGGCCAACCTAATCCCACCAAATCTGTTCATAGTTGTCATTATTATTATTATTTTAACAATTTGTATGGTATGAGGCCCATAGAGGCAACACTATAAATAGAGCTCATCCACCTCCTATGAAGGGGTTGGCTCATTCATTTTCAAAGAACACTTGTAACATCAAAGCATATATACAATCTCTCTCTCTAAGATCTGATTCGGTCCATAGTGACCATTTGCATTTTCATTGTATTTCCTCAAACAAGTGTTGTATGTCATTTAACAAGCATTAATACACTTCATCAATTGCGTCGCTACATAACGTCCATATACTCTATTCCCCACGGTATATATTGAGATTCAAACACATATCTTATACCCACTTACAAATTCAATTGATTATCCAAATTCGGGGTAAACAGTTTGGCGTCCACCGTGGGGCTAGGATAATAGTGGTCTTTGGTCTTGATTTCCATCATATTCATCAAAATCAAAAACATCTTTTGCCCGTCTCTGCGAAAACGGACTAAATGGCCGACATCGAACAATCTGGCCATGTCAACAACACCGAGATTGTGGCGGAAAATGAAGGCAGCGGACTACGGGGATTGCCAAATCCCACTGACCCGAACCTCGTCGATTCGAGGGAGGGACTCAACCGGCAAAATACCGTGGACCAAGAGAATGCCCCCCTACCGGCCACTGATCCTCTAAATACTCACAATTCCGTTACGTTATCTCGGACCCAGGGCCGGAGAGAACCGGATGCACCAAACAACAATGTTAACTTACGTTTAATTTTCGAAATGTTACAGGAACAAAGAGCGGCAATCGCCGAGCAAGGAATCGCAATTGCCCGGTTGCAGAGCGGAAAAGGTGAAGCGGAGTCGGAAAAGGCAAAGGGTGTTGCCCAAACCGAAAGAAACGAGGCACGAATGGTTGAGAGCGACGGCTCCGGAGTCGGTTCTTCTACCGAGGTTCTAAAGATGCTCGAAACTTTGGCGAAACGGGTAGACTCAACTGAAAAGAGGGTCGAGACATACAATTCTCGGGTGGATCAGATCCCGGGGGCTCTGCCTTTACTGAAGGGGCCGAATTCGAAAAGGTACATCCAAAGGCCTTTTCCTCCGAGCGCAGCCTCGAAACTGATCCCGAAGAGGTTCAAGATGCCCGATATACAGAAATATGACGGCACAACGGACCCACACGAGCACGTGACCTCATACACTTGTGCCATAAAAGGCAATGATATGGAGGAAGATGAGATTGAGTCAGTGTTGTTGAAAAAATTTGGGGAGACTCTGTCAAAGGGAGCGTTGACATGGTATGACCACCTGCCCGAGCATTCTATCACTTCTTTCGAAATGCTCGCTGATGCCTTCGTAAAGGCTCATGCCGGTGCCAAAAAGGTACAAGCCCGCAAGGCCGATATCTTCCGAATAACCCAAAGGGACGATGAGTTACTGCGTGAGTTCATCAACCGGTTCCAGAGGGAACGGATGGAACTCCTCTCGGTTCTAGAAGAATGGGTCGCGCAAGCTTTCACAAAGGGGCTCAACGAGCTGAGTTCAACCGCTTCGTTCAAATTAAAAGAAAATTTGCTGGAATACGAGGCTGTGATATGGGCCGATGTCCATAATCGGTATGAATCGAAGATTCGGGTGGAGGATGATCATTTCGAGCTCCCCCTAGTCCCAGTAAAAATGGATAGAAGTTTTGAGAAGCCAAGGAAGGGCTATGAAACAAAGGCCGAATCATCGAGAAAAAGGTTTCGGCCATACTCCCATTCGGAGAGACAAAATTTTAGGTCGGAAAAGTCGAGGGAGAGCCCGAGTCGTTTCTGAGGTCGGGGTAGCAAGCGGGTCGAGCGCCCGCCAAACAGCCGGGGGCTCTCATTCAGGAGTGATGCCGGAAGTTCTGCCGGTAATAAGGGTCTGCCAAAGATTTCGGAGTACAACTTCAACGTTAGTACTTTGGGTCTCGTCTCGGCCATCGGCCGTGTCCCGGATGTAAGATGGCCAAAACCTCTAAGGTCAGATCCGGGCCAACGGGATTCGAGCATGGTGTGTGAATATCACGAAACCCATGGCCATAGAACCGAGGATTGTCGCTAGTTGAGGGAAGAGGTAGCCCAGTTATTGAAGAACGGTCATCTCCGAGATCTGCTGAGCGAGCGAGCCAAAAGTCATTACAAGGAAAGAGAAGCTCATCGAAGGGCCGAGCCGGTCGAACCCCAGCATACAATCAACATGATAGTTGGGGGTATTGACGCCCCTCGGGGGCCGGTAATAAAACGGACAAAGGTTTCTATTTTTCGTAAAAAGCGCATCTGAGATCACTCAACCGGGGGCTCTATTTTCTTCAACGACGAAGACGCAGAGGGCATCATTCAACCGCACAATGATGCATTGGTAATTTCTGTACTTATCTTTAAAACTAAGGTTAAACGTATTTTGGTTGACCCAGGTAGCTCGGCCAACATCATCCGATGGAGAGTGGTCGAACAGCTAGGACTGCTCGATTGGATCGTGCCGATGGCCCGGGTACTCAGCGGGTTCAATATGGCGAGCGAAACCACGAAGGGGGATATCTCATTGCCCGTGAACGTGGATGACACCATTCAATAAACGGTGTTCTATGTGATCGAAGGGGACATGAAATATAACGCACTATTGGGTAGACCCTGGATACATAGCATGAGGGCGGTGCCCTCAACACTGCATCAGTTGCTGAAATTCCACACCCCGGAGGGGGTGAAAACCATCCGAGGTGAGCAGCCCGCAGCAAGGGAAATGTTCGCAGTAGAGGAAGCGGCGCCTCGGCCCAAGGAACCGGCTCAGGAGGAAAAGGATGTGACCGGGGAGGTCCCCCAATAGCAATCAAAGTATACCGGGTCGGATCCAGTGCATGAAGAATATGATTTCGAGGTACCCAGATCATTTGTCATGCCAGATGACTCGGATGCAACCAAGTCAACCGTAGAGGAGCTGGAGCAGATCATCCTGTTTGAGTACCTACCAGACAGAAAGGTATACCTGGGCACGGGGCTCACCCCGGAGCTCAGGCGTAAATTAATTGAGTTTCTTCGAGCTAACGATGATTGCTTTGCATGGTCGCATATAGATATGACAGGTATATCATCGGAAATAGCAACTCACAAGCTCAGCTTGGACGGGAAGTTTTCCCCGGTGAAGCAAAAAAGAAGGCCCATGGCGAAGGCAAAACACGCCTTCGTGAAAGACGAGGTAACAAACCTTTTAAAAATAGGCTCTCTCCGGGAAGTGAAGTACCCGGATTGGCTTGCTAACGTGGTGGTAGTGCCCAAAAAAGGTAATAAATTTTGAATGTGTGTCGATTATAAGGATTTAAACAAGGCATGCCTGAAGGACTCATTTCCATTGCCTCACATCGATAGAATGATCGATGCGACGGCCGGACATGAGATGTTAAGTTTTCTTGATGCTTACTCCGGGTATAACCAAATTCGGATGCACCCGGAGGATCAAGAGAAAACATCCTTCATCACCCGATATGGGACTTACTGTTATAACGTCATGCCTTTCGGACTAAAAAATGCCGGTGCAACTTACCAACGCCTAGTTAATGGAATGTTCGAAGAACAAATAGGGAAAACGATGGAAGTTTATGTTGCGATATGGTTGTTAAGTCCCTGGAAACAGAGGACCATTTAAAGCATTTGCAGGAAACCTTTGATGTGCTCCGCAAATAAAACATGAAGCTCAACCCGGAAAAATGTGCCTTCGGAGTAAGGTCCGGTAAATTTCTGGGTTTCATGGTGTCAAACCGGGGAATTGAAATCAATCCGGACAAGATCAAGGCCATCGAGGATTTCGAGGTTGTGGACAACATAAAAGGGGTACAGAGGCTCACCGGAAGAATAGCGGCGCTGAGTCTCTTCATATCGAGGTCCTCGGACAAGAGTCACCGTTTCTTCTCTTTGCTTAGGAAGTAGAACGATTTCGTTTGGACACCAGAGTGCCAAGAAGCTCTACGAGAATTGAAGAGGTACTTGTCTAGCCCCCCGTTGCTGCACACACCGAAAGCGGACGAGACACTTTTCCTCTACCTAGCTGTCTCCAAAGTGGCGGTAAGTGGCGTTTTGGTCCGAGAAGAATCAGGTACGCAATTCCCTATCTATTACGTAAGTAGAACTTTGGGGGATGCGGAGACCCGTTACCCCCATTTGGAAAAATTGGCATTAGCACTGGTAAGCGCTTCCAGAAAGCTCAAGCCTTATTTTCAATGTCACCCCATATGTGTAGTAACTACTTAACCTCTAAAAAACATCATGCACAAACCAGAGTTGTCAGGTAGATTAACAAAATGGGCTGTAGAAATTAGCGGTTACGATATCTAGTATAGACCTCGAACGACCATCAAATCCCAAATCTTGGCCGATTTTGTGGCAGACTTTACCCCGGCTATGGTCCCCGAGGTCGAAAGAGAGCTTCTACTGACCTCGGGAAAGGCCACGGGCATTTGGTCTCTACACACGGACGAGGCCTCGAACCTTAAAGGTTCCGGACTAGGGATTGTCCTTAGGACCCCGACCGGGGATGTCATTCGACAATCCATTAGAACTGCTAAATTGACTAACAATGAAGCCGAGTATGAGGCTATGATTGCAGGTTTGGAATTGGCTCGAAGTATGGGAGCCGAAATAATCGAGGCAAAGTGCGACTCGCTTTTGGTCGCAAACCAGGTGAACGGCGTATTCGAAGTCAAGGACGAACGGATGCAGAGGTACCTCGAAAAAAACCCAAGTGGTGATTCATCGATTTAAAGAATGGACCATGCAGCACGTACCGAGGGAGCAGAACAGCGAGGCCGATGCATTAGCAAATTTGGGATCCTCGGTCGAGGGGGAGGAAATCAAACCCGGGGCAACGGTACACTTATCGAACACGGCCATAGAAAACGGATATACCGAAATATACACAATGGGCTTAACTTGGGATTGGCGCAACCAGTACATTGACTACTTGCGTGATGGGAAGCTCCCAAATGACCCGAAGGAATCACGGTCATTACGGACCAAGGCTGCCCGTTTTTGCTTAGTGGACGGCCAATTGTATCGACACTCTTTCCTCGGTCCCCTGGCTAAGTGTTTGGGCCCCGGTGAAACGGAATATGTGATGAGAGAGGTACACGAAGGAACCTATGGCAACCACTCCGGTGCAGAACCTCTGGTCCGCAAGATTATCAAGGTCGGTTATTGCTGGAACCGGATAGACGAAGACTAGAAAAGTTTTGTCCGGAAATGTGACGGGTGTCAGAAACATGTTCCGATGATTCACCAGCCCGGAGAGCTGCTCCATTCGGTGGTCTCTCCTTGGCCTTTCATGAAATGGGGAATGGACATCGTGGGTCTGTTACCCTGGGCACCAGGTAAGGCTCGTTTCATTTTGTTTATGACTGACTATTTCTCTAAATGGGTGGAAGCGCAGGCCTTTGAAAAAATCAGAGAAAAGGAAGTCATTGACTTCATATGGGATCACACCATCTGCCGTTTCGGCATCCCTGCCGAGATAACTTGTGATAATGGTCCTCAGTTCGTGGGTGGCAAGGTCAACAATTTTTTCGAGGGATTGAAGATCAAGAAAATCGTGTCAACCCCGTATCACCCGTGTGCAAACGGACAGGCAGAATTCACGAACAAGACAATAATCCAAAATCTGAGGAAAAGACTTGAAGCATCAAAGCACCATTGGAGAGAAATATTTCCGGAGGTGCTGTGGGCTTACAGAACCACATCCAAATCGAGCACGGGGGAAACCCCATTCTTATTGGTTTACGGGGCCGAAGCCCTTATCCCCGTGGAGGTTGGCGAATCGACCCTCCGATTCAGGTATACCATCGAGGAATCAAACGAGGAGGCCATGGCTGTGAAGCTCGACCTCACAGATGAACTACGCGAAAACGCATTGGTCCGCATAGCGGCCCAAAAACAAAGAATGGAAAGATACTACAATCGAAGAGCCAACTTTTGACATTTCCAAGTCGGGGACTTGGTGCTTCGAAAAGCTACCTTGCACACCAAGAATCCCAACGAGGGAAAGTTGGGTCCAAACTGGGAAGGCCCGTATAAGGTAACCGGTATAACGGGCAAAGGATCATACCAGTTGGAGTCCATGGACAGGAAACGTCTGCGTAATAACTGGAATGTGGCTCATCTGAAAAAATACTACTGCTAAGGTATGGCCTCCCCGTATTCTCTTATTAACCTTTCTCTTTTGCAGGGAGTCAAGAACGGGATAAAATTAGAGTTCATGCCTGAAAACACGTGTTGCACTCTTTTCCTTAGTACGGTTTTGCCCCAAAACGGATTTTCCGACAAGGTTTTTAATGAGGCAACAAGTACAACGTGTTACTTGGCAAAAACAAAGGACGAGCGTCCGGACCACCGAGGTCACACCCTCTGAGTGGGGACTTAATAGCACTCACCCGACCTTGCAGCTCGGATAACTGCTAGGGGAATACTATGCCCACATCAAAGACTACCTCGGTCAAAGAAGACGGGGAAACTCAACACTTGCTATGGCAAAATTGCCCCGGCCACCGATGTAAGGACCAAACGATCATAATGAATCGTGTCCCATTTAGCATTTGCTACGGCAAAACTAAGGCCCGGCCACCGGCCATAGCCTTCGATGTAAGGACCAAACGATCATAATGAATCGTGTCCCATTGTATATTTGCTACGGCAAAGGCAGAAGGAACTAAAATTCTCATATGTACAAACATTTTGCAAACACAAAGTTATCAAAAGTTTGGATAGCAAAATCTCGGGTGTCTTTCTGTTAAAAGGACTTTGCCCCGATGATAACCGTCGTATTCCGGCACTGCTTCATTTGCATACTCTATACCGAGTACTGTGGCCGAAATTCGACAAAGGCAACAAGGTCCCAATGATCCGAGCCAAAATTTGATAAACTCCCCCAAACGGGGACTGCTACGTCAAAAATTTAGCCAAGGCTGAAAAAATACCGACCCTAAAGGAAATGCCTATCGTAATTCGGAGACGTCTGAACTTATGAAGCATCGGATAAGTCCTACGGGCACGATGATTTAACGACTACGAGCCTACTTGTTCTAAAGAGTCATCGGATAAGTCCTACGGGCACGGTGAATTAACGACTATGAGTCGACTTGTCCTAAAACGGATCAACGATCATGGCAAAAATAATAGCAAACATTCAAACGAAGAAACAAGAAAGATGCACTTTTCATTTATACAAGGGATATTTTTACATAAAAAAAAAAAAGTCCTACAAAGGCAAAAATGAAGAAATAAAAGCCAAATAAAGGCCCAAAACTACCCGGAATGGCTGGAGCTGGAATGCTCGGACACCGTCCGCTCGGAATCATCAGAGTCAGAACCGAGGGCATCCTTAGCCTCTCCCTCGATCCTCTTGGCCTCGGCAATAAGGGCTGGAAGATCAGAAAATCCATGCTCGGCTTGCTCAAGAGTGATCCTCCAAGATTTCCATTTCTCGTACTGAGCAACAATAGTGACTTGAGCCTCGGCGGCCTCCACGCTTCTCTGAGCTCCATCCAATTCGGCCTCGGCCTGGGCTAGCTTTGCCTCGAGAGCATCCTGAGCCTCCCCAAGAACATTCTGCAGTTGAATGGCCGATTGAAGCTCGGCCTGGTGGGTGTCATTTGCATCGGCCGATTCCTTGAGTTGGTTCTTCAGGTCATCACACATCCGAGACCTGTTCTCCGCTTTCTCTTCGAACACCCTAGCACGTTCCTGATACCGGGCACTCTCAGATTCAAGAAGCCGATTCCTCTCGGCCAAATTGGAAGCATCCGACTTCACCACATCTAGCTCCTCCCGGAGTTGGGAGAAAGCGGTCTCTAGCTCACCCAGCCTCGAGGAAATTTGGACATTATCCAGGTTAAGGCCGATCTTCTCAGCTTCGAGGCTCCGATTGTATTCGGTCATGGCTTCCAGTTCACTCCTCAGTCGACGGTTCTCGACCTTTGCAGCATCAAGCTCGGGCTGAAGATGGAAGAGAGCAACTGCTCGACTCAGCTCCTCCTCCTTCTCCCGAAGAAGATGCACATACTTCTCCGTTTCTCGGCCCTGGGCGTCCAATTGGCCCTTAAGATCGTCCATCTCTTGTTGGGCACGGATGAAGGCTTCGTTGGCGAGCACCACACTCTCCAAAATGAAGTAAGTTCAAAGTTATCGGCAAAATTGAACGAGGCAAGGTTAAGGTTACCAGCAAAGTTATACAAAGACGACCAGGAATCTTACCCGGTTGGCCGCGTGCATACTCTCGTTGATAAGGCATTGCCAAGTGACCCCGGTCATCTTCCGCTTATCCGAGTCCGAGACAAGAGGCCTCAGATAACTGGCCATACCCACCGGACGGGAAAGAAAGTTGCAGTCCTCGGGGACAGTAACCACAGCCGATCTTGTTCTCCTCGGCTCCACGCTTGGGGCCGGAAAGATGCGCACCAAGCCATCCCTGGTCCCAGATTCGGAGGTCCGGTTGGCAGACCTCGTGGCCCGAGGGATCGTAAGATGTCTGAATCCTGCGGCTTCGCCGGTAGCGGGAGGAGTGCCCGAGAAGATATCCTCAAATTCGTCAGCCCTCGGAGTCGAAGAACTTGGAACAACATCAGTATCTTCAGCAAAGCTCGGGGGCCCCGTGGTAGCAGCAGACTCGTGCTCGGGAGCCGAATGAATATCAGTAGGGACTTCGACTTCTGGGACCGGCTAAGCCCTTTGGCTGGTTCCAGCAGCGGCCGCCTCCCCGGGCCTTCTAGTCCTTTGAAGGGGAAGCTCTTCGGAGGAGGTTTCACCTGAAATGTCGACGAAGTCAATCGACCTTAAAGGAGCTGGAGAAAGGATTTCTTCTGCACCTGCATGAAAAACCGAAACTAAAAGTCCTTCACCGACCGAAGGAAGAGGTGCAACTACGACAGACTCCTCCGGGATCGGGGCCACGGAAGGTACGGCATCGACTCTCCGAATTATAATGTCGGGCTCTGTCTCGTCCCGTAAGGGCCGAGTAATGCTTCTCGCCCTTTTCTTCTTCGACTGTTTCCCTTTGTCCGAGGGCCCTTTTCTTTTGGCAGCAGTAGCAGCAGCAAGGGCACGAGATGCACCCGCCGTATCAAACTCGGACGCTGACGTTGTGGGTTCAGCTGTCGACTCCGATCTGGGGGCTACCGATCCCTTAGGCAAACCTGAAAAATTAAAGATATAATGAGTACGGATAGCAGAAGACGTAGCGAATATGGGTAGAAGCAAAGTAGTACTGTGGTTCTGGGCAACCCATCGGCCGCGTGACAGGTGGGCCCACGTCTGGTTGTCATGGTCATATTGGCTGAGGAGGGCCGTAACCCATTCGTTCAGATTACGAACGACTGGAGGCATGTATCCATTGGCTGACAAAAATAAGGAAAACGGTGAGAAAGTGAGACCGGAATTTGACGAAACATGCAAAAGCAATCACTTAAAAATTCGGAACTTACACTTGTTGTTCCATTTCTCCGGGAAGGGCATGTGACAGGCCGGAATAATGTCCTCGGTCTTCACTCGGACATACCGCTCCAGCCAACCCCTATCTCTGTCTTCATCCATTTTTTAGAAGAAGGGATTCCGGCTACGCTTGGCCAGTTTTATTACGCCACCCCAGAACAACCTCGGGGAGTATAAGCGTATCAGATGGGCCAGCGTGAACTCCTTCTCGGCGTTGTTGGACAACAACCGGAGACACGCTACGACCCTCCAAACAATCGGGCCGATCTGAGCCAACGTCACGCCGTAAGTCCGGCCATGTCGAGAATGACCGGATCCACTGGTGGGTCGAGTTTGAGAGTGAAAGGATAAGTGTACACGTACAGAAACCCTTCCCGGTGGTCAGCAATAGATTCATCTGGTCCGGGTGCAAAAACCCGAACCGGACGGGTGTCCCACCCGCAGTCGGCCCGGACTATGTCTAGCCTCTCCTCAATAACGGATGAGGGGTATCGCCTCACATCAAATCCCCTATCGGACACCGATGAAGGTTTTTCAACCTCGAGATCTTTGTTGAATTTGGGCTTGGCCGGTATAATATCCGAGGCCGTGGGCTCAAAAGTGCTTTTTGTTTTGGCCGGAGATGCAGGCTCGGAACCCGGAGATGAAACCGATGGAACATCATGGGAAGTGGTTTCAGACATTTTGGAAGATATGAAAGGAAGAGGACTCAGAAGAAAAGTTCAAAAAGATTGGGGGAACTGGTGATTCGAGAAATATCAAAGTGCAAAACAACACTCAAATGGGAACAGTTAGCAGAAATGGTGACAAAGTTGCCCCCTTTTCACGTAGTGTATGCAATAAATCAACGACAGATTGGTTGTAGAAGACTACTAAATATGGTGAAGATGAGGAAATGCAGAGAAGAGTGAAAAATGAAGAAGAAATGGATCGTGAAAGTGTTAGAATGAAGGGGAAAAGAGCCTTATATAGGCGTGGGACTGTGACGGTTACGGTTCCCCAACCAACCGGGGGATGCCACGTGTCTCCCGTAATTAATGAGAAACGACTCGAAGCGTCGTGCGTGTGGCGGTTGTCAGAACCGGCCATTCGAGGTAAGACACGTGGCCGATAAAGAGGGAACGTGACGCAACTGTTCCCGCCAAAATAAGAAGATAACGACGAGCCAACGGAGTCACCGGTTTCGTGGTTTATCCACTTCCCGTTACTCCGATAAATCGGTGATCCGGGAAGTGTGGGGGCTATCTGTATACGGTAAAAACCGAATATGAGTCAAACCGGTGAAACGAGAAACCGAAGGAAGAAGGGAGCAAGAACATACATGAAGACCTTCACTCTGAACCGGAGGAACGCCTGTCTGGAACCGATCGGGATGACCATTTGGTCTGGTTCCTTCATCACCGAGTTGCTTGAGGTCGTTACCCCGAGTATCTGTGTCGTTGGTCCGGTACAGCCGTTGCACACGAGCCATACGTTAGTAGCGTCCTGCCATGGTCAACCACCAACCATGCGTGTGTCAGGCCGTACGGCCAACCTAATCCCACCAAATCCGTTCAGAGTTCCCCTTATTATTATTATTTTAACAATTTGTATGGTATGAGGCCTATAGAGGCAACACTATAAATAGAGCTCATCCACCTCCTATGAAGGGGTTGGCTCATTCATTTTCAAAGAACACTTGTAACATCAAAGCATATATACAATCTCTCTCTTTCTAAGATCTAATTCGGTCCATAGTGACCATTTGCATTTTCATTGTATTTCCTCAAACAAGTGTTGCATGTCATTTAACAAGCATTAATACACTTCATCAATTGCGTCGCTACATAACGTCCATATACTCTATTCCCTACGGTATATATTGAGATTCAAGCACATATCCTATACCCACTTACAAATTCAATTGATTATCCAAATTCGGGGTAAACAGATTGATGTTTCATGTTGCATAGGGAAATTGTTATTTTAAAGAGTGAAATAAAATTCTGACACTTCGATTAACAAAACTAACTAAAGATAAAAATATGAGTCATATATTAAGGACAAATTTGACTCCCAACGAAATGCTGAAAAAGTTTCAAATGCTAATTCACACCCACACAAAAGACAGAAGAAAAAGAAGGAAATAAGCTAAAAAGAGAAAGAGGGAAGAAAGTTCAGTATGTTTGGAAGATACTTAAGAGAGAAGAAAGAGAGGAGATGTGTCGAATCTTTGTAGGAAGGGACATTTAGCTGATCCTTTTGCATTACCGGTTTTTCAGGTAGGGGGACCTATGATAAGGGACTTTTGATACGTTCTTTTGACAAAAAAAATATTGTATTTATATTACATCAAAATCGCATATTTTTGCATATATATATTAATCACTTATAAATTTATAGTTTAATACTCCTCCTTCTCAATTTCTCTGACACCGTTTGATTGATATCAAATTTAAAAAAGAAATGAAGACTTTTCAAACTTTTGACTTAAAATAAACCTTAGATATTAGTGTGACTTGGCTACAAATCATTTCCTTAAGTGTGAAGGGGAATTTTAAAGCTAAGTTATTTCTAGTTATAAAAATATGACATTCGTTTTGGTAAAAACTAAAAAAGAAAGTGTGCCGCATAAATTCGGACAGAATGAGTAATACATATTTGGAAATATTATTGAAATCGAATTATTTAATTTTAGAGTAAAACATATATTATCTTATCAATGAATTTTGATTTAAATACTTATAATTTTGCCTACCTACATTTCACCTTCAATTAATTAAATTATGTATTTTTTTGTTTTTTAATATAGTAAACATATGATATTTAGAGTGTCTTTAAAGCTATATCCCTTTTAAATATATAACAATATTATATTTTAATGCTTATAATATATTACTAATTGAATGATTTAATACTTAGTAAACAAAAAAATTAGTAAAGATTCACACTTATGCAAATCAATAATAGTCCACATATCAATTATTGAAAGTTTGGTATTTACAACCGAAAACTACAAGTGTCAAAATTAAAATTTATCGACATTAATCGACTAAATGTGATAATATCCTTTGCTTTCTTATCTCCTTTTAATTTTTCTTGTTTGATGAGAAGTCAAATTGAGTGATGTCTGTTTTGCCAAATGTCAGTCCATTAACGGGCTACAGTGCCAGCACATCACCATGAATGGTCCTAAGCTTTTTTTGGCCCTTCTTTAGTGCATTCCTGTTGAACCTTCCACGTAGAACTCAAGCTTATTCCAGAAAGCTGATGATACATCAACCTGAATAATAAAAAAGGAATACCACAAAAGTGGTACCTAACTTTTGTAGAGCGACTAAATTAGCTTATATAAGATCTTGGTAATATTTTACTTACAACGAAGTGTCTCGTGTTTTTTTATTTTTTTTTATTTTATTTTTTATTATCATTAGTTACTAATTTATCCCATCTATTTCAAATTTCCAACTTATGCGACATATCTTTTGATCTTAAAAAAATATTATATTTTTTGTTGATAAATAATTTAATTTTAAAATTTTATTTATTTTAATAAGATGATTTCTAATTATATAACAGCAGGTTGCATATAATAAAAAAATTGTATTTAATCAAAAACCGCCATGTCATTTGAGAGGGATGAATACTACTTATGAAAAAAGTAAAATCCAATTAACCTATTCTATTTGTAAGAAATCTTCACAAGATATTGCATGGATTGTTGTATAAGGAAATGGTTAGCCAAGTGCCCCCTTTGAAATCTAATGCAGCCACATACAAATATTTTTAATTTGAAACTCCTAAGAAAAACTCTTCATGTAAAATATTTTTTAAGAAAAGTTTTACGTCATATCAAACGTACCCTAAATGCGCGGTTTAAGGAATATGTTGTGGAAGTAATTGCTTTAATTGTGCCAGATAAATCTATTTCATAAAAAATAATTGGGTTTTGGGGGTTAATAATTAAGAAATGTCAGGATTAGGCTAAGTGGTCTTATAAATTGAGAGTTTTGCGTTGAATAAAAGAAAGCGAATTAATGGGAATTAAACTTTACTGAGCTCAAAAGTGGATGGTTTATGAGATCATTATTTTAGCGTTAATAAAAGCAAATAGAAAAAGCATTTTCGCTAGTTATTATATGAGACAAGCCCCTTGTAACCAATAAGCCACATTGCTGAATGTATTCCAACTTCCACATAGTTTAGTTATGGATGGTATGAATTCAGCTTTGAGATATTGTTGTATTCAATTTGTTTTATCAGGTTTGGAATTTAGTATTGTATTCATTTAGTGATTTTTATATAAATATCTAGTACTTGAATTAAAGTTACTAGATTTAGATGTACTCATAGCTTATATATTAGATCCGACACTAGTTACGGACTGGTGCACAATCTATATATGATTTTCCTCAAAATTTATATCCGCGCTTTTAGATGTTAGCAGTCCCGATTTTTACGAAAAATTCTAATATCTTTTTGGACTTACAAGGTATTGACCTAGCAGTGGATAAAATTAAAAAGATATCGAGGTTCAAATTCTAATGGTGATTTCTTCCCACTTGAGTTTTGGCAATCAGTGGTATTAGTAGTTGTATTGTTCAAACGTAGATGTCCAGTGAGATGTTAGCCAACGGTATTAAAAATAAAATGGCTAACAAGATTGAAACTCTATATAGGGATGACAAATGAACGGTTTGGATTGAATTTGAATTGGTCAAAATGAATTAAATTTAGACTTGTCAAGATGACTGCATTAATAAATGAGCCAAACAATAATCTGCCCAAAATGTGCACAAATTGAACAAACCATATTTTCATAAACAAATTTTCTGCCACAAATTTTATAACTTGAAGCACTACCATAATAAAGGAGAAAATTAAAAAAACACAAATTAGGAATTTGACTATGCATATAATCGGCAGAATGGTCATAAATGTGACACAGGTCAAATGAAATAGTCCAATATAGTGTATATAATGAATACCAGTATAAGGTCGGCAAACCCACTGAAATTTGTGGCTATGCTCTATTCTCTCTTCTCTCAGCACTGAAAAATTTGGTTCTTTTTCACTCAACTTGATGCAGCATATTCCCACCAAATATCTGCTTAGTGCTTTTGAGCAGGTTTTTTCTGGTCATCATCTCGTGGACACATTTGTTACCTAAATTACCAGATCAACCTACAATCTTGTCTCTGTGTTGTCCAATGTCACTGAACCTGTTACATTATTTGAGTTATTAGGTTCGAAATTTAATACTTAGGTATATTTAGTAGATTTCTTAATACATATACTTGATCGAATCAAAGACACTGAATTTGACGGAACCTGTAATTTTAATTGAACATCCACCCCTTGACAATAAAAAAAGGCAATCTGATGCACTAAGTTCCCGCTATATGCGGAGTTCGTAAAATAATCGGAACATAAAGGTCTATTGCACGCATTCTTGCCCTCGGCAATGTGTGAAGTAATTAATTAACTAATTAAATGTTGCGATCGACATGGAACCTATGCCCTGTACAATCCACTGCGATGCTAAAGGAAAGGGCCACTTGCTAATAAAATAACAATTTCCTTTGTTCTAAATTAACCACGTGCACAAAGCCATTGAAGACTGATTGAGATTTTGGGGATCGCCAAAAGGTTTTGGCCACCAAGTGATTGCAAATTTCCTGAGTTGGCCACGTGCACAAAAATAATTAACAGTCACTATGTTAAATTCGAAACTTCTTGCAAGGTGCTATTATTACCCTCAAAACAACAATCCATACAACTACATGTTATTTTCATAACGAGTTCATAGCATATCTCAAGTCATAAATACCATGCAATCATTCGCTTAAAATCTTTATGTTTCATTAAATAACAGCAGGTTGTTTCAGTAGGTCTGCACCGATCAACTCATCTTTTCTTCGAATTGTGAGAAGTGGAAGAAAATTTGACACTACTTAACCAACAAATTGTATACAATCAAACCTCTCTATAACAGTATTACTAGGTTCGAAATTTTTTAGCGGTCATACTACACTTATAACAATATTTGAATATGTAAATAATAATTGGATGTTATAGGAAAAAAAAATGCATAAAATCTAATTTTATTTTTAAAGTTATAAAAAATAACAAAACTATTTAAATTGTAAATCTCAAAGATATGAATATTTCACTAACTAAACATTAAAGAAAGTTAATATAATTTCAATACATTCATAACTGAATGTATAAGCTTTAAGCTCTAAGACACATTTTAAATCTATTTGAAAATTAAATTCTTTCAAGATTGATGAAAGAAATTTATAATTGTAGCTTCTTTCGTAGATTACAATCTCTTAATGGTGATACAACGCTTATTTTCCTTTTTAAAAATTATTTATAAATAAAAATAAAAGACAATAATATTTTTAGATTGTAAATATGTTTCATATGTATTATTCCGTCATAAATAAAGTATATTAAAATATTAAATTAAATATTTGATCAAAATCTCTACACTTGTTATTGGTAATCATAAATATTCTACTTTTATGAAGATGATTAATTATCATATTACCAAAAAAAAATATATAGCTATTATATGGTGGTTCATTTTACGAAAAGCATATTGTTACAAAATTGATTGTTGCTGTTATAGGTAAAATGTTGTTATAAAAAAGTGTCACCATATGTGCATGCTTAATGCTATTATAAAGAGGTCCGACTGTATTAACCACAGTTAGTGTTTTACTAGTCAAATCGAGCTTGAAAATTCATTTCGGAAACTTAAATGGTCCCACCTAAATTAGTACAATGAAAATTTATAAGAAAAAAAGATAGAATATTGGCTCTGTTTTTTGGCTTATGGTGGCCACGCAAGAACACACAACACAATTGGAGTGCGGAATGAGTGTGGATCACACTCCCCCATCTTCTACTTTGTGTTGCATTTGATTAGCCAACTTTATATGATGCAATGCCCATCCCCTTGCTTTTTTACTTTATGGGTCCAAAAATATAAATAAATTACTTATTATTTATATTATTATGTATTCAGCAAATGAACGTATTCCTTATCAATTCAGCACTTCAAGGTGAGGCCTAACAAATACTTCTTCCGGTTTATATTATTTGGCATTTTCACTTTTGACATGTCCCTTAATTAAGAAACTATTTACTCCTAGAAAATAAGTAAGATTTTGAGTAAATTACTTTTGATTAAATTTACATCTTTCTAAATTGACAAGTACATATAGAGAGCAGAGGGATTTGAGGTGCATATCTCCTGTGAAAACAAAATATTATAATATTATGCACATAGCAAATGTCTTTCAAGAAATAGTAAGTCATTCATAGGAAATTGTTGAAAAGGACTCCTTTGGAATGTGTAATTTGAATTGAAAAAAAAAATTAATAACTTTTTAATTATGTAAAACATCACTCATTTTGAATCAATTAAATGAAAAGGTAAAACACCAAATGATATGGATAGGAGAGAGTAATGAAGTGGATGAAAATCATAGAAAATTAGGTTTTAAAGTCTAACATCAGTAAAAACGCTATGTAATTTTTTTTTCCATCAGCATGTCGTGGTGGACAAATTTATCTAATATCTATGCTAATGAAAGATACCAAGTACTAAATGAAATAATTAAGATGTGCACTAGCTGATTCGGACCATCACTATTAAATGAAAAATACTGTATTGCTTATCATTCCGATCCCTTTAGAGACGCACTACTCAAATTTGCCCCTTTTGTTTTAAGAAAACTATATCAATGAAGCCAAGTTGCCTAAGCCATGATGTCAGTTAAGTTTAGCAGCCTCTATTGTATGATATTCATATTTTATAAAGCAGAAAAAAGGGGGGCAATTTTCATGGCTACTGCCCACACCATTGCTGATGTTTCTGTTTCACTATCTTCCATTTGTGGACCCTATATGAATGTGATTGGTTAAGGTAATGGATTAGTCTTCTACCAACTCACCTACATTACCTGCTTTTCTATTTTAAGAATTAATTCATTCAATATCAATTAATTTATTGTTCTTAAACATTACTATTTTCTTGTTGACCAAACTGGTTTTTTAATTTTAAACTCTATGAAGACAAATTATTTGAAAGTTGTATTGTTTTAAATAAGAGGATATCGTTCCTTAACTGCAACCTCATATTTTGATTTTTGAAGACAGGCCAAAAATAATTGCCAAAAGTACTAGGGATTAAAACCAATGTTCTAATTAGAGTTCTATGAACCTTAAAATGCATTAAATTCTATATATAGACTACTTAATTATGTGAAAAATAAAGTCTAATCATGGAAATTTTAATTTGTGACACAATCTATTAGGAGTAGAATTTCAGGAAATCAAATTGACGTATATTGTATGAGACTCTTACTTATACTCTAGGAAATCTCTCTTAAAGGTATAGTATATCAATCTATTCAAAAGGTGTTTGACAATGTGTTTTACATAAGATTATTGTAGGTTGTTAAGATTGAACAATAATTAGACATATGCTGTCGTGAGTTGTGATTTATTAACAAATTAAAGCAAAATGGATTGTAACATTTATCTGTTAAAGAATAGCCAAAACTAAGAAGTAACACATTCTTGTATCACATCCAATAATTCACTATGATGCTCTTTTCTAAAAGTGCCAAAGAAAACAGGAAAAAGGGAAAATGATCAAACATTAGCTTGCCATTCTAATGTTAGAAACCACATTTGCAAGTCCTATTCTTGTAAAGTAAAAACATAATTGCTATTCTAGATCAAAGTCCACATTGCTTCTTCTATGAAGCAGAAAATAATGTCGAGACCCTTTTTGTCCGATGTGATAGACTACCTATAGAGGGTTATAATCTATTCTCTGTTACTTCATAGCTAGGTTCTAAGCTAGAAATTTACATATTATAGACTACATTTGCTTATTTTCATTTATGTTACATAGTATTTTGTAAGGGAAAGCTAACCTAAAGATACTCTTAATATGTTGTAATCAGTGTTTTAAAAGGTGGGGGCGTAAGGCAGGCGTTTTATATTTGCCCCGACGAGGCGTAAGCCCCGAGGCATGGGGCGTAAGCCCCACGGGTATATATTTTTAGTATTCGTAAAATATTATAATTAAAATAAATATTTTTAAATAGGTAAAATTACATAAAAAATAAAATAAAACTGTAAATAAATGATAATAGTAACATTAGTATTTATATTAGTGAGGATCAATTCAAGTCAATATGATATTAGCCATGTGTTTTAAAGACATTACCTAGGATGTTATTATAAAAACTTTATTTAATAATATGAAGATTTTGAGTAGTATGGTTCAAAGTTTTAAAACGTAGATAGTGTTTTTTCTTTCTTTTGTTATATATATTTTGTACTTCTTTTTACAATCTTCAATATTATTTAAGAGAAATTTAAACCATAAAATTCATCGGTAAAAATTTTTGGGGCCTCAAAAGTTTGAGGGTCTAAAACAAAAGATTTACTAGCCTCACCCTTGAGCCACCCATGCTTACAACTTGCAATTATATATAACATAATTTTATAAGTATAAACAATATAATGAAATAAAAGCTATTATGTAATACAAATCAACTTTAACATCTTAACTTTTCAAACAATGAAAAAATCACAATTTCTTAAAACAATATTACTATCATACCATTCATTTTATATCAATAAACTTTATCGATATTATAATCAAAACATAATTCCTTCATGAATAAAATGAAAATTACTTTCAAATAGCGAAATAATAAAATATGATAATTTTGATATATAGGACAAAAGACCAATGACAAGTGAAAATGTACAAATCGGCTATATATTTTTAAAAGAAATATTAAGTGATATTCACCCTCACAATGTTCTCAAGTAGAAAATATGCAATACTACGACTTGTTATTTGAGTTACACTCAATCTTCTTATTTCTATAGATGAAAAACTATATATTAAGTATCATTCATTTGTTAAAGAATTACAAGGGTCAACGATTTTAATTAAAGAATTTAATATATAAATTGTGTAAGAACTGTTAGGCGAGCCCCGAGCGTTGGGCGTTAGGCGTGTTTAGGGCGTACAGTCGGGCGCTTAGGGCGTAAGCCTCACAGGAACTAAGCCCCCCACGTGAGCCCCGGGGCGTTTTACCAGTGCCTCGTCCTGAGGCGAGCCCGAGGCGAGTCTTGAAACTGTCTTTTAAAACACTGGTTGTAATATTGTCCGCTCTAGATCAAGTCTGTATGATTTTGTCCAAAAGACTTCACTCTGTTACATATGAATCTTCCCGGTCTTTTGAACTATCAATGTAGGATTTTGTTCGCAAACCCAACAATCTTCTCATCGAACTAAGTTTCACGTAACCCCATCACCACAATCCACAAATCTCTTTCTCAAACTAAGCTCCATGAGGCTCATTACCACAATCCACAAGTCAACATTTGACTTTGTGCACCGCCCACATGACTGAGCATTTATGGATATCCAAGTCCAGCGTTAGCTTCTTTTTGTGCATATGCATCTCCAAGTTACTGTGGCTTGGTAAAGGTAGTAAACCGGGCCCTATGCCCTCAATTCGTCATTTTCATACCCATCTCATCAACCCATTAGTTTTGATATCAGTTGTTGGACTAAATCAGTCCGAAGTTACTTTTAACATGGTGTGATATTATCCGTTTTGGACCAAGCATGCATGATTTTTTCAGCAATTCCTCGCTCTATTAAGTACGTTCTTAGATGTAGCTCCTGGTCGTTTCAACTACTAATATAGAATTTTGTTCGCACACTCAACATAAGTGATATGAAAGAGGAGAACCTAATCAAACAGTATTAAGTTGTAAAACTTCGCTCTATTAAGTACGTTCTTAGATGTAGCTCCTGGTCGTTTCAACTACTAATATAGAATTTTGTTTGCACACTCAACATAAGTGATATAAAAGAGGAGAACCTAATCAAACAGTATCTAAGTTGTAAAATTTATGGGAACTACACTAGACTATTGCATTTGCTAAGTTGAAAACAAGGGATTGATCACAATAAATTTAAGGGAAAATGACATAATAATACTAGTTAAGACTTTATATTGCAAAACATAAGTATACTTTTCCTTATTTACAAAACATACCAACAAAATTACAAAGTATATCAGATTTTGGTTTAATGGGATCCCACAATTTTAGTCTTTTTTTTTTAAGGAAAAAAATCTGATTTTAAATGTGGGCTTAATTTTAGGATAGTTACCAATCAACTTCTTCTAATTTTTAAAAAGATTTCTCTCTCTCTCCCTCTCCCCCTCCTTCTATGATAGGCACCATTTCCAGACCTAAAATTCATCTTCTCTCCTAGAATAATTTTTCAAACTAATATTACAAAGCATTTTTTTATTACTGACATGTGTATTAATTGTATATAAAAATTGGTTTGTATCGTTTTGAGATATGTGTGATCATTGTGTGTTTGAAATCTTTATATATTAAATAAACTGTAGTTTTCAAAAATGTTGAAAACTAATATATGTATGAAATGTGTGTGAAATTTGCTATATATCATTTAGATATATGCGGTACAATGTGTATGAAATGCGAATAAATTCGATATGAATTAGTGTATGAAATGTGTATGGAATCTAGTTTGTATCAATCAGAAAACTTATTATACATATATGCTTTCTCATAATATATACATACTTTGATCAGATTTTATACAATTTATATGTACTTTATCATAATCAAAATATACATACAACTTTTACACATATTTCATACATAAAAATTATAACAAATTTATACAATTATACATATTGCATACAAAAATTGATACATATTTATTTTCTGGTGTATGAACTTTGTATGGAATCTGGTTTGTATCAATTACAAAATTTATTATACATATTTTCTCGAAATTTATACATACTTTGATTATATTATATACAATTTAAATGTACTTTATCATAATCAAAATACACATACGATTTTTATACATGTCTCATATATAAAAATTATAACGAATTTATACAGTTATACATATTGCATACAAAAATTATACATATATGTTTTCTGGTGTATGAACTTTGTTCATAAAAATTACCGATTAGAATAGACATTTTAAGTAAAAGTTGGAGAAAATTAGGAAACAATATCTCTTAATTTTGAATGGGGAGAGAAAAGTGGATGAAATAAAAGAGCAAAAGTTGGAGAAAATCAGGAAACAATATCTCTTAATTTTGAATGGAGAGAAAAAAGTGGATAAAATAAGGAACTACAATTTATTTAATGTGTTTTATTTACTTCTTTTTAATGTACTTGATTCGTATAGATTTTGTAACAAATTTATTGATATATTTTGTAAACTGAAAAATATCCTCATGTTCTATAAATATGTCCACTTATTATGCACATATATGTTTTTTATAAGAGACGCCACATTTAAGAGGCCCATTCAATTGGGCTTAGCCCAAAAAACGGGGCCCATGGTTGGTGATAAGCCCAAGAAAACGGATAAGAGTGAGAGATGGAAATAATATAACGGACAAAAGGATATAAGTAGTAGACAAGTTGATTGTTGGAAAATGGCAAAGCAATAAATCAGTGCTATGGAAGTCCATCCCAAACAAACCCTTCACTTTAGGGTGGGATCACATTGCTTTCAACAAAACGTAATCCAGTAATATACACAAGTTGCTAGGACCCACCCTGTACCTCTTTAAGATCAAAAAGCTAATTTGTCTTCACATATAAATTAATTTTGTAGAAGAGCCGTCTAAATGCATTTCACTGCATTATTTATTGATTATGCTTGTTATCACTTTTTCATTGACATTGATCTTACAGATAAAATTCAAGACAAGTGAATTCTTCTTTTCCACTAGAAGCCACTTTATACGATGCTGATGCTGAAAAGTAAATGAATATCCACGTTGTATATGCAATTCATTTGTCCATCAAAAGACAATAGAATGAATTCTGGATGATTAATATGGCTAGCTAAACTCTCAACATACTTGTTAACGTCTATGTTTATGACCCGTAATAAGGTAGTTGTTTAATTGAACCAACTATTTCGATATGTAACATGAATGTATGTATAAAAATTATCAAAATTTTAGTAAATATTATAATTTGAATCAATTTCAAAAGACAAACCTATCAAATTCAAATTTAGACCCGTCTCTAATAAAATATTATGGTAGAACATGTGTTTTGAACCTTTGGTCAAAAGATATTAATGAGAAGTTCATACATTAGTTCTTGTCAATTGACATACTTGGTTCTTAGGGGCGTAGTTAGGGGCGTAAGGGGTTCATCTGAATTTTCTTTGTCATAAATTACATTGTATATATAGGGTTAGAATTATAATAAATATTGAATCCCCTAGACTTTTTCCTATGTATATTTCTTTGTAACTAGTGATTTCGAGGCGCGGTGATAGAAAACCTCATTGAAGTTATACGAACTATTTTTTTAGTTTAAATGATATAAACCGTCAATATAACTAATTTCTACATCATCAGATCATCTTTACCTGTAATGACAGATGTCATTTTTTAAAAAATTTCAAAATAGACAAATAAGTATACTTTCTCAATTATCTCTCTTTTTTACTGTAAACAATGAAAATAAAATTAAAAGTCAATGTAAAATTTGCACAATCACTCCTGAATTCAAATTAGGCATTTTACACATAACAAAAGACAAATTGTTGTTACATTTACATTAGCACAATAACTTCAAGCTTGCAACATAAAAAGAGTAAAAATATATAAGTATATCCTTTTTCTTTTTCTCTTTCTTTTCGAACTCTTCAGGAGTTAATTTCTTTTCGTACATCGCTGCCACCGTGAGAAACTCAAAGTTATTTTAAAGTAAAACATAATAAAGGAAATAAAATAGATTCTACCGTAATGTACATCACAAAAACTAGCCACGAAGATTTTTACCTCCGTCTAATTTCCAACTTCTATAAAAGAAGAAAGCTCAGTATAGTATCGAATAAGGAGAGGAAGATAAGTGAAAAAGAAGAGAAGAAAGTTATGCAATGAAAAAAGATGTGCTTTGATATTTATAGTAATCAAAACTACTGGTAACTTAATTATGAGAGTAACGTATATTGGTTTGTTGTAATAGAATTGAGAAAACTAAATACCTATTTCTGTTGACCATACGTTTCATTGAGAAAGTAAGGTAATTTTTTCTAATTTTGATTTTTGAGTTTTGGGATTTGTAGCGGAAAGCAAAATTTAATGAGACTTTTATGCTGCTATAGTTACTTGACAGATAAATAACGTGAGGAAGTGGAAGAATTTTATCCTCTTTTAATCACCAGAATTTATAGTAGTACTTGAATTCAACGTGCCCATCATGTCCGTTAGGCCATTATGTTTTTGTTGGTTTCTATCAATGCTTGGAATACAAAGAGCTACATAACTGAAAGACTAAACTAATTAACATAACACATTTAACATAATTAAGAGAGTTAACTTGGGTTTTTTTAATATAGCACAAAAATGAGAAAAAATGTCAAAAAAAGGAGAAAAAAGATAATTGTGTTTCTAGGCAATAAAAAAGTGCCACATCACCTTGTCTATGTCTAGCTTTATATTATATATAGATTTGAATTTGCTTAATGAAAATTTTGGTTCTGCCACTACTTGTGCTAGTGACGCTACAAATTATCGTAAAAAATCTGTATAATATCCTATGCCAACACCGGAAAGGTCTGCATGTGAGAGACAGTACTTAACGAATGCCAATATTAAGATCAAGAATTAGTTATAATAGCGTAATACGATAGCATAAGTTTTGACTTTTCCTTTTTTTTTTCTTTCTTAACTTGAAAAAAGGTAGCAACTTTGATGAAATATTTATGAGCAGAGGACATTTAGATTTTTGTTAGGATATTTCACATTCGTGCTGTGAGAAGTCAATTTCTTCTAAATGTCCAGTCACAACCTGTGACAAGGCCTTAGTATGTGGTCTTAGTTAAATGGTCCAAAGATGCATCTTGACACTGTACATTTAGAATGTTCAACTTGCCTAATTTTGACCCGATACAGATTATGGGTCAAATTGCATATATTCAATGTCTCTTTGTTGAGTTATGTCTGCGAAAAAAGAAGATTATTCGTTATATAATGTCGCACATTGGCTACATTAGCATATATATAAAGGTTTTGAAAATATCGAACTAATGCACCTATTTCTTTAGGGATTTGCACTGAATTCGCAGATTCTTTCACATGGTATTTCTGATAAATTGTTTTCACAGTCATAATCCGTGTGAACCTAGAATCTACTCATAAGTTATACCACATAAGGGAAGATATTAAATTATATAATATCTAGTAATATCCAAAAATAATTGTAGTTATTGGAGAACACAATTAATGTCTTCATTAGTTTTTCCAGTTTTGAGATTCAATGATTTAATTGAGATATTAAGTTGATGTGAAGTTTTGCGAACATAAAGTCAACAAAAGAACTTTCAAAATGTTTTGAGTATAGGACTCTCCAACTAGTTTGTCCATTTCCCAGCAGCCTTATCTTCAAATACTCTCAACGCCCAACCATAGTCTACTATTTCCCTCTTCTTTATAGACTTTGTCAAAAAAAAAAAAAAAATGAAATCGAAATGTTGGCCTACTCTTTATCACATCGTTGTTCTATCTTTTGTATGGTACTATTAACAGCTAGCAAAGAAATAGAAAATTCATCAGTATAGAATTTAGGAGGTAACATTAAACCCTTATTAAGGAATTAAGTTGATTTTCCTTGAATTCATACCCAGACTAGGATTATTATTTTTGAGTAGCATCAATTATACTTTTTATTTTCCTTCTTTCCATCATATTACACACAAAATTATTAGACTTCTACTTCAAGAAACTCTCAGATGCCTAATACTTTTTATTGTCAGATGCGGATCTAATATGTATACGAGTTCACGTGAACTCAACAATTTTTGCTCAGATCGTATATATAGTATTCCACTAAATATTTATAACAATTTGACCGCACTCAGTTATTCTTACATATTAATTAACTTAAATCTTGGATGTGCATATGATCTTTGTTTTGCTTGATCTTGGTTTATGCTAGTGCTAATGCACATAAAATTGGGCCTCCAAAAATCCTGGAAACTTTATGGACTCGTTAGTCTGTCTGTCTCTCTTCCATATTGGGGGGCAGGGCTGCTCGAGGGGTTTTCTAAAGTACCAAGTCAACGCCCTAAAGTCAAGCCTTGATTTTTGAAACAACGTGTGTGTGAGTCAAAACATTTAAGAAAGGCAAGTCACTAGTCAAAGAAACCCTCCTGCCCCGGCACCAATCCATTTACATTTTTAAAAGTAACTTTCTTTTCCTAGGGAGAAGTTCCAAATACATTGCCAATCTAAAATCTTTTAAGAATAATAATTACATGGTTATTTTGGTAGTCGTATTGTTTCATGAACCTTAGGCTCATTATCATAGGAGTATAACATTCATAGAATCCTTCCTACAAAACTCACCAAAATACGTATACATTCCTACACTAAAAGATAGTAGTAATTAATATTATCAACTAATACTGATGCATATGTAGACATCGAAATTTTGTGAGACTCTACAAGGTGAGCCCAATATTTGTTAAGAGTTTCTTAGAGACTGTTTTATCTTAAACCCTAGTTTATGCTTATATAAAAGAGCACATACTCCTTTTCAAAGGCATATTGAATGTCATATAAACACTTGGCTATTCACAAAGAGATCAAAACACATCTCAATACCCACAATATTCATAAATAAAATCTCCGTTTCTTCAGATTTTGTTTGTGGTTGCAGTTTAGTTTTTGCATATTAAAAATTTGTTGCAAACAATATAATTTGATTTACTTGCTTGAAACAAATATGATAGCTCATTTGCTGAAGTTTGATTAGATATAAAGATAAATAACATATGATAATAGTAGAAGGTTTGTGATAGGGTATGTGAACATAATGTTGGTAGGATCAACTTGATTTTTATAGCTGCTGAAAACCACATTTTACATATTTAATGAAATAAGAGTCGAAATGACTTGTAAACAAAAATTACTTTTGCCAGAAAATGGATTAAATTATTTTTCTCCATTTGATGTATAGAAAAAAAAACAAAAAAAAAAAACTTGAGTACAGCATTTTAAACAAGTTATATTGACTTTAGAATTAAAAATCTATCAAAGGAAATATTTTGAAGAAACCAAAACTACTCATTTGACAAAGCTTGTTTGTTTTTTCCACTTTGAACTATTCCAGAGACAGAGTTTAGGCGACCATGAAAAAAATGCCCACGCTAATCTAATCTAATCTTAAAAAACAGTGGAAGCCATACAAAATGAACAATAGATTTGACTGTATCACCCAACCTAAAAGGTGGAATTTATATTTGCCATCTTTCAGATATGTCTGCAATTTTGGACGAAAGTTTCTAGACTGAACTAAAAAAGAAAATCATTTGACAAAAATAAAAACTTGGGGATTCACTCCCCACAAAAAAAAAAAAAAAGTGAATAATATTATTTTGTTTTCTACCTGGTACCCGCATTGATACTCGATTAAATCCTGATTTGTCCCGCCCTAACAAAGATGACTCCATGCTCAATGCTCGAATGCAAGACCCCTGGTTAAGAGATGAAGAAATACTTATCACTCTACTACAACTTTTATCGATAAATAATACTTCATCGGTTACTGGTGCTGAAACTTGAAAGAATTTATGAGAGTTCAGCAAGAAAAATGATTGACAATTTGTTGCCAAAAAACTGTTTCAATTGTTGCAGAATTTGGTAAAACAGTAAGATTTTTATTTTCAGAAACTCCAACAAACAAAGTTTGAAAAGCAAAACACCATCGGATTATGGTATGTATTCTCCAAAGCAATCTTGTGGATTGGGCTCTACTCGATCTATGCTAGATGGATAAAAACCATTTACAAACAACCATCTACAAAATGTGTTGGTTATAGGCTTTTGGGTTTCCCAATCTGTCCACTTGTCCAATGATAATATATCATAGACTGGAAGTTAAGAAGCCTTTTGGATCAGACTCAAATATAAGGGAAGCTAAGTTGTCATATAGACCAAATTTGAACAAACAAAATAACCCGCATGTATCACTGGGTATGTTGTTGTTGTTGTTACTATAAGTATGTATGTTGAAATTAATTGTAGGAGTGATGTATTATTTAGTGGTGTGATTATGAGTTTGAATTTAAACTTCAGATGGCTGCTTTTGAACTTTTAACTCGTGGTCTAATTTTTAAAAAGTGGCCAACTCCTAAATGCAATACCATAATAGTGGCTATCTTATGTAAATTAACCTTTTATTCAGAGGCTAAAATAAGGGAATTTTTACTGGTTATAGCTTCTTATAAGACATATTTAATGATAATAACTACCATTTTATTTATTTATATTTAGTAACTAATTTACTTTTTTTATTTACCATCTATAACTACATCAGTAAATTACAGTTATTGGTAAATATATACAGTTAAATACACTGGTAACTGACCGTATTAGACGCTACCATATTCCCATATCCCAAGTTTAACGGATACATCATTATTCAACTTGATTTCTCTCTCATTCTTCATTAATTTTCACCGTTTTTTTCTCCATTACCTCTTTCACGATCAACATTAGCAACATTAGCACAAGATTCTTCTGTGATTTTTGGGGAATGTATATTTCTTTAGATTTTTTCTTGCTCTGATAGTGTATTTTCATATTTTAGTCTTTTTCTTTCCACCAAATTCAAGTCAATTGAAGTATTAAATTGCTAGGGTTTAAAGCAATTGAAAGTTAAATGCTTATACATTAATGGTAGACAGAACAAAATCAAACATGGTTACTCGACGTATACCTTCTACTCTTCAAAATTTTGGTTATCCTTCTTTTGATTTGGGGATTTCTCAACAACAACATGACGTTGTTGCAGGTTCGGCTGAGAGAATCAGTGCTGAAAGAAGGACAAAAAATAAGCATGATCCTTCCCATATGCAAAGGCATAAAAAACCGGTAGTCACAAAATCAACAAAGAAAATAGATACCGGAAAAGACATGAAGAGGAAAAAAGTCGTACAACATGAAGCAGGAGAAGAGGAAGAGTTTGACCCAACGATGAAGCAGGTATTTTTGAACTTTCCAATTTTTTTGATGTATGTTATGTATTGATGTATGTTATGTAATGATGTACGTTATGTATTGACGAATGTATTTGACATATGTTATGTATTGATGAAGAGTGTTTTTTTTTTCGAAATTTTTGAATATATGTTATGTATTTTGGAAAATTGTTGAACTGAGAATCATATTTTGTTCTGTGTATCTTATGTTATGTATTTGGAAAAGTTGGAAAATTGATGAGCTGGGAATCACATATTTGGAAATTTGCTGAGTATTTGGAAAATTTATGAACTGAGAATCATATTTTTTTGACTGTATGTTATGTATTTGGAAAATTGATGAACTGAGAATCATTTATGTTTCTGTGTATCTTATGTTATTCATTTGGAAAATTGGAAAATTGATGAACTGGAATCCCATATTTGGAAATTTGCTGAGTATTTGAAAAGGTTGGTGAACTGAGAATCATGTATTTGAATTTGGAAAATTGAAGAACCTCGAACCATTTTCAATGTATGTGATGTATTTATTAGAAAAATTGATGAATTGAGAACCACATACTTAAGCAATTTTACTGTGTATCTGAAAAGGGTGATGAACTGAGAATCATATATTTTTGAATGTACACATGATTATTTAATCATTTGTGTACATATTTGTTGTAGTTATGTATGGTTCACTCTAATTTTCTTCATCAGTTTCTTATGATATTCGTATACATATTTGTTGTGTCTTCTTTTTAGTTAACTACTTGTATTTATACAGGATGTTAAATTCTTTGTACAATATCCACCCAGTCATGCAATACGATATGCTTCTTACATGAACCCGAAAGTTAAAAAAGAATTGAAGGACAAGCTTACGGATAGACAGTTTGAACTCTTTTCCAAGACTATAATTGGGAAATACCTCGACATGCAGCATTGTGAAGTTCAACCATAGATGCTCAGGTGTTTTATGGTTAGAGAGCTGAAAAAAAGTACCCCTACTGCCTTTGTTATTGATGTTAATGGTTTCGAATTGACGTTCCAGCTTTTCGATTTTGCATTAATGACTGGGTTGAAGTGTTTCGGGGAATAAATTGTCGTTAACTCTAAGAAAAACAGACTGTTGGATACATATTTTGGGGGTTCCGACAAAAGTGTGAAAAAGGGTGAATTGCTTGAATGCTTTAACGATCAGAATTGGGGCGTTGATGATGATGTAGACGGAGATGTTGTAAAGATTGCATTACTGTATTTTATCCATACATACATCCTATCCGGTGAGAAAAACAATGTAGTGATTCCCAAGGCTCCATTTTGACTTGATTGAGAGTGGGCGGTACTTAGACTATACATGGGGAAAGCAAGCGTTTGATGATTTGGTCAGAAGTATTCACCATAAGATGGATAAGACAAAACAGTATTATTGCCTTCGTGGTTTTCCGTTTGCTATGCAAGCATGGCTATACGAGTGCTACTCCAACGTTTCCCCAAATTTGGCAGTAAAAAATGGAGATCGTATTCCTAGAATGTTCAACTGGAAAACTATAGACGGGACTCCACATTTTAAAGATCTCATGACTAGAATGTTCAATGAAGAAGACGAGTCAGAGGTAATTTGCACTCATTATTTTTAATGCAAAATTACATGGATGTTCAAATTAAGACAACATGCTTTTCAACATGTATTTGAATCATAAATATCTATTTTGATAAAAAACACTGAACTGTCAATCAGATTGTGATTTTTTTTTTCAAATGTATATCCACATGTATCTGGAGCATAATTATGTATTTGAACTATGTATATGAAATTATGTATTTGAACCTATGTATATGAAATTATTCATAGACTCAATATGCATGAAAATAAGTGTATATCCACATGTATCTGAACATGTGTCAATCAGATACATGTATCTGAACCTATGTCAATCAGATTACTAGTCATTTACAAATGTATAACCACATGTATCTGAACATAATTATGTATTTTCAACCTAAAATAAACATAAGTTCAAATACATGAAAAAAACCTTGAAATATTTGGTGTTTTTGTATCTGACTTATTTAAGTACGTTATTTTTGCAGGACCGTCTTACTTATACGAATATTGTGCCGACCATCAGTGAGATTGAGGAACTTGGATTGCGTCCTTATCTCTCCGGTAATTCTGCATCGACAGGTCAACAACAGGTGGCGGATGACTATGATGATTTTAGTTCGACACCACCACATGTTTCTGCGACCAAGCAACCTCAAAATAAAGGTGTATCACAATCTCCACCTCACAAGAAGCCTAGACAGATGCCAATGGTACCATCGCCATTGAAGAAGACCGCATCTCCAATTACACGTGTTGGTAGTCATCCGAGTGGTGGACGATTCACCAGACGTCATGGGTTGGCATCAACTGGGCATGCTTCAGCAATGGAAAAGGAACCAGCTCCAACACCCAACCCCCCGACTGCTGTTCCTGTTGACGTCCCATCCACCAGCAAATTCGAGGATATCTCTGGTCTGGGGGGAGGAACTCAATGATTTTAAGTATAAAGTAAGACTTATGAAATATTCTTTATCATATTTTTTTTTTGTATTATACAAATTTTTATTAAGGTATGCATTTTATGTTTATATTGTTTAAAATTTTAGGTTTTCGCCGAATTCAAGGATCTTCACAAAGCCATCAACGAAAACTTTGCCAAGGTTTTTGAATATATGAAAGTGAATCAAACTAAAGAAAAGGTATTAAAGATCCATACATATACAATTATTTGATATTTTGAAATACAACGGATAAATAAAAGTTAGCAATAAAAATATTTTTATAGTGTGCTGACAGTGAGGCCCCGGTTCAGCCAACCGACGAGTATATTCAAAGGGAAGCTGGAGTACAAATGCAAACCGATACGGGTCATGCAGCGTCAACAGAGGTAATTTTTTGGTCAATTCGATGTATTGAAACTGTACTTGTATTTCTGATTGACATAATGTTTTTTTTTAAAATGTTTTTGGTGGTTGTTCTGAATGTATTTATTATCCATCAAAATACTTTGTTCTCTATCTGAATGTATTTGATGTATCTGTAAAACTATCCAGTGTATTTGGTTCAAGTTGATTCTGACATATTTTGAATTTACATTTCATGTATCTGGTTGTCTTTTTTCAAATACACCACAGTTTTCACTGTTTCATGTGTTTATTGGGTATCTTGAATTACGCTTTCATGTACATGGATGTACGTTGAATATACTTACATTTTATTGTTGTATTTCTCTTATTTATTTATTTAATTTCGCTATTTTTTTTCAAAGGGAGTTGGCATGCAACAGTTTGAAGTGCCTGATATTGGAATGGATCACCGCAACGAAAGTGGGGAAACATTAAAGGCATCTACTGAAGAACTTCTGGAAGGTGGTGATAATTCTAGCGAACAAAAAGAATCGACGGTAGGCATAGATCAAATACATCTGACTGTTTCCTATTCCTTCACAATATATATTGTGTACTTAATGTATTTCTATTTCTTGAATAGGAATACATAGTTGAGTTTCCGGACGATACCGTATCTGTCAAATCGCCAGTCGTATCAGCAAACTTTGCTGACATAGCAGAGGTCCTAGCTGATATTTCTCGCATAGGTTGGTCTTCGGGTCCCACTCATGACAAGAGTGTTGTATTGCAGGACGATCGTCATATTTTCAAGACGCCGCCCAAAGTTGGTGAGAATGTGATTCCCTTATCTCAGTTTCTTTTTCCTGACGAGCTGTTTCCAAGCCAAACTCCCGAAAGAAGAATGATTTTGCATCCATCAGTAGCCCAGAACAGGCGTCCTAGTAAATACCAAGTTTTCCCTTTCATGGAGAATTACGAGTCTTCTTCAGGAAAGTATATATAAAAAAGCATTAATGCATTTAATTTTTTGTATTGCAAAGAA
Organism: Lycium barbarum; assembly: GCF_019175385.1. Taxonomy (NCBI): domain Eukaryota; kingdom Viridiplantae; phylum Streptophyta; class Magnoliopsida; order Solanales; family Solanaceae; genus Lycium; species Lycium barbarum. Next base: position 14,569,891 of record NC_083340.1, read on the forward strand.
TTTTTTATATTGATCATATGTATTTTGAATATTTACAGCTAGTTCAAAACACATCACTGTCCGCATTTTTAAGAAGAAGCATCCATTCGCGGAAGATCCTATCACTGGCCCAATCGACACAGAGCTTTTTGACAAATACTTGGAGTGGATTCGCAAGGGACTGCTTGTCCGGCATGAAAATCAGTATGTTCTTCATGTAAATTTTGTAGATACATTTACTGTTTAATATAAATATCAGTCATTTATTTTCATATCAACTAATTGTATGTATTTTGCATAATTCTTTCGTAGAAAGAACAATGAAGACCGTTACAGAAAGAAGATGGCAGCTTTGGAGAATGATGCAGATTATACTTATAATTTTGGCATCACAGTAGTAGAGAACAAAAACTGGTTCTACCAGTTATCAATGAGTGGCCAGTCGTGGAATGATGAGGTTCAATGAAGATATAGATACATAAAATACAAGATTCCATTGTTTTAAGATTTACGTTTTTGATGTTTTTAATGTTTATGTGTTTCGATTTTCAGCACATTGACGTGATTTTCTACTACTTGCGAAAGAAAGGAAAGTATGACAGAAGGAGCAATTTCAAATACACAACAGTTGACTGTCTCTTCATGCGAAAGGTTGATCAAACATATCTTGCATACAACAACCCGGAAACTGGACCCAATGTAGCCAACGAAAAAGACGATATATGTCAATATGTTAAGGGCTACAGATTGCATGCAAATGCCCCTTGGCATTCAGTTGACAATATTTTTATACCTGTCAACATCAAAGAGGATAATCATTGGATTTTGGTCGTACTCTCATTCAATGACAGGTATTTTATGTATATATCTTTTATTAGTTAAGTATTTGCAGTTTCGACTGAGTTTTAATGAGTCATATATATATGTATACTCTTTTCGGATAATCATTGTTGTCATTCAGAATGTATTTTATGTATCTATAAAACTATCCAGTGTATTTGGTTCAATTTTATTGATATTTTTTGAATTTAAAATCCATGTATCTGGTTGTTTTTTTTTTCAAATACACACAGTTTTTAATGTTTCTTTTCGGTACAACAGGCGACTTTATGTGTACAACTCATACCGAGGCAGCGCAGACCACAATGCGGTTGTTAGAAAGGAAGTACAAAAGCTTGTTGCCTTCCTGCCACATTATCTACACATAAGTGGATTCTACACTCAAAAAACTGGCATAAATTGGCAGAATCATCCAGCTAATACGGACATGACACAGAATGAGAACCTTCAAGTGGAGCATGTAGAAAATCTGTCGCAGCAAGACACTACCAGCATGTACGTATATTTAATGTATTGCAATTTTTCATATACGTGGTTCATTCTAATAATACTACATCTTTTATACCTTACCAGGGATTGTGGTGCATACGTAGTAGCGTTCGCTGAATATCTAAGCACTGGTGAAGGTATCCCAGCACAAATCGATGCAACAATGATCCGCACTAGGTATGGTGCACTCCTTTGGAACTATGCTGTACGGAAGATCGATGAACATGCTATGAGCGACATTGAGGCACCATCAAAACAAGTTAGGCCAGCAGTGGATTATGGCAAAGCTGTCAGAATTGATATTACTTAGGATTGATGTAGGAATATTTAATTGTAATTTCAGACTATGGCTATTTTGATAGCAAATATTTTAGCTTTAGTTAGTTTAAGACTATCTTATCATTATACTTAAGTTTTAACTGGAACATTTAAGCTTACTCTAATTTATCAAAGTTGTGTGATTTTATTTTGGGAATTTAGATGGATGTGTATATCTAGCTATATCTCGGAAGCGACTAAGTGAGGTACACTATAAAAACGTACGCGTATTTAGATATTGAAACAAGGGTGTTATATGTATTTGAAAACGCCAAACCCATAAACATTAACATATTTCAAATACATCTGCACGTTTTTTCAGATACACTGTTTAAATTACATGTATTTGATGTATGTTGGAATCAACAATACATTTTAATATACGGTGACCAATTTTTGGATGAATGTGTAAATCTGCCTACATTCTAATATACAGTGACCATTGTGTGATTTTGTTAGTTCAATTTATATGAATGTGTATATCTTGCTATATGTATTTGAATTCGCCCAACCCATAAACATCAACATATTTCAAATACATATGCAACTTATTAAGATGGCAGAGTCAGATACACTTTCTACATTATATATATTTGATGTATTTTGGCACCATTATTACATATTAAAATATAGTAACTATTTTTTTTAAAAGAACTGATGCTGCCTTTTATATTCATTTGTGAATGAATTTAAAGATAACTATTCAATACAATTCTAAATGAAGATATCACACACGTAGTACGTGAAACAGATTTCATTTTTCATTCAAAAAAAAAATGCAAACCAACAGTGTATTTAGTCTAACAAATCTAAACTTCTACAAAAAAAAAAAATTATTTCCTTCTAGGAGCATTACTACAAGATTTTCTATTGTGTCCAGTCTGTCCACAAGTACTGCAAGCATGTCTCTTTTTTCCAAGAAGCAATTCAAATAACGGCTTATCACGCTTTTTCTTCGACCTACCAGGAGGTCTCTTGTATCTTGGTGGCAAAACAACATCCTCTGATATGTATGTTGGAATCTTCCATTCCCGCTCGTCAGGGAGAGGATCCACGGCGACATCATATGTCTTCACCACGGTGTGCGGTTTGAACTATTCGGAACAGTAATCATCAGCCATTAGATTTTTCTTCTTAATGACAGCCCATGCATGTGGGCATGGAATTTCGTCTATTTGAAACATCCGACAACTGCACGTTTTGTTGTCCAAGTTAACGATGAAACGCCTTCCTGGATCATATACCGTGTACAAGTATTCGGTTGATGGTTCGGCCTACAACAGATCAGTCAAAATCAACAAAAACATACTTCACGTAAATTCAAATACACATAAGTTCATGATTGCAAAGATTAACCATTATAGTCATAAACATATTGCTAATTATTATTCATAGCTGACTAATTGTATTTGATCAATCTAGTCACATACACCAAATATGTGAAAAAATTTGACACACATATCCAGACTGCATATAACTAAATACAACAAATACAATAATGTAATAGAATCAAAATACTTATTCAACTAATAAATACATGTTATCATTTTCACATAGATCTCACAGATTCCATATGATAACTATATCAAATACAACGAACATAAATGAATCTCAATCGAACATACTTAAGCAATTTGAAAAGAAACATACCGTCATACGTAAACATAGATACTCATTTATTGACAACATCTCCTAAAACTTTTTACCGAGTGTTGTGAACGTGTATGTACAATTTTCCGGTTATTATAATTCCATCTTCCAAACATCTTCCTCACTTCTTCTAGAAAATCAAATATAGGAAGCTCTCTTGCTGCTACAAGGTGACGATTAATACACTCTGCTATGTTTGAAGTCATTGTCCACCCTCGGTTAGCAGTTGCATACACTCTAGCCCACTTCTCTCTTCCAGCCAATTCCAAATACTCTGCCACCCGAAAATCTGCCTTCTCAACTTTGCCCATAAGCTCATCAAAATCTTCCTGCGTGTACGCTTTTGCCATTGCATAAAACACGGGACTCAACACATCATGGCTCTTCTTATACTTCTTACATACGTTACCCCATAGATGCCATATGCATGCATAATGCGGCACATTCGGATAGATTCTAGAAACAACTTTGTTTATGCTTTCATGCCTATCGGAAACAATACACATGTTCTCTCTCACACCATACGCTTCCCTGAATTGCTAAAAGAACCACGTCCAAGACCTGTCATTTTCTGAATCTATCACACCATATGCTAAAGGAAGTATATTACCTGCACATACCGCGACAATTAAAAAAAATCAGTTCTACATATTCATTCTTTAGTATAATCAAGCTGAACCGTGTATTTGACTTACCTGCACCGTCTAACGTGCTTGCTGAAACGAACGTTCCGTTGTATGCTGTTTTGAGGTGGCTCCCGTCAACTACAACAATTGGCCTACAACAATCAAACCCTTTGATGAATGCATACAATGCTATAAACAGATACAGAAGCTCGTTTTCGTCGGATTTTCGCATTCTTATATGTGAACCTAGATACATTTTATCCAAGATGTATAGGTACCCAGGTAATTTTTTGTAAGAATCCGATGGTTCACCCATTAAATCCTTCATTGCTTTTTCCTTAGCCCGCCAAGCGACCATATAGGACACATCCATTCCAAGATCATTTCTTACATCCTCCGCTATATCATTAGGTGTGTATTTCCTCTTATGGTTGGCTACTTTTGGTTTTACAATTCCACCTATAAACCAACCTGTCGCATGGCGTTGTGAATACACCTTATCTTTTAGCGGACATGTATGCTTGTCACGAAACTCCCTAACCATGAACATTTCTGATTTACCAACACTCGATGCCCTAAATTTCCAATCACACTCTTCAGACACACATACTAGTGTATAGCTTTCAAATACAAACATGAAAACAAATACATTAGTTGACAATATATCAGATAACTACATTAAATTTAAAATATAATAGTTCAGAACAATTAAACACACCTTATCGCATTTGACCTCTCGGCACGAAAATTGAACCTGTTGGAAATTGCATAATTCGCCATAACAGCCTTCAGTGTATCTTTGTCCTTGTAAACTTGATCAACAACAACCTCTTTTTGGTTCTTATTTGATATAACCAGATTTGTGTCATTTTCGAACACAGTAACGGCATTGCCACAACTTGAAGAAGCTAAGTCTCCACTCACTACTATTTCCATAGCATTTGTTTGTTTTATGTAACCAATTTGCAAAAATTCACCTTCAATACAACTTTCACCAGATACACAAGTATCAACGCTTTTATCAGTTGTAGTTATGCACAAAGGATACATCGCTAACTGTTTGTTCTCTTTCTTCAATTCCACATACACCCTAACACTCATATCATTATGTATTTCCATTGGCGTATCATTACCTTCAACTATATATTTGATGTATATGTTTTTCAGTTGCATGTCTATATTCAGCTGAGTTGCAACTGCTTGTAATAAATCTAGTGTATTTGGTAGACTGTTTCTTGTGTTCATTATGTTATGAACTGGTGTATTCGAAACTATGTGCGTATTTGATAAACACAGTTTCTGCTTCAAATATGTTTCAGATGTGTATATATGGCTGTGTGTATTTATGTATCTGAGATAGTGTTTTCATAAGCTAACTCAGATACATAAATGTTAATGTATTTGAAAATCTGTATGTTGTAGATTTGTGTATTTAATTTTGTATATTATTTTATAATGTATTTCAGGTTGTAATCAATCTCAACTAATTCATTCATTTTGAATACAAGAATGTCCACTATATCGTCGTTGATAAGACACTCAGGTAATTGGAACAATGAAAACTGCTATGTGAATTTCAAAATTGATGCAGTGGCGTTTAAAGAATATTCGACATATATTATAACCTACAGAATTATATATACAGCAATCCGTTCTATACAGTATTCCAAATACATTAACACTCGTGACAAACATAAGAGATATACAATACACTGTATCAAACACAAAAATACATACAAAGACATCGTATTTATTAATGTATTTGGGATGGGAAAACAACAACACAGCAAAAACACCAAGATTTGTGTATTCACAAATGGAAAAAAATTACATAAATACGAAAACAAAATGTATATGTTTTCAACACACACTTCATCACTGGTCAAATACCTAACAAACATACAACACAAAGATACTACATTCGGTTTTTTTTGCCGAACATATAACACATTTATTTGAAGCTCGTCACTGAAGAGGAATTCAAAGACGAAGGAACTTAGCAAGGTTTGACAAATAAGAAGTAAAAAAACTACAAAAACCAATGCCAATCTGAAATACATTTTCAGTGTTTTTATTAAAAAAAAAAAGAAGGTACTTTCGAATTACCATTAGAATGATCGTATTTTGATGTTTTGTTGTTTTTGCTCTGCAGTTGACTGGTTTGAATTTTTGAATTTTTGAATTTTACGTTGCATTTGAAAAAGGTGGGTGGAGAGAAGGTGAATCGTGAAGAATATGGAAATGGAAGCTAATTTTGTGGAGCAGATTATGAAAGATATTATTATGAAATATATTTTCCCATTTAAGACCAAATTAAATGCCTATTTCTAAGGGATTTGTTTTACTGGTTACAGCTTCTGAGTCTATTTACTATACCGTAAATACACGCAATACATATGGTAATTAACTAAAAAGGTAGCTACGAAATGTAATAAATAAAATGGTAGTTACTAATGGTAAGAACCTATAATAAGGTAGTCATTCCTATAAGTTTGCCTTCTTAAGTGTAGTCCAAATTAACTTACCCAAAAGGTCGAGTCCAAGTCTCCAAGATACATTACTAGCCCAATAAAACCCATTATTAAGTGGACAATTTGCACTATTATCGTTCATACGGACTGGTCTTTAATTTTTGTCCCTCAATTCGCTGGTCATTAATTTTTGGCTTTCGTTTAAAAAGGTGACTGAAAATATACCGAGATTCTGGTTCGAAACCTAGCAGAGTTGAAAATAATAAAAAAAAATCGCAAGGTATAGGTTCATAATGAACCTATGCATATTCGGGTGAAGTTACATAAAACCTATGCCGGAGACGACAGACTTTGCCTTGTAAAGCAAACTTTTAGTTATGCCTGCAGACGTTTCGCAAAAGCTTTGCCTGGCTATTTTTTTATTTTTTTTGACTGAGCGGGGGTTCGAATCCAGAATCTCGGGGTATTTTCGGCTATCTTTTTAAGCGAAGGACAAAAATTAAAGACCAGCAATTTGAGGGACAAAAATTAAAGACCACCCCAAATAGAAGGACAATCCGCGAAAAAAAATGTCATTAAGTTATGTCAACAGTTAAATTGAGAGAGGAAACAAATTGTTTCGAATGTATGATATAATCTTAACTTTAATTGTACAAGATATTATTTATACAAAATTAAGTGGTATTGTGCATGTAGATTATAAAACAAGCGAATAGAAAAGGTTGTTTCAATTGGTTTAGCTACGACTCCATTTTTATGTAATCCATTTTGAGCTGATTGGATAATACTCTTATTAATTCAAGCCATTTTAAATCCGTCTAATTTGACCCAATGTACCCACTTGACGACCCTATACATGCTAGGCCTACGCCTAAGCATCAATAGGCCCAAATCGTAAGAAAATTACCGGCTAGCCAGTTTTTGGCCTGGTATTTACTTTTTATGCAACTTTTAAAATGGGGCAATTCGCGGCAATGCCCTTATTTTGGGGTGGTCTTTAATTTTTGCCCATCAAAATAAAAGTATTTAGTTTTTGCCCTTCGCCTAAAACCTCAGGGTTCCGGGTCCGAACCCCTGCTCAGGCGAAAATTAATAAAAAAAAATCGCTAGGCAGAGGTTGCCTACAAGGCAGAGTTTGCAGGAAAATTATGACCGATGGGGCAGAGTTATGCCTGATGGGGCAAACTCTGCCTTAAGGTAGAGTTTTGCAGGCACAAGTCTGTCATGTTCCTGATTTGAAGAAGAATTTGATCTCCCTGCGTACTCTGGATGAATAAGGCTACATATACATGAGCGAAGGAGGAACTTTGAAGGTGACTAAATGTTCTTTAGTCATGCTGAAAGGCAAGCTGAAGGATGGCCTTTACATATTGGAAGGAAGCACCGTTGTTGGCTCTGCAAATGCATCTACAGTGTAGTTATCTAATGATGACAAGGTAAGATTATGTCACATGAGATTGGGTCATATGAGCGCACGTGGACTGGAGATGTTGAGCAACCGTAACCTTTTGAAAGGTGAGAAGATCAGCGCACTTGAATTTTGTGAGCACTGCGTTCTAGGGAAGCAGAAGCAGGTCAGCTTCAGCACTGGCAAGCACAAGATAGGAGGGGTGCTAGACTACATCCATTCAAATTTATGGGGTCCCTTTAAACTTCCAATGAAGGGCGGAAAAAGGTATCTTCTCACTTTTATTGATGATTTCTCACGAAAGGTTTGAGTACGTTTTTTTAAGGCAATAAGTGATGCTTTTGAAGCATTTAAAGAGTGAAATATTTTGTTTAAGAATCAAAAGGAGCGAAAAATCAAATATCTTCGCACAGACAATGGCTTGGAGTTTTGCAGTGAAGAGTTTAATGATTTCTGCAAGGTTCATAGAATCTCAAGACATAGGATTGTCAGGCACACCCCACAGCAGAATGGAGTTGCTGAGAGGATGAACAGAACTCTTCTTGAAAAGGCTCATTGTATGCTCCTACAAGCCAAAATGTCTAAGGTATTTTGGGCTGAAGCAGTTCACACTGCTGCTCATATTGTCAATCGATCTCCAGCATTGGCTATTAACTTTAAGACTCTGAATGAGGTATGGTCAGCTGAACCCTATAACTAGTCATACTTACGAGTATTTGGGTGTCCAGCTTATTGTCATGTTAATGAAGGAAAGCTTGAACCAAGGGCTAAGAAGGCCATATTTGTAGGGTATGTGGATGGAGTAAAAGGGTACAAACTTTGGTGTTTGTCTTCACTCAAATTTATAGTTAGTAGAGATGTTACCTTTGATGAATCCTTTATACTTGATCCCCGTAAAGTTTTTGTGGATTTTCAGGAAACGAGACCAACGAGCATGTCACGACCCAACCTAGGGCCATGACGAGTGACCGAGCTTAACCTGCCCGATAACCCGACTTATGTTACTTGTACTCAAACATGGCATTCAACAGGGTTTATTTAACTAAGTCTGAAAGCTGTAAATAAAATACCGAATTCGACCTGCAACTCAAAACATCCCAAAGCATGATTATATATACATAACATATGACAAGGCAAGCTAACGAGGCTACCAACACTTCTGTACAACAAAATAATGGCCGACAAGGCCAAACAGTAACCATGACACCCACGCTGTTCGCAGACTACTAAAAGAGTATGACCGTGCATAAGTGATGGGACAGGGCCCCATCGTGCCTGCAATATATACACAAAATTTTACCAAAACAGGAACAGTCTCTGAAGCAAGTGGAGCTGTCTGACTCTCAGTGCTGACTCCTCCTAGGTAGCTGGATTGTCGAACCGCGTCCCTGAACCTGCGGGCATGAAACGCAGCCCTCGAAGAAAGGGGGTCAGTACGGAATATGTACTGAATATGTAAGGCATTACTGAATCATAAACAAGGAAAAGCATAACAGTAAACAAGTTTAGAAGCAACCCGGGAGTAACCTGGAATAGCATTTTAAACCGTGCCATACAGTACCTTACACAAATTCTAGCATACACAATATAAATACAGCATACACAAATTCTAGGATACCCCATATAAATATAGTAACACAATAGTCCCTTCGGACGGCCGCTTCCGGCTAAGAATGCAATAGTCCCTTCGGACAGCCGCTTCCGGCTAACAAAACAATAGTCCCTTCGGACAGCCGCTTCCGGCTTAATAATGATGGCCCCTTCGGGCAGCCGCTTCCGGCTTAATAATGATGGCCCATTCGGGCAGCCGCTTCCGGCTTAATAATGATGATGTCAACACAACTTATGATGCTATGGAGTGTAAATATACATCGTAACTGAAATGAAATAGTAAAATCTCGCACCCCCTTCGGAGTGGTTTTGAAAATCAACTTTATGTTTCCTTTAGTACAAAACTAATTTTTCTCGAAATCATTAGTAAACCATAAACACGTTTCAAGTCAATCCGAGTTAACATAAGAAAGTTATGGACATTATTCATCACGTAAACCTCTGCGAACGTTTCAAAGCAATCCGAGACCGCCTATGAAAGTTAGGGACATTAATCTTTATAGAACCCTTTTTTGGAATAGGGACTCTTTATGCTTTGCTCGTTATTCAATCATACAATAGGCTCGACTATACCAAGTATGCTCGTGTCAAGAAGTGAATAAGAATCGTAAACAAGCTCGGAATTAAAGAATGGAGTTACCCCGAGATGCGTATCATACCTTACTTAGCTCTAGGACATGCCAAAAGAAAGAAAGGGTGAGCCTTACATACCTTGCCCACTTCCTAAGCTAATCCGAACTTAAGTCCCGACTTTTGCAAGATCTACAACAATATAGTAGACGTAGATACCAAACATTAGCTATAGACACTTAAGAGTCCAATTCTAAACTAGCACTTCGTTTACAGAAATTTCGGCAGCATTTCCCCTGTAAATACAACCAACCCCGAGAATCTAACTCGGCCAAATCATCAACAACAATACCAACAACCATATTTCCAACTTCAACAGTTAATTCAGGACGCATTCTAACATCGGTAACCATTTCTATACAATTCGACGGCATTTCACTTATGTTCAAATTAACCACAACAATACAATCCAAAATCTTCCAACTTAATCAAGAACAACAACAACACATTCTTTTCTTTCAAATTCACGAACTACACTAACAATCTATACATTAGCAACTTCATTCTCATAATTACAAGAAACTATGTCAAAATCACATTAACTCCTTCAACAACACATAAACAATTTCAATCCCAATTTGAACCATTAAACCTTCATTTGCATCATAGAATCCACAACAACAACAACTAAAATACTAAGTAAAATTAATTCATCCTTTCTACACAACACCAACACCTACACGGCTACAACACAACACACCTAATTTCATGAATTTCATTCATTTCTACACACTACAACACATACAAATCACCCCTAGCACATGTAAAAGAAACTTAAACCTTACCTTCTCACGTAGCTTCTTAGCTTGGCTAGGGTTGTAAGTTACAAGAGATGAGTGGTTTGTTTGCTTCAACAATTACTCCACGTTAATAAGGGCCTTCCAATTGGTTGGAATATTAGAAGAAAATAATTTTTTGATCAAGATTTGAGAGCGTCAATTTTTGGCTACCATGGCCGAATACTCTCCTCTTTTTTTTTTTTCTTTCTTCTCCAAGCTTCTAAATTTGAAAGATGAATAAGTCTTGCTTGTGACTACTTATATATATATATATATATAAAGCTCCTACAAATACCAAGTATACACATGCCCTACTCATGGCTTGAAACAATTGGCCAAGCCATGAGTGGGGTCCACACAAGCCACACGGCCAAGTGTGGTGTTCATGACCAATTTTCTTCCTTTTATTTTCCCTTTTTATCCCTAACTTTTCCTCAATATTACCATGAACCACCTTGTGAATTTCCCTTTTTACCCCTATCCTTTCTTAATATTTCCATACCAATAATATTCATAAGCAACTTATTTGGTAAACAAGATCAAAATATAGTCTTTCCCTTAACTTGTCGCGACTATCTTGAAATATCCGAATATTACAAAATACGGGATATAACAGAGCAGGTGGAGGTTACTAAGGAAAAAGATCAAGAGACTCATGTTAAGGTTAAAGATGAGTCAAATGATGTAGATCTTGAAGAATTTGCTGTTAATAAACCATACACAATTATGAAAGGAAGGGAAAAGAGACGGATACGAAGATCGAAATGCCTTATAGATCAAGCAAATCTGATTGCATATGTGTTCGTAGCTGCAGAAGAAGAGATTATGGATCTGGAGGCCTCCTCATATGTTGAAGCAACTTCTTGCAAGGATGTTGCACAAGAATCAGACATGAGTCTTACTGAAAAGGCGAAAGGGGAAGAGGACAGTTGGATGCAAATGGGTCTACAGAAAGAAAGAGGGAATTCTGGAAGTGGAAGATGCTAGGTTCAAGGCGAGACTGGTTGCAAAGGATTTCAGTCAGAAGGAGAGAATTGACTACAATGAGATTTTCTCTCCAGTTGTAAAGCATAGTTCAATTTGCGTACCACTAGCATTGGTTGCACAATCTGACTTGGAGCTTCAATAACTTGATGTCAAAACTGCTTTTTTACATAGTGATATAGAAGAGACAATTTCTATGGATTAGCCTGAAGGTTTCCTAGCTGAGAGAAAAGATGATCATGTATGCCAACTGAAGAAGTCTTTGTATAGTTTGAAGCAATCCCCTAGACAGTGGTACAAAAGGTTTGATGCATTCATGACTACACATGAATTCTCAAGGAGTGCATTTGATATATGTGTGTATCACAAGAAGATGTCTGGTAACTCAATGATTTGTTTACTGTTGTATGTTGATGATATGCTTATTGCTGCTAACAACATTACAGAGATAAATGCTTTGGAGAATTGTTAAGTAAGGAATTTGACATGAAGGATTTAGGAGCTACAAAGAAAATTCTTGGTAAGGAGATTTCAAGAGAATATGGTGTTGTACATCTTTCTTAGAAGAGGTACATTGAAAGGGTTCTTGAGAGATTCAATGTGCATACATGCAAGCCTGTAAGTACACTGTTAGCTCCTCATTTTAAACTTTCAGAGTTACAAATGCCTCAGTCCGAAGATGAGGAAGAGCATACGTCAAAGGTTCCTTATGCCAGCGTAGTTGGTAGCATAATCTATGCTATGGTATGCACACGTTCAGATATTTCTCAATCTTTAAGTATGGTAAGCAGATGCATGTCCAACCCAGGAAAGAAGCATTGGGAAGCTGTCAAGTAGATATTGAGATATCTCAAGGGAGCTTCTGATGTTGGTCTGATCTTTCAAAAAGGTGTTGGAGGTATTTCAATTCTCGGTTATGTGGATTCTGACTATGCAGGTGATCTTGACAGAAGGAGGTGCACAACTGGATACATCTTTACTCTTGTTGGTAGTGTCATTAGTTGGAAATTGACTCTGCAGTCGATTGTCGCTTTGTCTACGACAGAAGCAAAATACATGGAAGTAGCAGAGGCGGTGAAAGAAGTTATCTGGTTTGAAAGGTTTGGTGGCGGAATTGAGTTTGGTTCAGCAAGAATCAACCCTTAGATGTGATAGTAAGAGTGCTATTCATCTGCTTAAAAATCAGAGATTTCATGAGCGCACTAAACACATTGTTGTCAGATTTCATTTTATTCGAGATGTCGTTGAAGAGGGAACTATCAAGGTCGTAAAAGGTTATCACAGACGATAACGCTGCAGACATGTTGACCAAGACAGTCTCGTTCGCTAAATTTCCACACTACAAGGGCTTAGCGGGAGTACGCATCAACTGATGCAACTCCGAGAGAACCGGTATTAAGTGAAGGTCGTATGTTCAACAATGGTTTGATTCTTCTTGTTTCTTACAATGGGGTTGCCCAGTAAGCTTAGAAGTTTTGGCCAGATTTGTTCGTACGCATGCTCGGAACGCAAACCAAGGTGGAAATTTAAAGAGTTGGTTTTTGTTATGTGATAGAAAAACTCACGTGTTAGATGATTTTCTATTAATTGGAGCCAAAGAATGCTCAATTACTTGGAGGCAAACGATACTTGGAGCCAAAGGATGCATTGATTGGAGCCAAAGAATGTTAAGATGTGGAGGGGAATTGAAGAGTTCGCGTACAACACTTGTAGCCCAAGTCATTTTATACCTATAAAATGAGAGGCAATTCTTCTTTGTTCATCATCCCAAAAATCATACAATCCTTTATAGTGAGTAGAGATTTAAGAGAGCAATTCTCTTAGGTAATTGGAAAATCTCCCCTTCTCTTGTTAATAATAGGGAAAATGGTTCAAAACACGCTTAAATTATAGCCAAAATTGTCATAACACACATCAACTTTGCGGGGGTCCTATGACCCCCTGGACTTATTTTTTGTGTATTATTTACGCTTTCAAACGGACAAAGTCACCCAAACTCATTTGAGTGTATGCACGCGCTCATAAAGTTAAACCAGACGGGTCATTTTCATTATTTTCTTTTCCAAAATTTGAAATCCAAAATTCTCTCTCACCTTCCACTTGATTTCTACCATTTTAATCACTCAAATACCATTTTATTCTTAAATCAGTGTGAATCACAGTTGAACTAAGTTTAGGTTGTAACATCGCGGTGGATTTTGACCCGAAATCATCGATTTATCTTCAAGGTTGTGTCAAAATTTTAGTGAACTAAAAAATACCAGGTTAGTCGTGTTCTCTGTCACTATTATATGCGTAAAGTTTGTTTTTTTCTATATTATATAGGATTTGTGACATTGTCGTATGAATTTCTAGGGTTTGTTGAAAAATTATGGGTTTTTCCTAGTTTAAATTGGGGTTATTAGAGTTAAGAGATGTGTAATCTTATGTTGTGTAGTATTACTGTTGTAAGTGCGTCCAATTTATTTTCACCCCAAAATCTGATTTTATACATTGTTTGGCCCTGTATTGTCACATGTCTGAATTTAATTGTTGTTGACCATCTATTGTTATTGTCTATGTGTGGTACTAATTATTTGTACTATTATTGAATTGTAATTTCAAGTATGAGTGGGTTTGTATCAGTAACATTGAGATGGTATCATGGTGGGGTTTTGGATGTTAGTAGTGGGGAACCAAAGTATGAGGGTGAATAAATAACCGAGTTTTTTGATATTGATGTGGATAGGATGTCCTTTTTTGAACTAAGGGATTATATTAAAGAACTAGGGTATACTACAAGTTGTACATTTTGTGTTAGGAGGCCTAATAGTGACAGTGTTGTAGAAATCCAAACTGATAGGGACATTTTGGAAATTTCACAAAGTTTTGAAAATGGGGATAATATTGAAATCTATGTCTGTCACATGGTTGATAATTTAGATAATGTAGATGGTCTCATTACTTTGTTGGAATACACTAGCCCCAATAAGGAATTTTTGGTTGCTTTTAATGAAGAAAGGGATGGGGGTATCCAAGAAGGGGATGGGTTTGCTTTTAATAAAGAACCAGCAGCTACTGAAACTGTTGCACCTGCTGAACTAGTAGCTGCTGAAATTGTTGCACCTGCTGCTGAAACTGTTGCTTCTGAAGATCCATTAAGTAGTGAATTTCCTATTCTTGAATCTGACCAGTCCATTAATGATAGTTCCGAGTCTGACCAAGCTGAACTATTTAATGAACATGATGTTGAACATGAAAGTGATGATATTCATGAAGAATGCATAAATTTGAGGGCTGAAAGGAGGTCATATTAGAGGAGAAAAAGAAGAGAAAGGATACCAAATGACCCTGGAGAAATTCCTGTTGGTGAAGTTGGTCCAGATCTGGGCTTCGATGAAACTGCTACTCCTGATACAAGCTTGAAAGGTAAGGTTACTGGGGATGAGCCAGTGTATGTCAGTTCTTATGCATATAGTGTTGAATCAGATACAGATGATGAGTCAGGGTTTAAGAGGGCTAGGAGAAGGCTAATTTTTTTATAAAACTGTTGAAAAAGTGATGTGGGAGTTGGGGATGGTTTTTGAGGATGTGAATGATTTTAGGGATGCTGTTACAAAATATGCACTTCAAAGGGGTGTGCAGTTAGAGAAATTTGTCAATGAGCCCAAAAAGGTTAGAGTGAGGTGTAGGGATGGCTACCCATGGCTGCTATATGCAAGTCTTGATAAGAAGTCTAATGATTTCCTGATCAAAATCTACAATCCTAAACATAGGTGTGTCAAGACTACTAGAAATTACATGTGCAATGCTAAGTACTTGTCTAAGCATTACAAGAATAGAATTACAGAACAGCCAAACATTAGGATTTTCAAGTTTCAGCAGTTGATTAGGGAACAACTTAACATACATGTTGGAAAAACCACTGCCAGAAGAGATAGAGCTAAAGTACTTCAGGAAATCATGGGTGATCATGTGTTAGAGTTTGGAAGAATATTTGACTATAGAGATGAAATGATGAGGACTAATCCTTGTTATACCCCATTTAAACGGGTTAAAGTAGCGTACAACATATTGGTGATTCCTATTTTGCTTTATTTTAAGGAGTCACCACCTAATTGATTTTAAGGTGAATTAGGGCACCTAATTATTAACTAAGGTAAAGCTAACTAAACCCGTTAATGGTCGGCTTAAATTTTAATTCTAGGTAAGGGTTCTAATTATCCTAAAGGGAAGGGGTTAGGCATCCTTTAGAATCCGTTAATTACGGTTTACCGGCCAAACTTAGGTTAATTAATTAACGTTAAATAGAGTGCTTAAATTTTAGAAATGGCTTACAAATATTGCTAAAGTTTTAAAGGAAAATAATGTTAGTTAAAATAAGATTTACAGAAAATATAGTAATTTGTATAAAAGAAGAACTTTAAAGGCTATTTTAAAATAAGACTTATAAAGGTTTTAAGGTTTTAAAGAAAGAATATAATAATGCTAATTAAATAGACTTGCAGAATAATTTGCACAAAAAGAGACTTCAAATGCTATTTAAAATAAACTATAAATATTGCTATGCTTTAAATAATAATGCTATTTAAAATAAGATTAGTAAATGTTGCTAAGGCTTTAAATAATAATGCTATTTAAAATAAGATTTGCATAAAAATATATAAGTAGAAGAAAATGGGTTTATGCAGCGTTTTAATAAATATTTGAGATAATTCAAGTGGCGAGGTATTAATTGGTTTTGCATTTTAAGAATATAAACAAAAATACAAAAATAGCTGATGAGAGTTTTCTTTATTATTTATTAACTATGCTTTAAAAATATGCGTAATTGACTCAAAACTTGAAGAGTTATTTATGAAATATATTTGAGTTTATGTTTACGTATTAGTGATGTTTTTGAAATTTCTAAGATAGTAAGAACATAATATGATTCCCTTAACTCAAAATATGTAGTCATGCTATTTTGCAAATCAATTATTCCAATAAAAATAAATATTATATATGCTATAAATATAAAAAGAAACTTATGAGACTAATGGTGAATTTCTCTCTTAAATTAACTACCCATTATGCTAAAGCTAACCCACTAATTTTTCTAAGGTTCATCTAAACTAAGAAAATAAAACAAAGTAAAAGGTTAGTTGCACAATACAAATTAAATGCATGAAAATAAAATAAAAGAGCAAATCATATCAAATGGGCCCAGCCCGTTTTGGGACTGCTGGATCTATTTGTTGTTGGGCCTCGGCCCAACAATTTTTATATTGTTGCGGATAGGGCTGCTGTTGTTAGGCTTAGCCCAAAAATTTTATTTTGCTGCACAGGAATGACTCAATAATTTTATGTTGGGCTTTGGCCCAGAAGTCCTCTTTTAATAGCTGTTGTGGACTGTTTCTGCTATTGGGCCTCAGCCCAGAATTTTTGCTTGCTGTGGATAAGGGCTGGACAGAGATGACTTGAGCGAGATTATGTTGGGCTTTTAGCCTAACACCGAATACGGGAGAAGAGCGAGTCCCTCGGACTCGTATGCGGTGGTCATGCAAAAAATGAAAGGAAAAGGATTAGTATGTAATAAAAGACTACGGCCTAAATAAAGAAACTAAGTATACAGATTGAATCAGCATATAACATAATAGTAGGACACTTAGAGAAAACTGTTCAACCCAAATAAGATAATGATAAGGAAACAAACTGAAGCCTATGTGATCACTGAATAAACGTAGGCCAAGTAGGGTCATACTCAATATTTTTGAACAGAGGCTTAGTGAATAAAGAAAGGAATTCCCCAAAATTATCAACACTTAATAGTAGATTTAACTGTCTAGGATGATACGTTCAATATACGCTAGATATACCGTCATATACATGTTAAGATAAATGTACAGAGTTGCATATACTCTGTGTATATGAGTATATACCCTCGGTATACTACAGCAATTCAGTCACATAAGAGAAGAAATAGGAAAGAGCAATCATGCTAAGTCGTTTAACACACAAAGAACCCTATGTAGGTATCATCAAAGACCAAAATGGAAACAAACAAACCACCAGACCATATGATTAGTTGTTGGTACAGATTTCAGTCCCAGTTATGAAAAAAAAGTACGCTGGTTTAGGTGATTGATTATTTGGGAAAGGAAGAATTGTTTAAAACTTCAACATGAACAAAATCACAATCAATTGTTGTCTCACCACCAATTTTTAGAAAAGGATATGTTGGGTTGTATATAACTCATATTTGGGTCATTATGATTCCTATTGAGGCCTATACATGTTATATCGACATTCAATACATAAAGTGTGCACATTCTCGATTCCAAGTTAAACAAAAAATAGGACCGAATCCTTCAATTACCACCAAGATAATTTCCTATATTAACCTCCTAATAGGAGTCGAAACAGCAAAGCATGGAAAGATGGAAGAGATCACGAAAAGAAGCTATTAACACGCACATGGCCACATCAAAACAATAACCAAAAGCTGTTTATCAAAAAGGTCAGTTTGCTCATATAAGTGGG
Source organism: Lycium barbarum (assembly GCF_019175385.1). Lineage (NCBI taxonomy): Eukaryota > Viridiplantae > Streptophyta > Magnoliopsida > Solanales > Solanaceae > Lycium > Lycium barbarum. The sequence continues at coordinate 14,588,177 of NC_083340.1, forward strand.
AAAGGGGAAGGGACTGTACGAGTCCAAATTCCAGTTTTTGTACTTAAAATTCAGAGGAGAGAAGGTGAGGGGAGATATGAGAGTGTCCTAGCCATATCTTGATGAAATAAACAGAAAATCAGAGTTCACACATTAACAGGTGACATCTTCCTGTTTCAACTCACACAATAGAACTTCGCATATAGGCAAGTGATTAGAGTTTTAGCCACGGCGGGTTTGTTTCTAGGATCAGATAAATGATTTAGCATGCTATCTTCCTTTTGTGAAACATAGGAGAACACAGGACAGGTAGAATTCAAATTCTTGGTAAAAAGACAAATACTACTCCATACTCCCAGGGTTTGTACATCATTATTATCTCTTAGATCCTATTTTTTTTCTAACTCCTAATATATATGATTTTAACAAGACAGACCTCACGCAGACCTCACAAGCATTTGATTCAAAATTGATCATGCATCAATCAACTAATACAATAGAAAAATAATAGAAATGAGCTTGTGATTAGATCACATGAGCTATTTAAGAGTATGAACTAAGCCTAACGATGCAGTAATACTTAAACATGGATTAAATCAAACTAAAGTATAACAAAATTGGGCTAACGACATGATAACTACTAGATTACCAACTAAACAATACAATACGGCTGAACCCGAAACAATGCTAAAAAGCTAACACAACTAAACATACTTGAAACCATTAACGAACACAACTAAATAAGAACGACAACCAACACACATAAGCAGATATTGAACAAGTAATTAAAAGCTACCATAATAACATCCTAGAACAGAGCTAAGCGGGGAAACAGCTATAAATTCGAGATAACTAAAAAGAGAAGATTCACTGACCTTCTTCGGGTGCAGCGAAGTGGGTGCGGGGCTTCGATATCCACTCGAACACTACAAACCTCCAGATTTGCGTGCACTCGGATTCGAAACACTGAAACGGGAATAAAATGCGTAGTATTTTGAATCAATATCACAAGGAATTATGCCAACTAATATTTTAGAGGAATTTGGGCGACTGACCAGATCTTAATTTCTAGGGAATTTATGCGACTACAAAAAAACCTCTAATTTTAGGGATTTTCCAAGCATCTAAAAGACTCTCCCTCTTTTATGGAATTCCGCAGCTAAAAAGGCTTTTTTTTTTTTGTTTTTTGGAATCTCGGCCGCTAAAAACCCACCCCTTGTAAACATACGAAAACGATTATTTATAGGCCAAAGACTAGGGTTTGGGCCAGGGTTTGAAAAATTGAAAATTAGGCGGGATTTTTTTAGGCTCAACGTTCAGATTTCAGACCTTGAATCAGAAAAATCAAGAAGTAGACAAAAACTATTCAAACTTTTGTACCCGAAAAATCAAAAGAGACTGATAAGAAAACGATTTCAGCTCATAAACGGACAAAAGCTCATTAAAGATTTTCAGATCAAACAGAAAAGAAAGAAGAAAACAAAAATCAAAACTCTTTCTATGGTTAAATCCGAATAGGGGGAAGTACAGAGGCATTAATTCATTCCCGAATTTGTCTATGCATGGCCTGGGGGAGGCGAAATGTGACTGTGATGTTGCAGTTTTCATCGACGAAGAGAGAATGAGTGACGAGAGAGAGAAGCGGGAAAAGAGAGAAAGAGGGGGGAGGGGCGGCGGATCTGAAGGTAAGAACCCTAAGGATTTCATTTTTGTTGAAAGGTAATCGGGTCGGGTCGGATGACGGGTATTGGGCTGGTGGCTTGTGGGCTGGTTGTTTTTAAAATAAGTAGTGGGTTGGCGAGTTGGGCTGGTGAATAAAACGAATTGGCTTTTAGCCCAAATGGTTTTAGGACTTAAATATGGACTGCATTAATATAAAATATGTAATTATTAGTGCTCAGATAAAAAATAGAAATTACATTACGTCGCAATAGCCGTGCAATAATATTTTGCAAGTCAACCGTAAATAAACGCTAGTATTTCACTGTGCAAAAATAAATGTGATGCGCGTGCGTAGGACGGTAAATATGCTGAAATGCTATAATGCGAATTGTAATAATACTGGTAATAGTGATAACAGCAAAAAATAATAATAATAACAATAATAATAACAATAATAATAATAATAATAATAATAATAATAATAATAAGGATAAGTGACAAAATAATAACAGCCGGTGACTGCAATGGAATAATGAAATGCCAGTATTAATAAAAGCTAGTAATTGTAGTAAGATATAAATAATTATTTTTAAAAAGTTACTAAAAAAAAATATTAGAAGAGTAAATAGGTATTTCGAAGGAAAGGTGGGACAAAATTGGGTGTCAACAATCCTGGGAGTACTTGTGTTGTTAAGGTTGATGACTCTGGTTAAAGTGGTAGGTTGGTGTTTGAAATTTATTATATTTGCTTTGATGCTTTGAAAAAATGTTTTTTAGGTGGTTGTAGGAAATGTATTGGTTTGGATGGTTGTTTCTTAAAGGGAATAACCAAAGGACAACTATTGGTTGTTGGATCTAAAGATGCTAATAATCAAATGTTGCCTATTGTTTGGGCTATAGTGGAATATGAGAATAAGAACACTTGGACATGGTTTTTGAAATTGTTGATAGTTGATTTGGGAATGGGAGATGGCAGCAACTACACAGTGATATCAGACATGCAAAAGGTATGACAATCACTTTTATTTTTCTTCATTTAGTTTCTGTCCATTCATATATAACTGTTTCTCAAAATTTGTAGGGGCTTCAATCAGCTATGAAAGAATTGTTACCACTGGTGGAGCACAGGATGTGTGCAAGACATATCCTAGCCAACTGGGCAAAAGAATAGAGAGGTTTTCAAAGAAGGAATCAATTCTAGAAGTGTGCAAAAATCACCTTTGAAGGAGAGATGAAGATAAATCTGGACAAAATGAAACAGCTTGGTACTGCCAAGGATGGTAAGGATATTGTTGCAGATTTACTGTACTACCCACCTGAAACTTGGTGTAAACTGTACTTTAGAACTGACATTAAGTGTGATAGTGTGGACAATAATATGGCTGAGAGCTTCCATGCTTGGATTTTAGGACCAAGGGATAAAACCATTATCACTATGTTTGAAGAGATTAGAGTGAAGGTAATGACTAGAAGAGGTCAGTTGAGTCAATTTCCAAAAACATGGTTAACCAGTATATCTCCAATAGCACTAAGGGTACTAGAAATCAACATAAAGAAGTCAATGGAATGTAATATTGATTTCAATGGTGAGAGAGGGTTTGAAATTAGTGATGGGCCATATCAACATACTGTTGATTTGAGAAACAGAACATGCAGTTGTAGGTCCTAGATGCTCAAGGGAATACCATGTCCACATGCCCTTGCTGCCATATTATATAAGAAGTATGAACCCATTGAGTTTGTTGATAGCTGCTACAGTAAGGAGACCTACTTGAGGACTTACTGTCATTTTCTTCAACCAGTCACCAATATGAAAATGTGGCCTGAGTCCAATAACCCCTATGTTGCACCACCAGTTGTAAAGCCTATGCCAGGCAGACCAAAGAAGGTCCGGAGAAGAAAAGCCACGGAGTCAAAAAGATATGGTAAGTTGTCAAGAAAAAGAGTTGACATGACTTGTAGCATCTGTCATGGTAAAAACCATAATAAAAGAGGCTGTCCTTTGAAGGTATGAGCTTTTAAAGTAAACTCTATTTTTTATACTATTTGTAGTAATGGTTTTGATTTGACACTACTGTTTTTGGTAGGATTCTGGTAGAACAAGCTTTGGTAAGGGACCAGATATTGCTGCAGCATCTCAACCAAGCTTAGGTAATGGACTAAGTGACTTTGCTGAATCAAGTGCTGCACCTGCAAGAGCTAGGGGAAGGCCAAGAAAGCCAACTCGAACTTCTGAAGCACCAGCAAGAGCTAGGGGAAGGCCAAGGAAAAATCCATTAAATTCTGATGCACCAGCAAGAGCAATGCCAAGAACTTCTGAAGCAAGTGCAAGGCCAAGGAGTACTTCTCAAGCACCAACAAGAGCAAGTGCAATGCCAAGAAGTACTTCTCAAGCACCAACAAGAGCAAGTGCAATGCCAAGAAGTACTTCTCAAGCACCAACAAGAGGTATGGGAACAAGGATGACAACCATTACTTCTAAATGGTTTGAAAATGCAACAACTTATGTTGCACCTGTTGCAGCCAATGCACCTGTCCAACCTGCTGCTTCTCAGTCTAATGTGAGTAGGGGAAGACCAAGAAAAACCTCTCAAGCTTCTAGTGTTGCACCTGTTGCAGCCAATGCACCTGATCAACCTAGTGCTTCTCAGTCTAATGTGAGTAGGGGAAGACCAAGAAAAGCCTCTCAAGCTTCTAGTGTAACAGTTGTTGACAATGAAATAAGAAGAACTACCCCTTATAAAAGGCCTAGGACTGTTGGAATGGGTATATTTGTTGCAGAAAATGGATTTACAACATACAATGTAAGAGCTGAAATAGTTGTTGGAATGGGTATATTTGTTGCAAGTGAATTTACTAACTAAAAACAACTATTTTGCTTTGTCTACAGCATGGCTTGCCAAGTAGTAGGATAATTGATGCTGCTCCAAGAAAGCATATAAGGTCGGCTAATGTTATTGGGGACCTTGGTCACAAAGCAAGGACTGGAGTGAGATGGAAGGGCAAAGCAGCAATGACATCAAGCCAGCTTGGAGAGATGAGGGTAAAGAGAAGGAAAAAAGTGACAGCAACCCAGAACTCACAAACAAAGGATCTATGAAAGTAGTGTTAATATGTTGGTAGTTGCTAGAACAAGTTAATGTAGTTGGCAGTTTTTGCAGTTGATAAACAAACTAAAGTAGTTGTATTTTAGATGCTTGTTTTGTGACATTATGCTACTGCACTTGAATGTTGCATTATCGTGAATGTGATGCACTACTTTTGTACAAACTTATATTGGTGCAATTGTTTATATATACCAAGGTCTGCTTCTATTAGTAAGTTCTGTCTCTTTCAGCGTTTGATTGGTGCACATGTTTAATGTCCAGAATGTCTGTTTCTTTTTGAAATTGTTGGTGCACATTTTTAATGTCCAGAATGTGCAACCTATGTTGATGCAGCTGTTTCATGTCCAAAATGTGCAGTTTATGGACCAAGTGAAATCTAGTCAAGCATTTGAACCACATTAATGTTGCTCACCAAATCTGGTCAAGCATTTTGAACGAAATTAATGTTGTTCACTAAATGTGGTCAAGGTTTTGACCGGATTTAAAGGTGGTCAACAAGAGCTAAGGTGGTTGGGGGTTAAGTAGTGGGTAATTTATTGTAAAACACATTATAAATATAGGCTTTCACTCACACTCTAATACTATCAAATAGCATTCTACGCAGCCTCTAACATGAGCCTTAATTCGAAAATGGTAGCTTATTTTGAGAAAAAATTGACCAAATCATATGTCGAAAAGGATGATTTCGTAAGTGTTCATCTAATTTATTTGTTATTTTCAATTGTTATTTTAGTTTTAGTAATCACATGTTTTTTGGCAGATCCTTCCAAGTAGCATTCTTGAATTTCTCCCAGACGATGACCGTGAAACTGTCGTAATTTCTTAAAGAGGTGCGTACAAAATGAAATACAAAGTTGGTACTCATACGCGCCTCTATCATGGATGGAAAGAATTTATAGATGCTAACGGATTCAAGACAGGGGATGTATTGTGTTTCAAGGCCTGTGACGCTGCTAGGGACCGAATACACTTCCTTGTTGAAAAAAAATAGGAGATCATAGAAATAGATTAGATTAGGTCTCCGTGTTTTCAATTTAAGCAAGGTTTATGTTGGAGCACATGTAACACCTTTGCTTTCTAAATTAAAGGGATTTCATTCATCAACTTCGAACTTACATTAAACACAAAACAAAAGAAAACTAAAAAGGATTTCATAACATACATTAACCACAAGACAAAAGAAAAGGGAAAAGTAGTTCCTAACTAACATTAACAACAACACAAAAGACATTTTTCCAAGCACTTCCTACCTTACATTAAGCACAAAACTAAAGCATTCAACTTCTATCCTCGCATTAACCAACTGATCCAACTAGCAAAACAAAACAAGATACAAAATGTGAAAATCAAATTAGAGCTAAAGTTGTTGATCCCCTTCTTTTTCGATTTTATCTCTTTTGAATTTTCAATTTTGGCCAGATTGATCACACTTGATTGTTCTTCCATCTCTTTCATTTTCTTATCACTTGAGGCAGATTGTTCTTCCATCTCAATCTCTTTCAACATCTCGGCAATTTCGGAGCTTCCACATCTTCCTTCCATCTCCTTAATTTTCTTCTTTTTTGAAGCTAATTCTCCGCGCATCTCCTTCATTTTGTTCACCAACTTTGGAATAATGTATTTCGATCTTTCATCAACTTTGGAAAGATCCCTCCATCGAAAAAATTTACACTTCTTCGAACCATAGTAGGGGCAAGACCAATATCTTCTTCCGGGATTCTTGTCGGACCAGGAAGTCTTCAATGGGAGCAACAGACCATGATTGCATCGCACCTCGGCATTCAACATTGGATCTTCATTGTCCATACAAAGCTTATTCAAATCCAATCTTGTTTCTTCCATAGCTAACCTGAATTTTTAAACACAAATTTGGGGAAAGAAATTGTAAGAATCCAATCTTGGGTAAGAATTGAAACATAAATAGAATAAATTTACCACAAAATTTGGGGAAGAACTCAATGTGGAAGAAGAGAACAAGTTCTAGCCGTTTGTGAGGATTTGATAATGGATTTGGAGAACTAAAAACGTTATTGGACGGCCATGTGGAAAATATACACTGATCCATATAGTTTTTATCTTCTCTTACGCGCTGAAGGAGAGTAGATTCACCTGCTTGTCCAGGTCACCGTTTGAAAGCGTAAATAATACACAAAAAATAAGTCCAGAGGGGTCATAGGACCCCCGCAAAGTTGAGGTGTGTTATGGCAATTTTGGCCATAGTTTGAGTGTGTTTTGAACCATGTTCCCTTAATAATATAAAGACAACTGTTCTCTGGTAGACGTAGGATCACTAAAATGAAAAAAATAGAAGTGTGTAGTACTGTCGAAGCATCAGCTCTAGTAAAATCGAAAAGACACTCAATCATCGACGGCGATGGGATGAATATAGTCCTTTCATTCCTAATTATATATTTCATATTCGAGTATCTAGAGTGCAAGTTTAGTGGCGTAGTGCATGAGACGAAGGTGGAAGTGAAGCTAGAGGAACAAGTCATACCTAAGAGAGGAAGCTTCAAGTATCTTGGGTTCGTAATTCAGGGAGACGGGGAGATTGACGATGATGTCACGCATTGCATTAATTGGAGGGGGTAGATGAAATGAAGGCTTGTCTCCGGGGTATTATGCGATAAGAAGGTGTCACCAAGCTAGGCTTGAAGGAAATTTCTATATAGTGGAAGTTAGACCAACATTGTTGAATGGGGTAGAGTGTTGGCCAGTCAAGAATGCCCAGGTTCAGAAGATAAAGGTAGCTGAGATGAGGATGCTCAGATGAGATTTGATTAGGAATGAAGTTATATGGGACAAAGTGGGAGTGGCATCAGTGGCAGACAAGATGAGGGAAGCGAGACTGGGGTGGTTCGGGCATGTGAAAAGGAGGTGCAAGGATGTACCAGTAAGGAGCTACGAGAGGTTGGCGGTAGCAGGAGTTAGGAGAGGTAGAAGTAGGTCGAAAAGAACTATCGGGAGGTGATTAGAAAGGACATGGCACAACTTCAGCTGACTGAGGAGATGATCCAGGATAAGAAGGCATGGAGGTCGAGGATTAGGATAGAAGGTTATAAGGTAGCTAAGTGTTGTCGACTTCTGTGCCTGAAGGGAGGGGCGGGTCTCCTCCTCTCCTCTTTCCTTTTAGTAGTATTATACCGTTATCGCGTAGTTTCTTGTTCCTTGATGTGTATTACTATCTGTTGCCATATTTTTTCTGTATCTTGCTATTTTGCTATCTCTTTTCTGACATTATTGTGTCAGGTAATTTTTTTGAGCCGAGGGTTTGCTGGAAACATCCTCTCTACCTCACAAAGATAGAGATAAGGTCTGCGTACATCCTACCCTCCCCAGACCCCGCTTGTGGAATCACACTGAGTTTGTTGATTGAGTGTTGAAAATGGAAAAAAATTGAATTTCTTTTGAAAGGAAATACTTTCCCTTTTAATTGATCTTACCCGACATTCATTTAGATCTGTTGGGCCTCAAAACCAGCGTCAAATATCGAATAAAAAGACAAAAAGTCTTAGTAGAATTATAGTGCACGGTGTAAGGCCATTTGCACCCTATAACCTTGTTGCTTGGAACGCCATTTGAATCCCTTCAAGTCTTTTGGGTCTTTAGTCCCTTCTTTCTCATTGCCACTGTGGGATTTTACTTGTCCCTTTGCACTTTCAGATCGATATGTGGTTTGGTTCCTTCAAAAATATATAGCATTATACTTAAGTTGACAAAAGTATAAGTTGTATATCAATCCATCGATGAAATTGAATCGTAACTAGTAAATCATAAATATTTAATTAATTTAAGAATCAAGTATACTTACACAAATCATATCCTGAAATCTTAAAATTATGTGATGACGAATTCGACCTTTACTCTTACCTGCGTCAAGCATGTGCACTCGTATCCAAGCGACATAGCCAGTGACTACTGGAAATCAACGGCAAACAAAAAAAGATTTTTAGCTGTGACTAGCTACTAGAGTAAATTTTTTTGTTTTTAGAAGATATATAATTGTAATTTCTTCTTTACCATAAATATTTTTTTATTTCTCATTCAGTATCTGTTTTGATGCCCAATTAATAAGAATTCATGTCTAGAAGTCCTACTTTGGAGGGTAAGAACTCCGTATCAAAGCCAACTCCATTGTTAGTATTTGAACCCGAGGCCTCTAATTAACAATGGACGAGTATTTATTATTCCACCACAACCTTGATTAGAGTGTTAATCTGTTCCACCTTAGCATTAATCAAAGTCAGACCTTAGTTAGAATAAATTGATGTGTTTAGTCATTAGCCTATTTGAGGATGTCTTCTTAGAAATTTGATAAGATCAGATGATTATCTTAAAAATATATATATATATATATATATATATCTGTCCTTATTAACTCGTAAAATCGTGATTATGTAAATCTTGACTAAATCCTTTTTTAGTCACGTTTGAATCTAAAATCATGCGGATTATTATGATTTGTACAAACTACAAAGTGTCTACTCATTTTCTTTAATATATAGCCACTTGTTACCTCAATTTTTCTTAGAACTTTTTAGTACTTGTTTGTTGGAAGAATTTCCAAAATTTTGTCTCCATTATATATCAGTTTTATGACAAAACTTAAACGTCACTATTATTCTGATAGTAAATTATCACGCACGAAATTATAAAATATTTCTTCTACTCCCCCAAAAAAAAAAACGATGAAACTGAAAAAATTGAACTCTTGCAAATATTAATTTGAGGAACCCTACAATATTTAGTCATTTTTCCTTGGAATCCTCTTAGAAACCAGATTGACCAAAAGGGAGGAAAAAACTCTAATCATTCCTCTAATATGCTAAGATCTAAATTTGTTATACGTACATTATACCGATAGATTATAATTATGTCATCCTAGTCACCATTAGTCTCATAAGAATGCACATTTTCGCACATCTGATGATAGTAGAATAAGAGCCCGTTTGGATTGGCTTATAAGTTGCTTAAGCTATTTTCAGCTTTTTTGAGTGTTTGGCTGGCCAGCTTAAAGTCATTTTGTGCTTAAAATAAGCCCAAGAAAATAATTGGGCTCATTTGGCTTAGCTTATCTAAAGCAGCTTATAAGCTGAAAACAACTTATAAGCCAAAAAAAAATAAGTTAGCCTACTCCAACTTTTTTTTTTCCAGCTTATAAGCTGTTTTTTTAAGCCCATCCAAACAGGCTCTAAGAGATATTGTTTTCATGCCTTAAACCTATGACGTCCGTTAGAAGAATAAGTTGTGTCGTCAAGCTGATCCCATTTTGTATCATCTCTTGGGCAAGTTCATCTGTTATAACCGTGTTAATATTCTAATTTTTGAAACTACATCTCTTAATATTAGAAAGAATGAGTCATTAACAAACTTGGCATATAATAAGTGACGTTATTAAAGTAGAATTTCGTTGTGAATGAGGTTATAGACTTATATTTTCCCTTTCTTTTGAATTATAGGAGTATTTACTTATGTTACGTTAAAACTTACTTATGTAATGTTGGAATTTGATATAAGAGTATTATGTTTAAAAAAATTCTTTTGGATTTTGAATTTAGGTTATATTTTCGATTTTATAAATATTTGCTTTAGTACTATTAACTTGTTATTTCACATTGCATGTTGTTTATTTTTCACTTACAGATAGAATTATTGTCAAACATTTGAATGGTATGGCATTATATTTTTAAATATTCTTTTTTTGTCAAACATCCAATCCCATGATGTTCTCACAAAAAAGGTATGCTTTTAAGTTTTATAATCAATTAAAATAAAAATATTATTAATTTGAAATTATATATCAATTATTTTTTACAATATTAGTTACAAATATATGATTTATAATTAACATATTTTCAAGAAACAATGTATCATTAAATAACTAATTTAATATCATTTATAAAGGCAATATTTTTAAAATATTAATTTTAAATTTTTTATAATTAAATTTTATTTTTAAATTAAACTAATTGTGTAATTGCACTTGTGCAACCAAACAGCACGCTTGTAATTACATTGTAATTACATTATGACAAACAAACAGGTCGTTGTAATTACAATACTATGTAGTTACTAGGCTGTGTAATTACTAGGGTAGTAATTACACCAATTCCAATTACCAGGTGGCTTTCCAAACAGGCTCTAAATGTATTCATGGTGACATTAGTTCTGGATCTTGATCCAGTTGAAGAAAAGAAGCGTTTTGCAATGATCCAAAGCTATTGAGCACAGAAATGTCAATATCTACTGTGTGTTGCTGTGGGGGTTCCTCCAGAACACACAAGAAAACATCATCAGGATAGTCCCAAAGCATTAAGGTTCTTGGCAAAGCACTTTGAGGTTCCTAATTAGAGGATTTAGCGAGAAATGCTTCAAATAGCATAACCGATGGAATTTCAAATAAACATCACCATATTTATTTCTTCAATACAATAAAGAATTACATTAAGAGGATACACAGAACAACTGCTTATCTTCGTCTAGTAAAAGACGGGCTCTCGTTCATTATCATTAAGGCAGAACGAAACTAAGAAGAAAAAAATGTGCCACATTTCAAAAAGGGCTCACCATTAAAGGCATGAGGGATCTAGCAGTTCTCTAATATGAGTTTCAACTCTCTTCCTAATCGAGGCATTTGGGAAACGGTCTACTACTTCAGCTGCAAACGAAAAGATCAAAGCTTTTCTGGCAGTTTCAGCATCAATACCCCGTGCCCTGAAGTAAAACAGTTGGTCTTCCTCGAGGTCACTGATTGCAGCACCGTGGGAGCACTTCACATCGTCAGCAATGATTTGGAGATTAGGTTTGACATTCACAGTTGCTCGAGGCTCTAAAAGGAGGCTCCGTGTAAGCTGTCCTGCATCTGTCTGCTGCGCATATCTGCAACATCATTTAAAATTACACAACACATTTAAATTTCATACATTAAGAATAATAAAACTATCAACAATCGTGTGCAGCATCTTTATAAAAGACTTAAAAATAAAATCAGCTTTTGCGACTCAATAGAGGAAAGAAGGCGAACTTTCTCCTAAGTTTGCACTACATTTCTTATCGATAAGATGCCGGGTGTGTCTGATAGGGAGGAAAATGTTTTTTGGATAACGTTTCTAACCCAGCTTGCGTGCAGCTCGACTAATTTCACGGGATACCTGCCACCAAAGCTAGGACAGATGGAAAGAAATAATCTAGTATTTTTGTCTTTGTTGGGATTTGAACCTGAGCCCTCATGATTCTCAACCCACTTCATTAACCACCAGGCTACACCCTTGGGTGCGGAGGAGAACATTTTCTCTAGGAAATCAAGTTCTTAAAAAAGAGGAAAATGACTTTCCTAGTGAAAGTAGGAAAAACAAGTTCCACAAGTGAGAGTTCACATTGATTTGTTTCCTCCTCACCCTCTAGCACACCTCATCTTCACCCCACCCTCGTAGCCCCCAGCCCCACCACCCCACACCCCTACCCCCACTCCCACCTGCCATAGTATTTGTCTAGATTATATACAAATGCTTTTAGAATAATATATTTTGCTTATGTACCGAACACAAGAAAATAAGAAAACATTTTCCTTCATACTGAGCACACCCACAATTTCCAATAGCTGAGACACCGGCTTTTCTCTTATAATCATTACCTTCTTAAAAAATAAGAATTGAAAATTCATTAAATTCAACTGACTCAGGTACAGTATGCGATATGGACCACTGGATACAAACATAGAGGTAGTTTGATCTTGTGTGATGCAGATAATGAACAAATGGAACATCTGAAAGGTGTTCTGATTGCTCTCGAGGCTGTTTCAGGGCTTCATATCAATCTGAATAAGAGCAGCCTACACTCTTATCTATCTTTTGGAGGTGGAATTACGCTAGTGAACGGAGTACTTGATGGTCATACCGACATATCTAATGTCTTTAATTCCAATTCCAGCAAAGGTGGAAAAACAACTTAACAGAATTAGGCACAACTTTATCTGGGAAGGGAATCATGAAGGCAAGAAAAATGCATTTGATAAAGTGGGAGAAGGTGCTTCAACGCAAAAAGGTTGTTGGACTAGGGGTTAGGAATTTAAAAGTCCAAAAAAAAAGGCTTGTCGTGTAAATGGCTTTGGAGTCGGAATTGTGGGCAAAACGAGCTTTAGAAGGAGGTGGTAAAACATAAATATCGGCTGTGCGACTTTGGTTGTACTACCCGAATTTTTTTCTTCTTGGTACATCTTACTGGAAATATATCAATAGCTTACAGGATGAATTTATGGAAATGAATAGACTCCAAAATGGAGAATTCATAGAATGCTGGAATTTTCAGTTCAGGAGGAACTTTTACGATTGGGAAATTGAAAGAGTCAGTTTACAATTATCAGCTGCAAAAGACATTATACTAGATAATTCGCAGAAAGATTCGTTTTGTTGGATGCGAAGGAGGATGGGGTATTTTCTGTTAAATCCTGTTATAATATGTTGATGAAGAAAATGAGCAAGCTGAAATCGACTGGCCATGGAAAATCATTTGGTAAGTCCAAGGCTCCAAAAGTTACTTAGCTTTGGTTTGGATTGCAACCCATAAGGCTTGTTTGAAGCAGGACAATTTGCAAAGGGCTTTTCATTTATGCAACTGGTGCTAATTCTGTATAAATAATGGAGAGACAGTGACTCATTTACTACTGCACTGTAATTTTGTTTTGGCAAATTTGGTGTATGTTCTCGAACTTATGGAGATTGCTACTTGCACCTCTGTCAAGGATGGAATAGGCCAATTCCATTCAGCCTTGTATATCTTAATATGTCAGTACAGTTTTCTGGATTGCAGAACATAAACCACTAAGATTATACCAGAGTGAAATAATAGCAAAAGTATTTTTAATCAAAGTAACATTCGGACACTTCCAAGAAAAAAGGGTTTGCCACGTATAACATTCGGACCCTTCCAAGAAAAAAGGGTTTGCCACCTATAACATTCGGACCCTTCCAAGAAAAAAGGGTTTGCCACGTACATGCATAGGACACTTACTCTTAAGATTTGTAAATAGTTTAAAAAGAAAAACACATAAGCAAACATGAACTGGAACAGTATGACGAGATCTATAACAATGCTAACGAAAGAATATGAGTACTTTTAAATGTTTAACAGTAGAACAAGTCACTAAAATAAACACCAAAGGTGAGACAGAATATAATACCTGTTGACTTGAACATTTCCATCAAAAACAGCCTGACCAGACGAATGAGCCACAATGCACTTATGGATCTGCTGAGAGACACCCCGCGGGTGATCAAGGACTAATCTACTGTGTAGGTCTTGTGTTTGATCAGAGACACACATATGAAATGTCGATAACTCAGTAACCGTGTCTGGACCAACTTGCTGGATGTGAATATTGTGTCTGCTCAACTTTCCACCAGTGCTTACTTCTATATGCTCGTATGTGCTATTTGATTCCTGAAAATAATCAACTCAATAATGAAGAAATTTTTTGGATGCTGGTCGTAACCGGGCTAAAAATGAAGCAACTTTAATCTCCCTCGAAGACAAATAAATTTTTTTTTTGCTCATGAAGGAAAAGGTAACGATAAGTGCTCATAGTTAGCATCAAATGGAAGAGATAAAAGCATTCATTTTCAACTCACTCTATTAAGTTCTATTTTTCTTAGTTAAACAACAAGTTGGGAAACAGTAGATATCAGGACCGACAAGTTGTACTAAACACGAACTGGTATTCATTATTCACATAGTATCAAACATTTGCTCATAGAAAGAACAGGAGTCGGTATCACTGATACAAGATGAGTTAATTATCAAGGTCCAAAACAACATCATCTAAAATATTATGAACACATCTCTCATGGATGTTCTGTATACAGAGAAAAGAAGAGAAAGGAAAAGAAAACCATGAAGCAACAACAGGAGAGAGGAAGAAAGTACTATATTTTTTTTTTTTTGTTTGAACCAAGGAGAAAAAAAGGAGTTGAATCAATGAGGAAAAAAGGAATTGGAGCCATTTAACATTAATCTCTTAATAGTATTTTCTTTTCATAATCACAACATCTCCTATGGCATTAGGAAACAAATCATGAAGCAAAGAGCTAGAGTTGTCGTCGTTCTCAAAAGATGTGAAAAATCTAAAACAAAACGAAGATAAGCTCTTACTACATACTATCGTTTAGCACCCGCAACTTGCTGAATATCATCATCCCTGATCCCACTATCCATAAAATAACTCTTCCCTAAAAATTCAATTGACCATTAATTTTTGGGTAACTTTGAGGCATAGGCCTCCCTAAGGTAGTTTGACCACTGTAAAGTGCTAGTCTCCAACTAATACTTGTAAATTTCGTGTAAAAGGCTGATCCACTAAAGTTTTCTTTCTGTCCCACCAAAAAGGCATAGAAATTTCGTTCTTTCCAACCAAAATATAGCAAACATATATAAAAATTACTTACATTAACATTACTACTTCCTTGTGTAGGATTCCTTTTCTTTATAAATAAAATAATCTCCGAATATACACAGAAAATCTTATTCAGTCAACAATAGTAAAGAACCCGTCAACCAAGAATCTAGACAGCAAAATAACTTCAGGCTTGTCAAGTTAAGGATCAAAATCAAATCCGCAACGCTCCCTCCTTCCTAGTGATAATCTCTTCATACATATTTGCATCATTCCAGAAAACAAAAACTGCCTCATGATTCCTTCAACAGTAGCGACAAACACAGAAGACAGAACCTATTCTTTTTTGAGAAAAACAGAACTCAAATTGACAAAACGTTTCTTTGTGTCTCAAGGAGCAAGTAGATCATTTTCTCATTTTACATTTTCTTATTATCTAATAGTCCTATTTTATCCTTTCCTTACCCTTTTTATAATAACTCTACCCCGTACCCTACTTTTCTTTATAATATTGTAGGTTTATCCTTCAAATTGTTGATGTGTGGTATTATGTAACGAGGGGAAACGATACAATCTATCCAAACATTGTATTCATCAATTCAATACAGTACAATACAAAAATATAATACGATACGTTAAGAAACCATATGTAAAAACCATCCAAACAAGTCGAAAAAGAGCATATTTTTCTTGAATTATGCATAATAAATCAAGGTCATTTTTTAGTCGAAAAAGAGCGTGTTTTACCTGTTGAACCCAAGTCCACTTGATATGTGCAGCATTGAATGATTGATTTTGTATATAAGAATGATTCACTTTTGCTCCTTCCCCGACAACAACTTCCATAACCGAATTCGTCCAATAACATTGATCCTTATCTCCACCTACATACTCTTCAACTAGACTAATCTCACCTCCTTTCTCCACCAACACCAACACCCTCGGATTCGAAAAAGGCAAACTTTTCGACTCTTTTTCACTACCTTCAACCGAAATGTACCTCAATAGCAATGGATTCTCAACTTTACAGCCTTCTGGCACATAAACTAATACTACATCAGGTGTACCTACACCATTAAGTGAATAAAACAAATCCCCTTTAAAACTAAACTCATATTCAGACACCCTTTTTAATATAGCCTCAGAATCAACACTTAAAAGACTCCCAATATAAACCCCATTTGGAAAATCAGTTAATTGGTTTAAAGAACCTGTTATATAACCATCAATAATTGAAAGAGTGGGCAAAAGGGTATCTAAAGATTCATTTTTTGGACTTAAAGATTGATTTTTTGGTGGTGGGGTGGGTTGAATTGTTGAATTCTTGAGAAAAGAAGTGTCTGTGAATCGAAAAGGTTCATCTTTTCTTGAAGGCCAAGGAGTTGAGAGAAGGGTATTTGAGGAATTATCTCTTAATTTTTGAAGTGGTGGAGAAGAAGTAGAAGGTACTGAATCTTCTAAGGTTTCAGCTATTTGCAGTACATATGGATCAGAAAGAGCTGAAATTGGACTGAATTTAGGTGTAAAGACTCCAATTTTTTTGCTGATTCTTCTTGTTTTTGTTGTTGTAGTGAATTTTGAGAGATATGGTGATATAGAAGTTAATGATGCAGATGGGTTTGTAGAGAAGGTTGGTGAAAGAGCAGAAAGTGGCATTGAAATTGGTCGGTGTTAGATTTTGGAAGAGTTTTTTTCGTTAATGGAGGACAAGTTTGTGGCGCTCGGTGAAGAAGAATAGTCATTGGGCCTATACCGAATTACAACAGGATCTTCCAAATTTTTGCACGGTTTGTTCTTCAAATGGACCGGTCTTTAATTTTAGGGAAATGACATCAATGCCCACAACACCTAAAATAATTACCTTTCATGCTCCTTTTTACCAATGTTTTTTTTTTTTTAATAAAAGTCCACTAGGCTTTTGGCCTAGGGCTAATTTTATAAATTTTATCAAAAAATCCAGAAGTTTGTACAACTCTAGCCAAAAGGCTAATGAAAATACAAAATTTAAACTAATGATCAAATTAAGACTTATAACTTGTCTTAATTTGATATTACAAATTGTTAAAAAATTACTAATAGAATGAAATTTGAAATAATTGCTCCATAAAGAACTTCTGTTTCTATATCTCACATGCTCTATATTTGGCCCTCTATATGCACCAAGGCAGTACATTTTCTAACTAATGACCAGTTCTCAGTAGGATGAGCATCCCGGGGTGCTAATACCACCAACTAAGAAACAACCACTAAATAGAAACTGTATGCCCATGTGTACTCAAGAGGTCTGTTGTGTTCCATGTGCTCAATCATTTGGAGCAGTAATTCCACTTCATGTCATTTGTCAAAAGTGCCTCCAACCAGTTGCAATTTATGCTGGTAAAACTTCTCAACATCCTGATTACACTGTGTTTCGCTGCTTGTTGGTATTCCTTCAGTGTGGTTGTTCTGTGGTACATGTTGAATTAAAATCCTCCATTTATGTTAGTTTGTGTACCTGCAACCATTAGCAAACAGTTAGTGTAAACCAAATCCTTCACATTCTCCTCCCAAAGGATTTGAGTGTGAGGACCTCCTTTTCTCCCACCTTCCCCCTATATTCAGTCTCCTTAACATGATCTAATTCTTAGACAGGGCAGCTGTAATTTGTCACTGTTCACAATTCTTTTACAGTGGCTCTCCATGTCATGAAAGGAATTGAATTGTATGTCCCCTGTGTCCAAAGCTAAATTAGCCAAGTGATCTGCTAATTTGTTTCCTTCCCTATAAATATGCTCTATCACCACCACTTTTTCCTCACTTATTCTCCAAATTTCTTCCACCATAGTAATGATTTGTCAAGGAATTTCCCATGTCCTTTGAATAGAGTTCTTCAGCAAAAGTGAATCTGTCTCTATCCTTATTTGATCCCATTGACTGTCTTTTAAATACCTGAGAGCCTGTAAAATGGCTAGGGCCTCTGCCGCGGTGTTGGTGCTTTGAAGATCCTCTATTTCTCTGGCCTGTGCTTGTATCACATCTCCCCTTTCATCCCTTACACAAAAGGCCCATGAACTCCTACCCGGGTTTCCTCTTGAGGCTCCATCAGTATTGACTTTTATCCATCCAATATCTGGAGTTCTCCAAGTCACTGGTGTTACTCTTATCTTTGGAGAATATCTCTGTAATGCCTCAACAATCACACTCCAATTATATGGTGCATACCTAAAATTTCTCCTTCTCACCTTCATGAATTGAATCAAAGTATGCATCACCTTTTTACCAATGTAGCTTTTATAGGTAATTGCTTATTTTTTCTTCTTTTCTTTTTTCTATTTCTCTACTTATTTCTTTTTTTTTCTTTTCTTCTTTTCTCATTTTATTTTCATTTTCCCCGTTTTTTGCTCATTTATTTTTCCCAAATCATATATATATATATTTCATCATAATCTGATTCCATATTTAATTCTAGCTCCTTTTTTTCTATTTTTTTTTATCTATGTATTTCATGTTTCTTTTTTAATTTCATTTCTTTCTTTCTTTCTTATCTCTATAATATAATTTCATTCACCTTTTTTGCTGTTTTTATTTATTCTTCTTTTTCAATTTCCGGTGATTTTCATTTACTTTTTTCTCCTTTTCTAAGTTCTTTTTTTTTTTCAAATTGTTTTTCCTTATTTTCGTTATTTTCATAATCTAATTCTTCAAATCTTTTGGCTCCTTATTTTTTTTTATCAATAAAAGGATAGCTGATATATTTTTTTTTCTATATCTCAAAAAATAATTTATTTTAGCATATAGTAGATTAAATCAGTAGCAGTTGAAGTATACTATTGCAGTATATTATGATACCCACATGGTATCATACAGGAATGACAGTTCACTCATTCAAGAAAAACACAACTCAATCCTCTATATATGATACCCATATGGTATATATCATATGGCATCATAGAAGATAAATTCATTCCTTCAGAAGATACTACTCAGTCCTTTATGATATACACACGGTATATCATATACTGACAGGGTATCATAGAGGACTGGTTCATTCCTTCAAGAAAAACACAACTGAATCATCTATGATATCCACATGGTATATATCATATACTAACATGGTATCATGGATGAATGACTCATATGATATATCATATGCTGACAAGATATCATAGAGGACCGACTCACTCTTCAAACAAAGAGTTTAATCGTCTATGATACTCACATGGTATATATCACATACTGATATGGTATTACAGGGATCGGTTCATTTGTTCAAGAAAAATGCAACTCAATTCTCTATGATACCCAGATGGTATATATCATATATTGATAGGGTATCACAGAAATTGGTTCAATCCTTTAAGAAAAATACAACTTAATCCTCTATGATACCCACATGGTATATATCATATACTGACAGCGTATTATAAAGAACTGATTCATTTCTTAAACAAAAAAGAACTCCTCGGTCCCATATGATACTCACGTTGTGTATATATATACTGACAGGATATCACATAGGACAGGTTCATTCCTTCAAAAGAAAAATAATAATTAAAAAGTACGAAATATATTGAGTTTAAGCTTATTTTGATATTTTATTTTCGTCTAAGCAAATTTTATGTGTAAAAAAATATAAGAAATAGAGTCAAATTTAAGATATAAATTTTATTATCATTTGTGAAAGTTTTTTTTTTTTTTATAGAAATATATTTTTCATTAGTTTAGTTTTTAATAAATAAGCTAGTGACTTTAGCAATTGTTTTTAACTAGTTTTTATCTAATTATTTTCTTATACATTTTTATAAAACTAAATATAATTAACTAATACTTTAATCTATATCTTTAAAAAGAAAATGGAAGGACAAAAAAAAAGGGAAAAAACAACCAGAAAGGGACCGAAAAAAATAATGCAAAAAAAAAAAGTTGAAAAAACGGTTAAGAAAGAACCAGAAGAAAAAGGAATAATTGAAAGTTGAAACTAGTAGTAAAAAGAAAGCTAATCCGCACACGTAGTCAAAGCACGGACAAAATGGCGAAGTGAATGCATGCTTGGAGCCTTGGCTAATGGGTGCTTCGGGTAGTGTATTTCTGCCCAATGGGTATTCCAAGTAATTAAAATGGCTGGGGCCAAAAAATGGTAAATAGTTTGTCTTTAATAGGTCGTCAGTGTGGTTTTCCCCAAATAATTTAGTGCCACATTGTGCCCCTTTCATTTTTATTTGTTCGCTTAACTTGTTCGATTTGGACAAAACATCAAGATAGAATTTATCACTTAATTTTTAATTTATTCTTATTATTAACTATAATCATTTCTCAATGTATCCCTCAAAACATTGAATTTATTATATTTAAAGCGTGATGAGTAAATTTATCATTTTATTAATTACGTATTTCTTAAGAGATGTGTCAAGTCAAACATGAACAACTAAAAATGGACTCATTTTATTAATTACGTATTTCTTAAGAGATGTGTCAAGTCAAACATGAACAACTAAAAATGGACGGATAGAGTACATAACAGAGTCCCAAAACACAAGATTCATGGGCGTTGCAAAATTTACAGCCATTTTTAGTGCATAGAGCAGACTTACCACAGCTTAATCTTGGCCAAATTTAAGCAACTTTCTTTTGATTATTGAAGTTCAAACACGAAAACCCCACACAAGATAATTCATTTTCTTTTGTCGTATAAATTTAAAACCCTAACTTCAATCACTATCTATATATGTATTTATCATATAAACTTCAAATTTTAAATTCGATAATAATGAACTTCCTATAGCTTAATCTTGAAAAAGTTATAAGGAGCAACGTCCTATGAATATTGAAGTTCAAAAAGGAATGACCCACACACGACAACTATTTTTTGAAGGACTAGTAAAAAGATGACCTTTCGGCGCCTTCCGTAAATGATGTTAAACTGTTGTTATTCGTAATTCGTGATGCATCACTCTCCTAAACCACAAAAGTCAATTTTCTCAGACCAAATAGTCAAGGCATCAATCCCAATGTTATATGATAAACCATAAATATTTAACATAAATGGTACAAGTGTTTTCCTTTTTCTTTTTCTGTTTTTTGGGGTTGATACTGCAAACATGAAAAATATTAATCCAAATATGAAATCTTCTGTTTTACAAATTCAATAGAAATCAGAATCACCCTCCATAAATCCCGCATTTTACAACTAGCTGTTCTTCTAATACATCAAATTAACATAACTCATAAGTAGAGACATCTCGGGCTAGTCGACTCAAGATTCCGGATCTGCCTCTTGTCATAAGTACGTACAAGCTAATTAGTATCAGCATAACCTTGCTTGTACTTACGGAATATGTCTTCCGTTTTGGCATTTCTAAAAGCACAACACCCAATCAAATAAACCCAAATTAATCCAACAAGAGTAATGAGAAGAATAATATCTGCCCTTCTCCATTCTTTCTTCAAATTAGCCAACAATCCAGCTTTGCAAGAATCACAAGAGTAGCAAAGTTGTGTTTGGTCATTGTTCCAATTCAAGCAATCCATGTCTGCTGCATTGTTTATAGGGCTAATCCAATATGTTGGGTTCACAAATGTGTAGCCACATTGTGTTGGTGGCTTACAACACCCTGACTGCAGAAAAAAAAAAAGTAAAATTTGAAGACTATCTAAAAAGAAGTAAATCCAAGGCATATTACCACATGAAAAAAGGAATTAGAATCTTGTGTCTTTTTAACTAAAGCCTGTTTGCTAATGTTAATTCTTGTTATGCTTTAGGTATGTAGTAGTACTTGTTTGATGGGGGAATCACTCCAGGTATAATAACATGTTTAAAAAGGTTTTTCTCTGAGGAAAGAAAGTTCCCCTTTATCAGCATTTCTAATGCTTTCCTTGATACAGGGGCAAAAACAACTTCAACTAAGCTTCCATCACAAACAAATTCGGCTAGACTTTACGAATCCTCACTTTTCATGCCGTTCTATTTTAAGTCCTTCTCAAATTCTCATCAAACTATTATTTAAAAAATTAATTTTACTAGCATTAGAAATTCTCCGCATTTTCTACAAGCATACGAATCCCCATCAATGGATATTAAAGTGAACGTACTAACACGAATAATTAAATTCTCTCCCTAATACGTGCAGAAAATTACGAGCAACTACCTACCTTATTTTTCAAGCTCTCCTAAATCGAGCAAAAAACCCATTTAGCCACGAATAAGATTTGAAATAACATTTGGATATCATTTCAAAAAAAAATAAGTGCTTGTTCATAAAACTGGCCCATTGTTCCAACTTCAAACTTCTTGTTTCAAAAATAAGTTTTAGAAGTATCTTTTCAATCACAAAACCTTTTCTTTTAGATCTCAACCGAATCATGTCCAAACGTCTACTTAATATGAGTTGAAAAATTATAAAACCATGACCTCATGCAATTAAGGATATTTAAAACATAAATACTAAAAGAAAGAAAAAATTACCTGCATAGGGCTAAGAGGGGCATTAAAGAAATCTTGAGCCATTTTATAGCTCTGATTCAATTGAGCACACATTGTTGTGGAGCTAAGACAACTTCTAATTCTATCCCACTTGTAAGGACTTTGAACTCTCCTTCTAAGCCAGCCAGAATAGTCTTCAAGATGATATTCCAAATATGTCCTGCTTGGTTCCATATGGCCAGAACCTCTAATAGTGACCATGTAAATAAAAACTACCAAACAGGCTAGCAAAATTATGAGAATAAGCATAGCTATGAGGTAGAAAATTAAAAGTGCTGGAATTCTCCAAAACCCTCCAATAAAACCAGCAAGTGCTACAACCAAAATGAGAACTCCTAATATAATAACTGGCCACTGTAGAATCTTGACACAAGAGTTGTCAGTTTCCATTGCTAGCCAAATTCCAGCACCGATTACTGGAATTGAAAGAAGCATGGCTACAAAGTTAATGCACCCTATGACATTATTACTTAGTGCCATTCTTGACTTTTTTTCTTCTTCTTCTAAAGATTTTGAGAGATGGAGATTTGAGAGAAGATAAGAGTTCTTGATATCTAGGGTAACAAACACTTTTTGTTCCTTACTTTGGATCCATGAAATTACTAAAGGAAAAGAATGGTTTTTTGTATAGATAGGGTTTTTTTTTTTTTTTTTGGGTGGAAATGTCTAATCACTTTAAGTGCTGCTTTTTCAAAAGGGGAACAGGTTGTAATGAAAACAAAAGTGCAAGGGAAAGAAGAAATTCGTTGCAACATAGAGCAGAATCAAAACTCATGTCCCATGTCCTGCCACAGAGCAATGTAGGGCATAGGGTGTCTCAAATTTCTAAATATTCCAAGGTTGCATCTACACTGAGATCCTTTAACTTGCTTTTACTCCTTTTTTTCATTTATTTTCTTTCACCCAATACCTCCTTGACATTGGTTTATTAGATGCATATTTTAATTATTTTTGTCCTAATTATTTTCCTGAACTACGCAGTTTAATACTCTTCTTCCTTAGTCTACCTTACTACTAGCCTGTTTGGCCAAGCTTATTTTTTCCCAAATAATACTTATTTTTTTAATAAATGCTTATTTGAAAAAAAATAAAGTGTTTGAGTAAGCTTTTGGGAGAAAATAAGTGTTTCTGGGGAGTAGCAGAAGCAGTTTTTCAGAAGCTAAAAAAAACTGCTTTTGCTCAAAAACACTTTTTTTAAAAGTACTTTTGAGAAAAATACAAATAGAAACACTTTTTAAAAGCTTGGTCAAACACTAATTGCTGTTCAAAAGTATTTTTTTAATTAATTGGCCAAACACAAACTGCTTTTTGCCAAAAGTATTTTTTTGAAAAATACTTAAAAAAAAAAATACTTTTTAAAATAAGCTGATTTTAGAAGTTTGACCAAACAAGCTAATAATCCAAAGAGGTGTGAAGTTTTAACTTTGACAGTTTCATAAACATCCAACGTATGAATGTGGAGTTTATCTTGCAAAAGACCAAACTCAAATATATATGTGTATATAAAGTTTGAACTAATTATAATATCTGAAGTTTAGGAAATATATATGTTCAATTTGAACTACTAGTTTTCATCCGTGCCAATATTCCCAAGTTTTTGCTATAACACTAGCTTGATTTAAACTCACTTTTCATATTTAAAATTCAAGTCTCACTTCTTCAAGCTTACGATAATGATAATTTTTAGATGATGTTTTAATTTACTCCATAAGATTTTATATATAAAAGGTGTTGAAATTATTTCTTTTTATAATTTTAACTGTGACCTATTGGACCCCTCAACCAGGCCCCTGAGCCCGGCAATTTGCAGGATTGGCCTTCGTTGTGGGTGGTCTTTAATGTTGTCCCTCAAATCAGTGGTCTTTAATTTTTGTCTTTAGCTACGAGCCTTTTGGTTCTAGGTTCAAATTTTCGTTCGGTCAAAAATTAAAAAAAAAATTACAAGGCATAAGTTGGGTTTCAGACTCTGCCTTAAGGCAAAAAAAAAATTATTTTGCTGGAATTTTGCAAACCTCTGCCTTAAAGTCTAACTTTCATTGCCTTAAGGCCTAATTTTGGATAAAAGTTTGCCTTAGGCTATAAGTTGGGTCCAACTTGCGAATCCCAACTTTTGCCCTGCGAATTCTAATTTATGTCTTGTGATTTTTTTTTCACTGAGCCTGAGTTCAAACCCAGGAACCCAGGACCTCTGAGTGTTAAGCGAAGGCCAAATATTAAGGACCACCAATTTGAGGGCCAAAAATTAAAGACCACCCCAAAAGAAGGCCAATCCGCGCAAATAAATGCCTGAGCCCTGTCCAGATTTTAATTGGGCCAGATAGGGTTGGACACGTGATAAAAGAGCACTTTTTCCCACTCTTGATCTAAATAGTTTTTAGAGGGCCATTTGCACGATTGGCCTTCAAAGGCACTGGTCTTTAATGTTTATCCTTCTCCTAATATATCGAGATTTTGGGTTTAAATTTCTGCTCGGTTAAAAAAAAAATTAATAAGATAGATGTTTGTAGCAAAATTAGGTCTATTCAGGCAGAGATTTGCCTTAAGGCAAACTTTTACCCAAAATTAGGCTTTACGGCAAAGTTAGGCCTATCAGGCAGAGGTTGCTTGAATAAACCTAATTTTTGCTACAACCCTCTGTCTTGCTTTTTTTTTTTTTTTTTTTTTAAATATTTGATTGAGGTGGGGTTGGAACTAGGACTGTTTACGGTTTTGGTTAAAACCAAAACCAAACCGAATAAAAAAATCGACATTTGGTTTGGTTTGATTTGGTTTTAAATTTTAAAAACCGATAATATTTGGTTTGGTTATGATTCTATTAAAAAATAACCGAATAAATAACCAAACCAAACCGATAAATTATATACATAAATTTTATAATTATTTATATGTATAATATCAGTTTTTCATAAATAATTATAAATATTTTATACCTTTTAATCATTAATTTGATTTTTGGTCTATTTATTTCACATGATTGTTTAAGACCCATGTTTTTAAGAATATGTTCAAGCCCATGATTTTAAGACTTTTAACTCTTTAAGTGTTAAGTGTAAACCTACTAACGGAAGCTCACGTTAGAATCTAATGTCTTTAACTTAAATTTTTAGTCTTTCTTTGTCAGCCATTTGATTTTAGGTTATTTCTTCTTTTTTTTTCCGAATTTATACCTTTCTTTTTTCTTGTCTAAATGGGTCCTAAACTTCTAATATTTTTCATATGAAAAGGACAGAGGTTGTAGATTTGAAGGTTCCTATAGAAAATACTTCAGTAACATCAGCATTTGCTGCAACTCAAGCATATGGTAATGCCCTAATACTTCTTTCGTGGGTAATCCTCCTAAAAAGTAGAAAAGAACAACAACTTGTAGTCGAGACCTTAGCCTTGGGGATAATGATAGAAAAATATTTGACGTTTGGGATCATTACATAAAGTTTTTTTAATAAAATGGGAGAATTGAGGGCAAAATGCAAGTACTGCCCCAAAGTTTAGGATCATTACACAAAGTTTTTTTATTTCATATATTTTAATTTTAATTTTAGGGAGTCTTTATGTTTAATTAATATGTATGTTTGTAACAATGCTCTACTTTATTTCCAGGTATGTGTATTAAGATGACAAAAATGGTGCAGCCACTACTAAGTTAGTTTTTAGCTCTATATGTAATAGTTTAGAAACTTTGGGTAACTTGAGTACTACACTATCACTAATAGTGAAAATGTTTCTATGATGTATGTTCCACCTTAAACTATAAATAAAAGTTATCGTTTGAACAAAAAAAAAGACATGTCTTTTTTAACTTTTTAATGTTTTACTGATGAGTCTCTCATGGCTGCTAGTCATAAACCGAAAAATCGAATCAAACCTAACCAAACCGACAATAACCAAACCGGTGGTTATTATTTTATTTGGTTTGGTTATGGTTTTAGACATTTAAAAACCGACTAAATTGATTTGGTTATGATTTTAATCAATAACCGATCCAAACCGAACCATGAACACCCCTAGTTGAAACTGGGAACCCATGAATTATTAGGCAAAGGACAAAAATTAAATATTTCAAATTTGAGGGGACAAAATTAAAAACCAGTGCCTTTGAAGGGCATTCCGCACAAAAAAATGTTTTTTAGAAGGTAAATTTGAAGAATATTATATATATTTAAAATGTGCAACACGTGTCCAATGAGATTAGTATAAAAAAAAAAAAATTACTACTTACCCTATTTGGGATGGCGTTATATAACTATTTGATCAATTAATAAGAAATGTAGAATAACAAAATCAACTAAGGGAATATACCAAGTTTCATTTGTAACGCTTGTTTTCATTTCCATCGTTGTAACAAACACTATTATCCCAATATTTATTGAAGAGAATTACTCCACAGGTCAAATGGTTTGACCGTATGGTGAGTTAACAAGTTAAAAGTACATTCTATTGATGAAAACGATTATAATTAGGTATAAATACATAATTTATTAAAGGCTTAAGTCATAGACAGACTCTCAAACTTGTCCATAAATTTTACTTAGACCCCTCAACTGAGGTTCGTACCATATGAACCCTTCAAGACATCTTTTAATGTGCCACTTGGACACGTCGGGCCAACTGGTTAAGATGTGGACCCTACTGGTCTTATTTTTGGGTTAGAGGTAGGTGAAAATAAGGTAAATGATGCATCTAGGATAACAAATATGGCTTTTGACACTGATATAAATACTGAGGCTGGAGAAAACATAGAAAACTCTAAAAAAAAAAAAAATGCTGTAAATGCTCCTAGTGTTGAAGAGGTTGAAGAGAGAGGGTCTGTAAATATTCCTAATGTTGAAGAGAGAGGGTCAACTGTTGAAGTTGAAGAGGCTAGTAGAGAGGAAGTGAATGTTGAAGATGTTTATGATGGTGAACAAACTGATGATGGAGAATCATTTTTGGCTAGTAGTGAGTCAGATCTAGATAAAATACTAGATGAAGATGATAGTGAAGCTGATGAAGAGTTAATTTCTTTGAGGAACGAAAGGAGAAGTAAATTAAAGAAGCAAATACCAAGGAGAAAGGAATCAACTGTCATTGCTGAGGTACCCCTAGGTGGGGGGAAAATAGACAGGGATTTTAAAGATATTGGAAAGAATAAGGCCTCCAAATACACTGGATGCTTAGCAGGGGATGAGCAGTATATTGATAGTCCTGTTGAAGAGTGTAATGAAGATTCAGATGATGAGCTGGATGGGGATGTTGATCATGGTGTTGACTTTTCAAGTAGAACGAAGAGCAACAAATTAAGGTATGATCCAGATTGTGTGGTTAGTATTTTTGATCTAGGCATGCTATTTGAGAATGTTGAAGTATTTAGAGAGGCAATAGATAATTATGCTGTTGAATACCGTGTTCAGTTGAAACTTAAACCAAATGAGAAGAAGAAGGTGAGGTGTAGGTGTAAGTCGAAGATTTGTAATTGAAGGTTGTATGCTAGTCTTGATAAAAAAAAAATCAAGGGATTTTATGGTGAAAACTTACCATCCTATTCACAAGTGCACTCCACTTAACAAGAATAAGATGTGCAATGCTAAGTTCATAGCCAACAGATTTAGGGATAGGATCACTTCTCAACCTAATATTAGAATTTGGGAAATTCAGGACTTGGTTAGAGACAATTTAGGGTTGTATGTGTTCTCAAACTGTATTGCAAAAACGTTTAAACAGTAAAAAAATAATTTCTGAAAACAGAAAACATAACCTGGACAGATTCTACAAAACTGTAGAAAACGAAATTAACAGAAACTGGAAAATAATTTGAACAGCATATGGAAAACCAAATCGAGCCCATTGAATTCACAGTGTGTCCTTAAGGAAATTATTTCCCTCAATGTACTCGAGATTTTGGAATCTTTCCTCCCAAGATAGAACGATTTACTCACCAAAATAGCGGTACAGCAAATTAAGGTGACTGTGAACCACTCGAAGGTAGTATATCACATGAGAGTTTTAAGAAGTGCAGAAAAAGAAGAAGATGAATATCAGAAAATTTCGTAAGGAAAAATTCTGAGGATCAACAGAAATATATAGCCTGTTTGGGAAAAGGTTTGCAACTTTTCAGAAAAATTCCGTTGGAAAAAAAAATGGAGGGAAATGTTTTAAATTAATCCAGGAAAGAAAGAAAACGGGTCAGGTCACGGGTCAGGATCTTTAATTAATTAATTAAATAATTAAAATTAAAGGAAATTTGGTCCAAAAAGATTATCAATCAATCAGATCATTTGACCAAATCCAAAGCCGAAGCCGAAGCCGAGCCGAGCCGAGCGACGACGATGGCGCGAGGGGAGACCCTTTAGCAACACGAAGGAGTACTCCTACTTTTAAGTAGGAGAACTTTTCTTTCTATCACCTATGAGGGACAAATGCTTATTTCATAAAGTAAGAAGGAACAACTCATTTTTCCATCCACTTCTTTTCCTTCCATTTCCCATTCAACCTATCAATTAAACCCAACAATCCCCCACATGAATGGGGAATGGCTATAAGATAAAGGAATGCACGAACAAGTGTGTGATATACAAGAATTGCATCTGGATAAGTAGGGTTCCCTTTGAACTTTCCGTAGTGAACTTATATCGAATATACTCGATCAATCGGTAGATGTGATATCTTTAAACCGTCGAACTTTGTTGTATAACTAAACAACACAAGTCACACAATTAACCCTCAACCATCTATGGTTCTCACGGTTGTGTTCGTTTCAACCATGAACACCGCCTGGTTTCGTGAATTCATAGAGAATGGGCCTTTACCATCATTCCCTTTGAAGCGGCTTATACTTCACACTCACATAGGTGATTTCTAAACGTGTAGTCCTATAGACACACTATCTGGTCATGTTCTGCCAGACTTAGATAATCATTAAAAAACTTTAATGTTTTATTAACTCATTAAAAAGCCTTAAGGTTTTATCCTTGTTTCTGAACATTGTCATCATCACGAGAATGGGTTAAGTTATTTGACAATGTTGAACCGTCATTCATAACTTTGTTTGATCTCTTTGAACCTAGTTCTTGGGATCTCCAGTCTACTAGGTAGAGTTACCGCCATGATGACTTGTCCTAGGCCTTAACCCCATTCCCCTCGATGATCTTTCAACAGCCTTTCTAGATAGGCCTTTTGTTAGCGGATCCGATACGTTATCTCTTGACTTTACATAGTCAATAGTGATAACACCACTAGAGAGTAGTTGTCTAACGGTATTGTGTCGCCGTCGAATGTGACACGATTTTTCGTTATATATGACGCTCCCTGCCCTACCTATTGTCTCTTGGCTATCACAATGTATACATATAGGTGCCAAAAGTTTGGGCCAAAATGGAATATCTTCCAAGAAATTTCGGAGCCATTCAGCTTCTTCACCGGCCTTGTCTAAAGCTATAAATTCAGATTCCATTGTAGAGCGGGCGATGCATGTCTGTTTTGATGATTTCCAAGACACTGCTCCTCCACCAACGGTGAAAATATATCCACTCGTGGATTTAACTTCAGATGATCCGCTGATCCAGTTTGCATCACTATATCCCTCAATTACTACGGGATAGTTATTATAATGCAAAGCATAGTTTTGGTTGTGTTTGAAATACCCCAAGACTCGTTTCATTGCCATCCAATGAGTTTGATTGGGATTACTCATGAATCGACTCAGCTTGCTAATAGCACATGCTATATCTGGTCATGTACAATTCATAATATACATCAAACTTCCCAAAATTCGTGCATAGTCCAATTGTGAGTCACTTTCACCTTCATTCTTTTGAAGTGAAAAACTTACATCAATTGGAGTCTTCGCAACATTGAAATTTAAATACTTGAACTTGTCAAGTACCTTTTCAATATAATGTGACTGTGATAATGCTAGACCTTGTGAAGTTTTATGGATCCTAATTCCTAAGATCAAATCAGCAACCCCTAAGTCTTTTATGTCAAATTTGCTAGCGAGCATACGCTTCATAGCATTTACATCGGCAATATCTCTACTAATTATCAACATGTCATCAACATATAAACAAACAATGACTTCATGATTTGGAGTATTTTTAATGTAAACACATTTGTCACACTCATTAATCTTAAATCCATTTGCTAACATTGTTTGGTCAAATTTCGCATGCCATTGTTTGGGTGCTTGTTTAAGTCCATAAAGTGACTTAACAAGTTTGCACATTTTCCTTTCTTTACCAGGAACCACAAACCCCTCAGGTTGTTCCATGTAAATTTCTTCCTCCAATTATCCATTTAAAAAAGCTGTCTTGACATCCATTTGATGGATTTCAAGACCATATACGGCTGTCAGTGCCACTAACACCCGAATAGATGTTATCCTTGTTACCGGCGAATATGTGTCAAAGTAATCAAGGCCTTCTTTTTGTCTATAACATTTGACCACAAGTCTTGCCTTATATTTGTCAATAGTGCCATCAGCTTTCATTTTCCTTTTAAAAATCCAATTTGATCCTAAAGGTTTATTTCCAGGAGGAAGATCAACCAATTCCCATGTATGGTTGTTCAAAATTGATTCAATCTCACTATTGACTGCCTCTTTCCAAAATGCTGAATCAGAAGAAGACATTGCTGCTTTAAATGTTTGAGGCTCATTTTCAAGCAAGAATGTCACAAAATCTGGTCCAAAGGAAGTAGATATCCTCTGACATTTGCTACGCCTTGGATCCTCTTCACAAGCTTTGTTGTTTGTAGCATAGCCAATAAAAACACAATCCATAGTTTTTGGTCCGATTTTTACCCTTTTGGGCAAAGGAACTTGGACCTTTGCTAAACACCCCCACACTTTGAAATATTTCAAGTTGGGTTTTCTTCCTTTCCATAGTTCATATGGAATAGATTGTGTTTTACTGCGGGGCACCCTGTTGAGTATTCGATTAGCTGTAAGGATAGCTTCCCCCCACAAGTTCTGCGGTAAACCAGAACTTATTAATAAAGCATTCATTATTTCCTTTAATGTTCGGTTTTTCCTTTCCGCAATTCCATTTGATTGTGGTGTGTGTTATACCCCATTTTAAACGGGTTAAAGTAGAGTATAATATATTGGAGATTCCTAAATTGCTTTATTTTAAGGAGTCGCCACCTAATTGATTTTAAGGTGAATTAGGGCACCTAATTATTAACTAAGGTAAAACTAACTAAACCTTCGTTAATAGTCTGCTTAATCAGTGTGATTCTAGGTAAGAGTTCTATATTATCCTAAAGGGAAGGGGTTAAGCATCCTTTAGAATCCGTTAACTACGGTTATCCGGCCAAACTTAGGTTAATTAATTACGATTAAATAAGGTGCTTTAAATTTTAAAAAAAGGCTAAGAAATGTTGCTAAGGTTTTTTAAAGAAGTATAAGAATGTTGCTTAAAATAAGATTTAAAGGAAATAGAACAATTTACATAAAAGAAGATTTTAAATGCTATTTAAAAATAAGATTTATAAATGTTGTTAAGATTTTAAGTATAAATATAATAGTGCTATTTAAAATAAGATTTGTATAATGATTTACATAAAAGAGGACTTTAAATGCTATTTAAAATAAGATTTATAAATGTTGCCAAAGCCTTAAACGAAAATATAATAATGCGATTTAAAATGAGATTTGCAGAAAAATATAATAGTTTGCATATAAGTAATAGTTTTTAGTAAATTTGAACCTTGAACAAAATTATGTCATGTGAATATGGCGGTGCAAACAAAATCTAGCTTTATTTTATAAATATGATGCAAAAGGACGTGAGTTTGTTTCTCCCTTTAATATTTAACTATGCTCGGCTAAAAGATGCATAATTGGGTCACTCTTAAAAAAATGTTCATAAAATATACTTAAACTCATATTGCGATATTGACGTTTTTTGAAGTTTCTAAGATAGTAGAACATGATTCCTTTAATTATAAATATTAGTCATGCTATTTTGAATGTCAATTATTCTAATATAAGAAAAATATTATAGATGCCATAAATAATTGTAACATAAAAAGAGAATGAGATCTAGGGGGCTAATTGTGATTTTCTCTCTTAAATTAAACTACCCATTGTGCCAAAGCTAAACCCATTAATTTACTAGAATTCACCTAAGTTAAGAAAATAAAATAAGATAAGATGTTAGTCATACAAAGCAAATAAAAATACCCAACAATAAAAAATAAGGAAGAGAGGAAAAGGTTAAAATGATCTGACCCATTTATTAAGGCCCAACTGCTAGAACTGTTCACGTTATTGGGCTTAGGCCCAGTAAATTTCTTTATATTGATGCTGCAGACTGTTCCTGTCTATTGGGCTTTGGCCCAGATTTTGTTTTCTTATTTGGCTACGGACAGGGGCTGGACATGAGAGGAGTCATGTTGGGCTTTTAGCCCAACGCCGAATGCGAAAGAAGAACGAGTCCTATGCGATGGTCATGCATAAAAATGAAAAGAAACGGATTAGTATACAATCAGCGAATAAGGTTAAGCATGTAAAAATACAAAACTCAAAACAGCTCGGTAGGTTATGTATATACTATGTATATTTAAGTATATCTCATGTATACACAAATCAGCCACCACACACGTATGATATATAAATAGGCAATACTCAAACATAGGCAGAATCAAATAGTGTAGCATTCATTGTTCTTAGATGTGTATAGAATTTGGACATATGCAAAGGCTGGTATACACATAATATTCCGGGTATACATGGTGTACCTGAAAGGTATACGCTAATATACGACCCTTGTATACACTTAGTGTGCGTTGAGGTCTATATACCCTGTATGCCTCGAAGTATGTCATACCACAAACGAAAACTAGATGAGGAATAGAAGGAGACAAACCAACGTGGGCAGATTTCAAAAATGCAAACAAAAGGAAAGGAAATTCATGGGCATCTTATGTATTTCAAATAAAAACCAACATACCAATCTACACATGCTTGACAACTTGCGGACTGAGCATAATATGATGAACAGACGCAGAATCTAAGAGAACAAAACATATTCCTAAACGGACAGTTTCAGACCTATGTACGCAGATTACCAAAAGGCCAAGGCACTTCTTATTCCTAAATGAAAACATGTTCAAGCCATTACCAAATTCTTCGTTCATTTAGGACTTCCAACAAAATATTCAACCACCACAGTTACATTTTTTACCAGAGGTAAAGACAAGGGAACTGAAAATAGGTATGTGTATTTCAGTTATACAGAGGCATGAACATTCAGTATACTCACATGAACTACATACGAACACAAACATGCTAATAAGACTAAAATTATCTGAACTGAATTAAGGCATGAATTGACGGATTCTGCTAACTACCAGCCTGGAAACTAAACCACATTAAACATGAATATCTAAGCATTTTAACTACCTAAACGAAGCTAAACTAACGAAAACAGGAATATGCGTAATGCTGCTAAGTTAAGCTAAACTGAACACAAGCCAACTGAGACAACAATCGTGAATGAATACATAAACACCTACTGAGCTATCGGACTGACATTAATTGACTAAAGAAAAGTTGTTCACATACTTAAGCAAACTCAACCCAAATTATCATACTTAACCATACGACAAATCAACACAGA
This sequence comes from Lycium barbarum, assembly GCF_019175385.1. Classification (NCBI taxonomy): domain Eukaryota; kingdom Viridiplantae; phylum Streptophyta; class Magnoliopsida; order Solanales; family Solanaceae; genus Lycium; species Lycium barbarum. The sequence goes on from NC_083340.1 coordinate 14,622,365, forward strand.
AAACCTGCAAACCAACTTATCTATCAAACGAAATTAGCTTAACTAAACTAACATATTCTAATCCCAGAATGACAACTAAATAACACAGAGCAACAACAAATGCAAAAAAATAAAAAAAAAATAGAGAATTACCTTCTTCTGGTGCAGCGAAATGGGCCTCGAATCTTCGATCTACTTCGAACACTGCGAGTCCCGAATTCGTATACACTCGAATCGAAATAGAGATCAAGGGCAAAACAAGAAACGATTTAGATTTTTTCTTGGATCCATATCAAGCAATACTACGACTACGAAAATAAACTAATATTTTAGGGAATTTTCAGGCGGCTGAAGAACTTCTTTTTCTTTTATCGAATTTCCGCGGCTAAAAGGCTCCCTCTTCAATTCCCAGAAAATGATTATTTATAGCCCCATTTCTAGGGTTTGCTTGGGGTTCAAAAACAATGGGCGGGACTTTGAATCAACAACGTTCGGATTTCAAATCCTTGGTCAGAAAAAGAAAGAAGTGGACAAATACAATTAAAATCCTTGTACTCGAAAATGAAAAAGAATTAACAAGAAAAAGGTTTCAATTTCACAAACGAACAAAATCAATTAAAACGATTCAGATGCGGACAGAAGAGGAAGGAGAAGCAAACAAAACTTAACCTCTTTCAAAGTTTGAATCTGGATGGGGGGAGTACAAGGTATTAATTTCATTCCCACATTTGGCCATGCATAGCCTGTGAAAGGTGAAAGGCGACTGTGGAATCGCCATTTTTGTTGAAGATGAAACAGAAAGGAGAGAGAAAGAGAAGGGCAAGGGGGAGGGGCGTGCGGCTGAAGTGGGAAAGAGAAAACCCTAAACGTTTTCTTTTGTTAACAGGCGGGTCGGGTCGGGTCGTGGACTGGATAAGACGTGGGCTGGGTTGTTTAAAATGTGGGCTGCTGAGTTGGGTGAAATAATGGGTTAATTATAATGGGCTGAGTTGAAACGAATTAGGCTTTTAGCCCAAATGATTTTAGGATTTAATTATGGACTGAATTAATACGGACTAAAATATTACCTAATATAAAATATGTAATTATTAGTGCTCAGATAACAATAAAAATTATGACGTCGTAATAGCCGTGCAATAATATTTTGAAAGCCAACAGTAAATAAACGCTAATATGTAATTTTGCGAAAATAAATGCGAAGCGTGTGCATAGGATGGTAAAAATGCTGAAACGATTATAATGCGAATTTCAATAATATCGTTAATAATAATGATGACAATAATAATAATAATAATAATAATAATAATAATAATAATAATAATGATAATAATAAAAACTGGTGAAAATGGAGTAATGAAACGCTGATATTAATAAAAGCTAATAATTATAGTAAAATATAAATAATTAATTTTTAAAATGCCAAAAATACTAGAAATGTAAATAAATATTTAGGGAAGGCGGGACAAAATTGGGTGTCAACAACTTGTCCCTGGGGGCAGTAGTTTGATGAATAATTCCATATTCTAAACATATCTCTGCAAAAGGAGATTCGTATTCTCCACCCCTATCACTTCTAATCATTTTTATCATTTTATTCAATTGATTTTCCACTTCGTTCTTGTATTGCTTAAATGCATCAATTGATTCATCCTTACTATTAAGCAAATACACATAACAATATCGAGTGCAATCGTCAATAAAAGTTATAAAATACTTTTTCGCACCGCGTGATGGTATTGACTTCATATCACATATATCTGTGTGGATTAAGTCTAAATGATTTGAACTCCTATCAATAGACTTATATGGATGTTTAACAAACTTAGATTCAACATAGATTTCACATTTTGATTTATTACACTTGAATTTAGGCAATACTTCTAAATTAATCAATTTTCGCAAGATTTTGTAGTTGACATGTCCTAAACGAACATGCCATAAATCATTTGACTCCAATAAGTAAGACGAAGCTGAATTCTTATTAATACTGTCAACAACCATTACATTGAGTTTGAAAAGGCCCTCGATGAGGTAGCCCTTTCCTATGAACATATCATTCTTACTTATTACAATTTTCTCACTAACCAGCACACACTTAAACCCGTTTTTGACGAGTAGTCTGGATGAAACTAAATTCTTTCTAATTGTTGGAACATGCAGAACGTTGTTGAGAGTCAGCACCTTGCCGGAAGTCATCTTCAGAAGTATCTTCCCATATCCTTCAACCTTGGCTGTTGCAGTATTTCCCATAAACAGTTCCTCTTCAGGTCCAGCGGGAGCATAGGTTGCAAATGCTTCTTTTACAGCGCAAACATGTCGAGTGGCACCAGAATCAAGCCACCACTCCTTTGGGTTTCCAACCAAATTGCACTCCGATAGCATTGCACACAGATCATCCATGTCATGATTATTCTCCACCATATTGGCTCCCTTTCCTTTATCCTTTTTCGGGAGACGACAATCTGGGGCTTTGCGGCCAGCTTTCCCACAATTATAGCAATTGCCCTTGAATTTTTTCTTGTTTTGCTCCTTACTCTTTGCAAAAGGTTTCTTCCTTTTCTTATTCTTTGGAGCAGCTTCTTCAACGATGTTCGCTCCCATAATCGTTGAATTTCCACGCGACTTCTTTTCAGCAACTTTATTATCTTCCTCAATCTTCAAGCGAATCACAAGATCTTCCAGCGACATTTCCTTACGCTTGTGTTTCAGATAGTTCTGGAAGTCTCTCCATTAAGGAGGCAGCTTCTCAATCACAGCAACCACTTGAAATGCCTCGTTGATCACCATACCTTCAGCAATAAGGTCATGGATAAGGACTTGGAGTTCTTGAACTTGGGTTCCAACAGTTTTACTGTCTGTCATCTTGTAGTCAAGAAACTTGGCAACTACGAATTTTTTCAAGCATGCATCTTCAGTTTTATACTTCTTTTCGAGTGCAAGCCATAATTCTTTTGAAGTTTTGGCAGAACTGTAGACATTAGACAGATCATCATCTAGTGCACTAAGGATGTATCCTTTGCACAAAAAATTTGCATGCTTCCAAGCCTCAGTAATCATAAAGCGCTGGTTTTCAGGCATTCCTTCTTCAGTAGCAGGAGGATTTTCATTTGTGAACTTTTGCATGCCTAGAGTAGTCAGCCAGAAGAACATTCGTTGCTGTCATCCTTTGAAGTTCATACCAGAAAACTTCCCTGGTTTCTCTGTCGGTGCCATCGCGTGTGCAGCAGTTGGATGGCTTGACGATGCAACATTTGTCAGCCCAACAGTCACGCCAACAGCATTACCAACAGTAGTACCAGCAGTCGCACCAATAGTTACAGTTCCATTAAGAGCATTAACATCACTTTTTGTTTCCATTCTTCACTGTCAATAATTGACAAACTGTTTAATAAATGGCAAATGAAACAGAACATTTAACAGAGTATATCTATATATATGTATATATATATTATTCTTTTTCCTGAATCTGTTTCACGATGAAGTTTTTATGTTCTTCAAATCGCGTCACTGTTATGAACTTTAATAATCCAACGAAGTTTTTATGTTCTTCAAGTTGGACTAGAAAAATTCCAACGGAGTAGAAAACCAGAAGGTTTTAGTCTCCAAAATAGAATACAGATTAAAATATATAAGCAGTAATTTCCTTAAGATTGTTCTCAAACTGTATTGCAAAAACGTTTAAACAGTAAAAAAATAATTTCTGAAAACAGAAAACAGAAACTGGACAAATTCTGCAAAACTGTAGAAAACGAAATTAACAGAAACTGGAAAATAATTTGAACAACATATGGAAAACCAAATCGAGCCCACTGAATTCACAATGTGTCCTTAAGGAAATTATTCCCCTCAATGTACCCGAGGTTTTGGAATCTTTCCTCCTAGGATAGAACGATTTACTCACCAAAATAGCGGTACAGCAAATTAAGGTGACTGCGAACCACTCGAAGGTAGTATATCACACAAGAGTTTTAAGAAGTGCAGAAAAAGAAGAAGATGAATATCAGAAAATTTCGTAAGGAAAAATTCTGAGGATCAACAGAAATATATAGCCTGTTTGGGAAAAGGTTTGCAACCTTTCAGAAAAGTTTGCAACCTTTCAGAAAAATTCCGTTGGAAAAAAAAATGGAGGGAAATGCTTTAAATTAATCCAAAGCTGAAGCCGATGCCGAGCCGAGGCCGAGGCCGAGCCGAGCGAAGACGACGGCGCGAGGGGAGACCCTCTTCTTGACCCTTTAGCAACACGAAGGAGTGCTCCTACTTTTAAGTAGGAGAACTTTTCTTTCCACCACCTATGAGGGACAAATGCTTATTTCATAAAGCAAGAGGGAACAACTCATTTTTCCCTCCACTTCTTTTCCCTCCATTTCCCATTCAACCTATCAATTAAACCCAACAGTATGTTGGTAGAACTCTATGTTATAGGGCAAAACAAATAGTGTTTGATAAGCTTATGGGGGATTGGAGGGAGGAGTTGCAAGACTTTGTGATTATGCAGAACAAATCATTTTGAATAATCCTGACAACACTTGTATAGTGAAAACAGACAGAGAAAGTCAGCCTGGACTGAATTTGTTTAAGTATTTTTATGTTTGTTTTAATGCAATGAAACGGGGTTGGTTGGAGGGATGCAGGAAAATTATTAGGTTTGATGGTTGCTTCCTAAAAGGTGCATGTAAGGATGAACTTCTGGTGGCTGTTGGAAAAAAATGGGAATCAACAGATGTTTCCAATTACTTGGGTTGTCATTGACAATGAGTAAAAAGAGTCATGGACATGATTTATTCAGAATTTAATCAATGATTTGGGGCTGGGAATTGGAGATGGAATTGCAGTAATGTCAGACATGCAAAAAGTAATATTACTAACTGTTTTTGCATTGTTTACCTTGTTTTTTTTTGCATATATACTAACTGCACTTGTTGTGTTGTGTTGTATTGTATTGTAGGGATTGTTGAGCACCCTTCTACATCTTTTACCAAATGCTGAGCATAGGAAGTGTGCTAGACACATATGCGCTAATTGGCAGAAAGATTGAAGAGGTGAAGAACGAAGAAAACAGTTCTGGAGGGTCTCTAAAGCATCATTTGAGGTAAAGTTGAGAGAAGAACTTACAAAATTAGATAGACTTGGAAAAGACATCTGTGAAGATTTATTGCCAATATAACAAAGAGCACTGGTGTAGAGACTACTATAGATGAGTTGTATGGTTGAATGAATTAAAGAGATGAGTTGAATGAATTAAACATAGTGGTTGGATGGTTGTATTATCACCTATATAAATCCCCATAGTCTTCCATTTTATTCCATCACATAGTCACAAACGAATTCACTCCATCACAAGCGAATTCACTCCATCACAAACGAATTCAACCCATAATCTCTCAAACAAAATGTCACCTATCCAAGATTATACCATGCATCGCAATCACATATCTATGTCCATAAAGCACAAGATGAATCCGGAGTTGCACCTCTTGCTATTCGTCAAGGACGCACCACAAATACAAAACTAAGTGAAGTTATTTTATTATCACATTTTCGCAAGATTCTTTAGAGAAACCAAACAAATTCAAGAGCATAAAACTTGCCGATAAATTATTCTGGAGTACCGTGCAAATATGCATCCAACGAAAAGTTTCAACAATAATTTGGTCAGATGTAATAGAAATTGTAGGATATTTGTCTCATTCCTAGCCTTATCCTCTCCCATGGGCAATGTTTCACAGTTTTTAAAAGATTTCTTAATTTGCTAAATTTCCATTCAAGAATTTTTTTCGGAGGTGAAGTAAAATAGTTAGCTACCCTTGCACTTCAATCTGTAGTTTTCATCCTTGCATGGGTATCCTGCTCTGTGTATAAAATAGGCATCTCCTAAAATACAACCCAAATCGATGAGAGTTGAACTCATAAACCAAGCAACAAGCCTTTTCTTTTTTGAGTGGGTGAAGAAAAAATGACCTTATGTAGTTACGTATGCAACACATATGTCAAATGCAAACAATCATCGTATTAGGAACATACTAAGTGAAAAGTTAAAATACCAAAATGCCCTTATATAGTTAAGTGACACTCTTCTATTAAAAGCCAACAAAATTATTCTTTAAAAACCTTTTTTCCCCCTAATTATTTTCATTTCAATTTATTATAGAAGTCCAAAAGTCATGTCCGTTTGGGAACATCCGGTAAAAGAGAGGCAAAGAGTCATTACTGTTAAATGTAGCAGAAAAGTCAAGAGGCATTACTCACATCCGTTTTTGGCCCAAAACATTTCAGTGACCACATTAATCATTGCTATTAAATTGACAATCATTTATCGGCTAAGAGAACTTAATAGCCACATGTTAATGTATACTAGTTTCTCCCAATCATGCAAAAAAATGTTAGGTGATATTATTTTAATTACACTACATTTTTTCTAAGGTACAAAAATGTTATGTATAAGATTGTATATCCATATATTTCTTATTGCTAAATAAAAGATTAGGTCTAAAGTGACATTATATTTATTACGGAAAAGGGTCAAAATTACCCCTGAACTTTGAAAAATAGTTTATTTATACCCTTCGTTATACTTTAGGGCCAATTATACCCTTACAGTTATACTATGGGGTCAATTATACCCTTACAGTTATACTATGGGGTCAATTATACCCTTATGGCTAACGGCTGCCACGTGGCATCATCCCAACCCTTCAAAATTATTTTACCCTCAAATAATTTTTTTACCCACTAAAATAACTTAACCCGACCCGATTTTTTTTTTCCATGAAAAATAATACGGATACTTTTTCCAGAAAAAAAATAAAAATAATTTCGTATTATTTTTGCTGGAAAAAAAATTGTTGAGTTATTTTAGTGGGTAAAAAATTATTTGAGGGTAAAATAATTTTGAAGGGTTGGGATGATGCCACGTGGCAGCCGTTAGCCATAAGGGTATAATTGACCCCATAGTATAACTATAAGGGTATAATTGACCCTAAAGTATAACGAAGGGTATAAATAAACTATTTTTTAAAGTTCAGGGGTAATTTTGACCCTTTTCCGTATTTATTATTGCCACTTACAAATATAAACGTGTTCGTAACTGAGAAAAATTAAATTAAGGATAGTTTTGAGCTGTGTAAGCAGCCACTAATACTTACGTTAGGGTAGACAGTCTATATTACACTACTCAAGTTGCGGTCCCTTCCCGAACCCTACGTAAATGCGGGACCCTTGTGCTTTGGACTGCCCTTTATGATAGTTTTACATAGTAATATTTATATACGCATTAGAAATATTCTCTACTATTTTATTTTCTTTCGACATAAAAGTTAACATCCATCGACTTGTAAATGATAATAACCAACTTTATAATGACCGTGTTTACACTCGGTCAAACAGGCTCTTAGTTAGGGACTCAATTCTCTATTTTGCTTCTTCATCCCATTGTTGTGCTCTTTATCTTTTTTCTTTAAATCAAAATTGGCCGGAAGCTATCCTATTCATTTGAGATATGTTATATGAAATGACATACTTATCATTTATTTTGCGAGATACAAGATAATATATGATCATATCCGCTTAATACTTATCATTAAAATGTTGTTTTTGATATATCCTTAGGAATATAAACATATACATAAGTGTTAATAATAGAAACCTACCACTTGTAATTGATAAGATTGAAATTAAAGAAGCACTTAATAGTTGTAGGCTTCTTTTTGGCTCGAAATCATCATCACAAGCAGTGTTTATTAAGAACTATAATTCTGGTTAATTAAGTAGTATACTACCAAAATAATAGTCTGTCCAAACTTTTAAAATCTGCTTATTTAGGATTTTTTTTTTTTTGAAAACTGTTTTCAATCAAATACTTTTAAAATGTAGCAGTTTGTGTTTGACTAATCAATTTTAGAAAATACTTTTGCTAATATTAAGCAGCAATTTAAACACCAAAACCGATTCTAGAGAAAGCTACTTTTTTCAGTTTATGAAAAATATTTTTTTTTCTACTACTCAAAACACTTACTTTATTTATAAAAGCTTGGTCAAATATCTTAACTCTTTAAAATAAATATTTTTTTTAATAAGAAAAGTATTTTTAGCTTCCTAATGGCTATAAGAAAGAGGAAACCGCAAAATTTAAGGTGACTATAATGGCTGCCGCCTGCTAATGATGAAATACATCATGTATAACTAATATTTCGTGCAATCCAAGGTATAAAGATAAAGGCTATCCTTAACAATTTAATGAGGAAAGGAATTACTTTTAAAAAAAATCACAGAGGGGCATATTTTCTTTGGGGAGTTTGAGAGAACGGGAGATATACAAACACATAGGGGAAGAAGAATAGATTAAGAAAAAACAGAGAGGAGAAAAAGGATAGAGATTTTGACGACGATGTACACACACAATTGACAAAAACGGAGGATAAACACCATAGATAGATGAAAAAGATTCCCAAATACCAAAAACAGAGAGCAATATTGAGTTATGTATAGAGACAACAGTGAGAGGAGAGGATGGATATACAATAGAGAGAGACGAGGAAGTGGTGCGCCCAGATCCTTTCTTCCACCCCTGCTTCTATCAGGAAACACTTGTAACGTTCCATCAGACTACCACCGGTAAATCACCTCTAATCCACCCCTTGAAACCACCGAGAACCACCCCTGTTTCAGTTTAAAACCAGTGATTAAAACAGCCCCAACACTCACCGTGAACACCCATAAACCACGAAAAATCAGCAGAAAATAAATGGGAAGTAGCTGAGGTCAAAAAGGGAGGTGGAGGGCTTGTTCAAGTTGTCAGTTCTCCGGTCGAGGTTCATTTGATATCTGTTCTGAGTTGTTTTGAGATTCAATCAATCAACGTTTGGATTTAATTTGAGGTCCAATTCTTTCCCTGTCTCTTTAACTTGCTTGATTTCATACGTGATTGTTGTTGAAGTGGTTGTTCTTTTGGTTTTTGCTTACTGGATAAACTTTATCCTCTTAACCATTTTGAGTTTAGTTTGTCCAAATAGATTAGATAACGTTTACTTGAGCAAAACAAGAAAGAGAAATTAATGGATCGTAAATATTGGAGTCGAATAATTGAACTGAAGGGAGTCAATTTGAAACAAATTTTCCTTTAACTAGTTTGTGAATATTATTGGGTTGCGGGTTAAAATATGAGAGGGGATTTGAGCTACAAATGATTTTGTTACTTTATTTTTTGTTTCATTTGGGTCGTGTTAGGCTCGTGAATGAAAATAGGCAATTTTAGGATAATTTCGGGATTGGTAGGCAAATATTAGGTTCATTTAATTGCTTGCGTGTTCTTTATTCGCTTTCAATATTATGTATTTAGCCTGGAAATGCCCCGAAGTACAATGTAAACAAGGAGGTCGTTCGTGGACAAGACTCGGGATGTCGGGTGAAGCTTAGTTTATGATAGCTAGGATGGTATAGGTTTACATTTTTCGTATTTTCTTTTTATTCGGGTTGTAATAATTTGGACAATATTTTTGGACACACTTTCTGGGCGTGCGGTGTGTTTACCTAATCGAGTTCATTCCTAAGCCAATATGAGTCAACTAAAGCGACCGTGTTAAAATCACGGAACTTGAGGGATGGCTCACACCTTCCCCTCGGTCAACATAATTCCTTAATCGGAATCTTTGACAACAGGCTTTGACGAAGTGATAGGAGGAAGAAAGACATTGAGTTATGGTTTTGTTTTGTTTGAATTTGGTGTTGAGGCTTAGTGTAATTATCTTAGACGATATTTATAATAGTAAGGATTAATTCTAGTTAATAAGATGTTTGCCATTTGTTTGTAATACATTAACTTGAATGTTGTTGTAAAGACTTTATTTATCAATATGAAGATTTGAATTGTTTAATTCAAAGTTCCAGAATAGTTCCGGTAAAAATTAAAATAAACTAGTTTCAATGAACGTACGTTGTACGTTAATAATTGCATGCTAATGTTCAGTAGATTAATAACTACACGTATATATATAGGCAATCAATAAAATGCCTTGTAGATTCATGTTTTTATAACAACAACAACAACAACAACAACAACAACAATAATAATAATAATAATAATAATAATAATAATAATAATAATAACCACATTGTTATTATTATTAACAACAACAACAATAATAATAGTAATAATAATAATAACCACATAGTTTTCGATTATTTAATGCTTCGCCGTAGGTGCTCCCCGCATTATCATTTTTTCTTTTCTTATTAATTTAGCACCACTATTCTATTTTAACATATTTGTGATGGTTATCTTAATTTACAATCTTTGTAACTTTATAGTATACCCATAGATTGGTCAATTCTTATTTGGAAAGCTGTATGTCGGGTTATGAATCGTGCAACCCTTTAGTAAAATTGATGCTACTATACAACTTATTGTTGTTAACACTATCATGCTTCTTGGTCAAACATTTGCAAGCAGCGTTTATGCTTTGCCCATATTCTGCTCCCTAAGCAATAGCATATATTATTGCTCTATTCGCTTCCTTAATAATAATCCTTTTTGAAAGAAGTGAGCATCAAACAAAACTCAATTAATTTAATTTCCTTGCAGTATAGGATTTCAACTAATCAATATATACCTTTTCTAATAATAATGCTCTTTGCTACAAATAAGGACAATGTGCATTCCAAAAAAGAGAATGAAGCACAAAATTGTGTCAGCAAAATCTGTTCAATTTTAAGTCTTTATAAAATTATTGAAGCTGGCTAAAAAACATTGGTAAGAAAATAGATAATGACCCTAAATAAATTGAGTCTGAAGTTACCCAATAATGAGTATTCATGCAAAACAAAAAGCAAAACGTGTATCACTTAAACGAGGTGATCAAAATAGGACGCTTCATGAAATTTTTACATATTTTTAGCCATTTTCATTTTTAAAATCCACTATCCATGACATATTACGAATTTTTCACTTGTTTAAGTTCAAAATCAAACGACACTATCTTGAATTTTTCACACTAAAAAGCCACTTTTTAACAAATTTTCAAATATTGATTATCTGAAGAAGAAAAAAAAAAAAAGGAAGTGAAAAGTGGCTAGCACATAATTTTTTTTTTTAAAATTTTCACCAAAAACAAATACCAAAAATTGTAAAATTTAAGTGACAAAGTAAAAAACTAGTATTGAAAAAAAAAAAGGTGGGGGGTGTGGGGGGTGGGGTTGTAAAGGCTGAAATGACCAGCATAACCTTGCAATATCTATTGAGACCTTCCTTGGCTGGAAACTGGTGTTTACATTACACAAACAATGGCTGCAATTGAAGCAGTAGCATCCTCTATTTTCTCTTCTCCCCCAACTTCCTACAAATTCCCATTGCTTCCCAGTTCTTCAATTAGACTTCAAAATTCCACACATACCCCTACTCTTTCTCTCAAATCCATTCTATGTCCCCATCCTATTCCTTCAAGAAAACAAGAATGGTCCCAACTTCACTGCTCAACAGTTGAAGTCACTGAGGAAGTAACAGTCCAAGAAGAAAAAACCCAAAAAAGTAATGAAAGAAGAAAGCTTTTTGTTCTAAACTTACCATGGTCTTTAACTGTTCCTGATATCAAGACCCTCTTTGCTGAATATGGAATTGTTGATGATGTTGAGGTACTCCCTCCTCCATTTCAATTTGTTTGTTTGGTTTTGACTTGATGCGTAATTCAAGAAAGTTCTACCTCCATCCCATATTACTATATTATTCTTATCTCTCCAATTAATTGCGCTCTAATTAATATTAGTTATTTTAAAAACAATTAATATTAAGGGCAAAATAGGAAAAAACTTAATTAGTTAGATTTTGATTTTGTAAATAGACAAGTATTTTGAGATGAATATTTATAGTAATGTTGACAACTACCATGGGATGGAGGGAGTAAAAAAGAGTTTTGAGTCTTGTTATTAAATTAAGGATATGTAAAATGTATCAAAATGTCTTTTAATTTTGTGGTCTTAAGTAGGTCGCGTAGAAAGTTGGAATTAAAGATTTGTTAAAAAAGAAAAAAGTTTTCCTTTTGAAACGGACTAAAAAGGAAACTAAGACAAACAAATTGAAATAGAGTGAGTATTTTTCTTTTTTTTAGTATGTGTATGTTTATCTGGTTGTTGAACAGAAGGTGTTAACTTTTTTACCCTTTGGGGTTGTTGAATTAGTAGATTATAAAGACCAAAGATGGAAAGAGTAGAGGCTTTGCCTTTGTGACAATGTCTACTGGAGAAGAAGCTCAGGCTGCTATTGACAAATTGGATTCTTATGTAAGTTGTTTCTTGGATTCTGACAGTAATCCCTGTTATGAAATGTCGTTCCATAATGAAATAGTTGTTGTGTAGATTATTTACTTCTTCTGGAAAATAGTGTCATAAAATAATGAATGTTCGTTTGTAATTGATTAAAGCATTCTTTATATAACAGCAATACTCCGTTGAGATTATCTGTGGTAGAAGATATTGTTCAAATTGTCTCAAGATTAAAATTGAGGGTGAGAGAAAGAAAAAATGTCTAGCAAAGGACAACATAGAAAGATGGGGTACATAGTGTTAAAACATTAAGAAATGGTTTCTGGTAAACGTTAGGAAATACTGAGTAGAGCATACACAATAATTCAGGGTTGATTGATGATATAAAAGTACTTCTTAGGACTTTTAAGTAATTATTAAGATTTATGCAATCTATTGCGTTTCTTTGTGCAATTTGTTTGGACTGTAGACTGGTGAATTTGTAACTGGGCAAATACTCTTGGATAGTTAAAGAATGTATTTTACCTAAAGAAAGCGAGGATTATTATTTTCGGACATGATATTAAATTTCTTGCTAATGATTGTTAGAAGCATTAAAAATCTACTGTAGTACTTCAGTTGTGGACCTGAGAGAGGAAAAAAAAGAATGTTAGAACACGTTTTTCTTTGACCCGCCTTACCTTCTATCTTTTGGGTTTCCATAACTGAAATTGTTTCCTTGTTAGAAAATTTGGCACACAATTTTACTTTGGTGTTTCATGGAAATGCTCACTGAAGGATAAAAATCCCTCATGATGCACAAATGATCATTACTAATATCTAAAAAGAGAGCTCCATCATAACATCTTCCTAAATCATTATATAAGTTCTATACCAGCTAGATTTCTAGAATACAACCATTACACTCATATTCTGTCTCATCTCAAATTAAGGGGTGTTAGCATAAGAACTGTTAGCATAAGAACTGTTTCAAATTGTGGAAGTATCCTTAGTGTGAATGAGTATCTTAAGGTATTACTCTTTTCATATGCAACCTCCTGCTTTCAAATTAGTTTTTTCTACGCTTCTTTGCGTTATTGTTTTCGTTTTACCCCTTTCCTGTTTGTTTCTTCACCCTTCTTTGTCCACATTTTGGTGGTACAGGAATTATCAGGAAGGATCATAAGGGTAGAATTTGCGAAGCGATTTAAGAAACCTCCAGGAGCTCCTCCTCCTACAACTCCTCCTCGAGGGGAAACACGACATAAACTTTATGTTTCTAATCTTGCATGGAAAGTGAGGTCTACCCAACTGAGAGAATTCTTCTCCACAAACCACAATCCAGTTTCAACTAGGGTTATTTTTGACAATGCTTCAGGAAGAGCTGCTGGGTATGGTTTCGTATCATTTGACACAAAAGAAGAAGCAGAGGCTGCACTATCTGCTTTAGATGGAAAGGTATTCATAAACAAACTACTTTTTCGCCCAATATAATCCTTTGATCTTATTGATTGAGCATTCTCTATTCTATTACTCTGCTTTCAGTATTGTAAAAGAGTATCTTTTCAATTAGTCAAATTCTTGAAATAAGCTACATGATCTCATTTTTATGTTTCAAATATTAATTATTTGTCATGGAGCAGGGCATTAGCCCCAAGGCAGATGTTAATATTGAAGCTATAGTCGAATACTTGCAAGAAATTTTGAAAAGAAAATGCCTTGGGTTGTATTGTTAGGATTCAAGGTATAAAGTGAGCACGGAGTATCTTTGAGGTGCATGGGTTGAATAGCTTAATATTGGTTCTCTAAGTAATTTCAAGTAGCGTAGTTTCTTTATAGACATATCACCAAATTGTGTTCGTTATGAATGCTTATATAATACTTGAGTTTTGTTTGGATTAGACGCAAACGTGGTATTACTATGAAACAACCCAAAGCTAAATGTTCATAATATAGATATAAAGCAATCTTAAAAAAAGAAAGAAAGAAAAAGCTGAATGCTTGAGCCTAAAGGTGGAAATTGGAAGCTGAACGCTTGAGCTTAAAGGTGGAAATCGGACTCCTCCAAATTAAATACTTGAGTTAAAAATATTGGATCCTGAACTAAATGTTAAATCTTACATTTTTTTAAATTCAACACACACACACACTCTTCTTTGAGTTAGAACTCAATTTTTGTTTAATCTGTGCTACATTTTTGTGATTATTTATATGCAAATTGTGATATCTAATTTTGTTATTCTGATGTATGAGTCCAAGTACTTTTTAAAGAGTGCTACTTTTGTTTAGATGTCTAATTTTTCTTAACCAATGATTATTAATGTGAAACTTGATGACCTATAAAACAAAAATTGTTACGATTCTCAAAAAAAAAAAAAAAAAAAAAAAAAAATTAAGGGGAATCTTGATGTTTCGTTGTGTTGAGGTGAAAGTGGATCCCAGTAATGCAACAATACAAGTAGCAAGGATGAAGAAACAGTTTCTTTTGGAGTTGTATTAACATAAATCATCTCTTGAGATATTTGGTGGAAATATTGTTTAGTCAACTATTAAAGATTCCCCCCCTCCCTTTTTTTTAAACGGCTTTAAATCTAGATTTTCCACTGATTTTATCTGATGGCTCCTCGGGAATTCCTTTCCATTAGATGTTTACATACTGGATCGTAAGAAAGAATTCATATTTGTGGGAAGTGTTAGTGCATATGTAGAGAGACTTGCGGAACATATATACTCACTCTGTTTCAATTTGTTTGTCTGGTTTTGATTTGACACGGAATTTAAGAAAGTAAAGAAGATATTTGAATCTTGTGATCTTAAACTAAAGATTTGTTGATTATACCAAAATGTCCTTTATTCTTGTGGGTCTTAAAAATGTCATGGGGAAAGTTGGAATTAAGGAGTTGTCAAAAAAAGGATGAGGCATTCTTTTTGAAACGGACTAAAAATGAAATTAAGACAAACAAATTGAAACGGAGGAAGTATAATTATTTGGGGAAAAATTCATGACGACTATGATGTATGTTTGACATCTCAATTTAAAAATGCAGGAACTGATGGGCCGGCCAATTCGCTTGAAATTCAGTGAAAGGGATGCTGATGGATCTGAAAATAAGGAAGAAACACCAACTCAGGAAAATCCCGAAGAGCCATAGATGGACTCCCTTAATTACACTTCTATGGATCATCGAGGTCCTGTTTAAACCAGACTATTCTTCTACTTATGCACATAGTTGATATGATTGTCACATGATAACCACATTTTTTGTAGACTCCAATCTTTTTTGTTTGGTCATACTTTGGTGACCTTTCATCCTGTTTCCTAGTTTATTGGTTTCTGAAATGTCTCTGATATGTATGTTATCAGTGGTTAATCTTCATGAAAAAAAGAAAAAGAAAAGATAGATATCATTAGTCAAGTTGCATTAGCAACATTATATGATTTTCACATACAAAATACACCCCTTATTGATAGGATCTTCACCAAATATTTATATAAATCAATCATGTTACCAATGAGAGGTCCACCATCGAACCCGGAAAAAGTGAGTTAAAGAATTAAATTAATCATCACATTTTCTGAAGCATGAATTTCAGTGGAAATCTGACTTTGCTTAGGGAATCAAAGAGATTCTTCAAAGGCATTGGTTGAGTTTGTTAAACTAGTATCATCTCCTTCTTTTGCAAACTTCAATGGTGCTTGGAAAGAAAAAGCTAAAAGAAAAATGAGAAACGAAAGGAATACTAATTATTGATCCTCCTGCTGAGGAAGCTATTTGGGAGAATAAAAGGAAAAAGAAAAGCAATTATTGATACAACATCTTAAGTAGAGATTTAGATATACCTAAATGGATCTAACAAGGAAAAAAAGAGGAGTGTGAGAGGAAGATATTTCTTGGATATTACAATTTGGAAATGTTACATAATTGACCATATCCTTCACCCACATAATCCAGGAAAGATACCTCATGACTGATAAAGTTCAGTTCAATTACATTCTCTTCACTCCTTTAGTTTCTCATTTCACTCACTCCATTACATTTTCCCTGTCCATTCCTAGAATTTAGATCAATATTTAGAGCCAGACACTGAAAACGCCAAAATAACATCAAACTTTTAAAAAGTAGCGTTTGTTGGACAAAATATTATCAAGAACCAAAATGAGAATATATACTTCTTCTCTCAAGTGGCTATATAGCCAAGATTCCCATTCCCATGTCAAAGTCAGAAAGATAATGAAGAATACTTTTGGTTGATTTTATAAGTATGGGCTACTCTAATGGTTCTTACTTTGGGTACTCAACAAGTTAATGAAATAATTAAAAGTAACAAATCTTACATAGTGGTTAGTATAACAAGGTTTCTTTACTTTCTTGGTGGAAGTGATTGAGTAGATCTGCTTAAGGATGAAGATACTGGCAAGGTCAACTTTGTGAACTAGTTTACTTAATATAAAAATCACAGAATCTCAGGCAATATATATTACTTTATAGTGTTTTGTGTTAATTCGAAGTGGCTTAAACCATAATTAAAGCACTGCTTACTTTGATGAGTTCCCTACAAACATGACCATATTAGTAAATAAACCACTATCAACAACAAAGCAAGTTAAAGAAGGGATTGAGAAAAAAGAAGAACACAGGAAAAGAGAAACAAAACCAAATAAGGAGGAGGAAAAAAGGAAGAAAAGAAAACTAAAGGTAAATACCTATCACAAAGCATTCTTCCTCCCTGGCTTATTATTCTCTTTGCTTTCCACTTAACTACTTTATCTGTGCCACCCTCTTTCACCTTCACCTCAAAGCAACACTCATATTTTCTCTCTGTTTCATTCTTCCATTGCTCTTCACTTCCTTCTCATTTCTCTAATTTGGTTTGATTAGTCTGTCAAGATTACTGTCCTTGAAAGTGTGATGGTAAGTTCCTTTTTCTCGTCTATTTTTTCTTGAGTTTAATAAATGGTACCTGTAAATAGTTCAATAACTTGGGCACCACATATGAGCACAAGGGATTGTTCTCAAGGATTCTGCAGTTTATACTGCCCACAATGGTGTTATATAATTTTCCCACCTCCACCTCCATTCGACTTCCCAGCTGATGATGATGATTCTGGTCCAAATTTATCTCCTCTAGTTATCGGCATCATGGGAATTCTTGTCAGTGCTTTCCTTCTAGTTAGCTACTATGTCATAATGTCGAAGTGTTGCGGCCACAGGATTGCTTTGAGAAGAAGGGATAATCATCTTAATGATTCGGAACTAGAAGATAATGACCCTTCAAATCATGAGGCATGGCATGTGAACAATACAGGTTTAGACGAGTCTCTTATCAGGTCGATTAGGGTGTTTAAGTACAAGAAAGGAAGTGGATTAGCCGAGGGAACGGATTGTTCTGTTTGTTTGAGTGAATTTCAAGAAGATGAAAGCCTGAGACTTTTACCAAAATGCAGCCATGCTTTTCATGTTATGTGCATCGATACGTGGCTTAAATCTCACTCCAATTGCCCTTTATGTCGCGCTAATATAGTGTTTGTAAATGCCTCACCACCTCCATTACCTCATCAAGTTATTGAAGTTATCGAAGCTCCTCTGATGAACGAAAGAACCTCCGAAAACCAACCTGAAAACGATATAGAAATGGGGGTCAGAGAGGAAGATGAAGAAGAAGTTGCAGAAAGTAGAGTACCCCCCAAGAGGCTAATAACAGAAAATATGAATCTACAAATTAGAAGATCAGTATCGATGGACCAAGTATCACGAGGCGTTTTATCTATAGCTGATATACTAAAGATTGATCACGACGAAGATATTGGAACATCAAAACAAGAAGTAGGGGAAGCAGAAGGAAGCACATTACCACATTGTGTCTCATGTCCTATGGGGATGAAGAGATCTTTTTCCAGTGGGAGATTCATGTTTCCTAAACGTGGAAGAGGACAAAACATGATCATCCCATTGAGAGATTCTTGAAAAAATTATGCCAAGATTAGGAGGATTTTGTGCATTTATGCACTTAGGTAAAGAGTTCATATAAAGAAAGAGAGTTTGATTAGGTTTTTGCTTTAAGTACTTGAGGTTTTGTCCGTGTTGTAAGCTCAATCTTCTAATTTTGTTCTTCCTTTTTCTTCTTGTCTTCACTACCTATATTTTTTCTTTGTTTGATGGAGTATCATTTTGTGCTCACCAAGTTAAACCAAAAACAAGTTCAAATATTATGTATCACTTTACTATGATAAGATTTAACTGTTGGATTGGATTACGTAAATCCAAGTGATTCTCCCTCCTAAGCTAGTTCATATTTCTTCTACTTTACATTTGTTTCGTCATTTTACTGGGGAAAAAATATAAATTATTGTAAAATATTCTATTAGAAAATGTAAACATGCTCATTTTAATTATTATTACTCCCACATCCCAATTTATGTTGATTGCTCTCTTCTCTCTCTTCTCTTCTCTCTCCTCCACCACCAACGGTAACATCTCCCCCCCTCCCCACCCCACCTGCCACCACATCCGGCGATCAGACCGCGTCCGGCGACCAGGTAACTCCGGCGATCAGGTAACGCCGGTCACTTTTCCGGCCAAATCTACTTTTTCTCTCTCTTTCCTTTTCTTCTTCTTCTTTTCTTCTTCTCTTCTCCTTTTCCCCTTTTTTATCCGCTCCTGGCGCTACCAGAACACAGCTGCGTCATCGCCGGAGACTTTTTCCGGCACCATTTTCCGGCCAGCCCTCTCTTTCTCTCCTTTTTTCTTTTTTCTTTTCTTGTCCCCCCTCTTCTCTGCTCCTGTTTCAGGTCTCTGTGAAAATAATTCCGGCAGTGAACAGTGAACAGTAACTCCGGCAGTGAACAGTGAACAGTACTCGGACGTTGAACAGTGTTTTCCTGCGGCGATCGGGTTCATTTCAACTGGAGTTGGTACTTCCGGTTGCCATATTCATTATTTGTCCATACACTTGTAGTTTTATTTTTTGCTAACTTTAGGCTTTTGAATAGTTTATTAGTTCATACTCATTTTCGTGGCTTTGCTTAGTGATGGTAGACTAGGGTCATGTTCTCGTTCAGGGACGGGGGCGAGGGTTAGGAGGGGTAAGTGGGTTAAAGGAGCGTCTAGGTTGAGAGTAGGATCTTGGAACATTGGAACGTTAACGGGGAAGTCCATAGAGCTAGTTAAGATTCTTCAGAAGAGGAAGATTAATATAGGTTGTATCCAAGAGACCAAATGGGTAGGTCCTAAAGCTAAGGAGGTAGACGGGTATAAGCTGTGGTTCTCTGGTAGGTCGAAGTATAGAAATGGGGTGGGCATTTTAGTAGATAGTGAATTAAGGGATCAGGTGGTAGAGGTTAGGAGAGTCACTGATAGGATGATGTCGATTAAGGTGGTCGTTGAAGGACTCACTTTGAACATTATTAGTGTATATGCGCCGCAAGCGGGCTTAGGCGACGAGGAGAAGAGGCGCTTTTGGGAGGATTTGGACGAATTAGTGGGAGGCATACCGCCTACTGAGAAGCTATTCGTGGGAGGTGATTTCAATGGACACATCGGACCTATTTCGGGAGGTTATGATGATGTGCATGGAGGCTTTGGCTTCGGGGACAGGAATGGAGGAGGAGTCTCACTTTTGGATTTTGCAAGAGCTTTTGGGTTGGTGATAGCCAATTCGAGTTTCCCAAAGAAGGAGGAACACTTGGTAACCTTCCGTAGTTCGGTGGCTAAGACTCAAATAGACTTTTTACTCCTTAGGAAGGATGATAAAGGTCTGTGCAAGGATTGTAAGGTCATTCCGAGCGAATATCTTACAACCCGACATAAGCTCTTGGTGATGGATTTAGCGATCAAGATGATGAGGAAGAAGAGGGTCGTGGAGGACCGACCTATGATCAGATGGGGGAGTTTGACCACTATTAGTGCCCTGGAGATGGGAGAGAAATTGAAGGATATGGGGGCCTGGGATAGTAATGGGGATGCGACCAGTATGTGGGATAAGACGGCTAGTTGCATTAGGGTGGTAGCAAGGGAAGTGTTGGGGGTCTCGACAGGTAGTCGTGGTCAGCATCGAGGGGACTGGTGGTGGAATGGAGAAGTTCAAGGGAAGGTGGAAGCAAAGAAGGTGGCGTATGCGAAGTTGATAGAAAGCAAGGATGAGGTGGAGAAGTGGACGAATACAGAACTTTATAAGATGGCAAGGAAGGAGGCGAAGTTGGCGGTTTCGACGGCAAAAACGGCAGCTTTTGAACGCATGTATGCTGAACTAAAAGAGAAAGGAGGGGACCAGAAATTGTTCAGGCTAGCCAAGGCGAGGGAGAGAAAGGCACGTGATGTGGATCAAGTAAAATGCATCAAGGACGAGCATGGCAAAGTATTGCTAGAGGAGACTGTCATTAGACGGAGATGGCAGTCATACTTCTCCAAACTCTTGAATGAAGAAGGGGACAGAGACATTGTGTTGGGTGATTTAGAACATACAGGAAGGCGTCGCGACTTTGGCTATTGCAGGAGTATTAAGGTTGACGAGGTTAAGGGTGTTGTTCGTAGGATGCGCAGGGGAAGAGCGACCGAACCTGATGAGATTCCGGGGGAATTCTGGAAGAGCGCGGGCCCGGCAGGTTTGGAGTGGCTGACTAGGTTGTTTAATGTCATCTTTAAGACGACATTGATGCCCGAAGAATGGAGGGCGAGTGTAATGATCCCTCTATACAAGAATAAGGGAGATATCCAGAGTTGCAACAACTATATAGGTATCAAGCTGTTAAGCTACTATGAAAGTGTGGGAAAGGGTGGTGGAGATGAGGGTGAGGAGAGGTGTGTCTATTTCAGAAAACCAGTTCGGATTCATGCCGGGACGTTCAACTACAGAAGCCATCCATCTTATGAGAAGGTTGGTGGAGCAGTATAGGGAGAGGAAGAGGGATTTACACATGGTATTCATCGACCTAGAAAAGGCTTATGACAAAGTTCCAAGACAGATCCTATGGAAATGCTTGGAGGCTAAAAGTGTACCTGTGGCGTACATTAGGGTGATCAAGGACATGTATGAGGGAGCCAAAACCAGGGTGAGGACAGTAGGAGGAGACTCAGAGCACTTCCAGTTGTGATGGGGTTGCATCAAGGATCAGCTCTTAGTCCGTTTTTATTTGCCTTGGTGATGGATGGATTGACACGACAAATTCAAGGTGAGGTGCCATGGTGTATGCTTTTGGTGGACGACATAGTCCTGATTGACGAGACTCGTAGAGGAGTTAACGCTAAGATGGAGTGTTGGAGACATACTCTGGAGTCTAAAGGGTTTACGCTGAGTAGGACCAAGACAGAGTACTTGGAGTGTAAGTTCAGTGAAGCACCTTAGGAGGCTGACTTGGAAGTAAGGCTTGGTACCCAGGCCATCCAGAAGAAAAGTAGTTTCAAGTACCTTGGGTCTATTGTGCAAGGCAGCGGGGAGATTGGCGATGATGTCACACATCGTATTGGGGCAGGGTGAATGAATGGAGGCTTGCTTCCGGAGTGCTATGTGACAAGAAGGTGCCACCAAAACTTAAGGGCAAGTTCTACAAAGTGGTGGTTAGACCGACTATGCTGTATGGGGCGAAGTGTTGGCCAGTTAAGATCTCTCACGTTCAAAAGATGAAAGTTGCCGAGATGAGAATGTTGAGATGGATGTGTGGCCACACCAGGAGTGACAGGATTAGGAATGAGGATATTCGGGATAAGGTGGGGGTGGCCTCGGTGGAAGACAAGATGCGAGAAGCGAGATTGAGATGGTTTGGGCATGTGAAGAGGAGAGACACAGATGCCCCAGTGCGGAGGTGTGAGAGGTTGGCCATGGATGAGGTAGGGGTAGGCCGAAGAAGTATTGGGGAGAGGTAATTAGACACGACATGGCGCAATTACAGCTTACCGATGACATGACCTTAGATAGGAGGGTTTGGAGGACCCAAATTAGGGTAGAAGGCTAGTAGATAGTCTCGTTATCCGTTCTTATTAGTAGTCGCATTATTGCAATATAATTTCTTGTGCTCCGATTTCTGCTATTATGTGTTATTATCTGTTATTTCCTGTGCTTTGGTTATCCTGTGTCATCTGCTCCGATTTCTGCTATTATCTGTTATTTCCTGTGCTCTGATTATCCTGTGTTATCTGTGTCGCTTGCATTATTTCATTTTCATATCGCTTTAAATCTCTTAACCTTATCTGACTTCTTTTTATGCTTTTATTGAGCCGAGGGTCTTTCGGAAACAGCCGTCCTACCTTGGTAGGAGTCAGGTCTGCGTACACTCTACCCTCCCCAGACCCCACGATGTGGGATTTCACTGGGTTGTTGTTGTTGTAAAATATTCTATTATTCCAAATGATTAATACTTTAAAAAAAGTCGTTCATCCTATTAAAGCACGTGTAACATCTACAGAAGAAGAGGGTGTCTCTCGAGAGGAATTAGATTCTATTAAACTTGAAGGAAAGCCGAGTTGGTTAGGAACATAACATATATTTCATTACGTTCCCGTTCGTTCCATTTTATGTTGCATTATTTCATTATTAGTCTTTTCTAAATCGAAATAATACCTTTTTTTTATATTTAGGAACAAATAAATTTTAAATTCTTATTTTATTCTTGATAATATACTTTATAGTTACAGAAATCTCATGACATGTTTAAACTTGCAAGTTTTTTTCTTCTTTCTTCAATTTCGTGTATAATCAAACATTCATAAAATGCGTCATAAAGGGGGATCGTGCATACCCTCTTGGAGAGTACCTTTTATAAATATGTTCATCCAAATCCTCGAGATTTCTATCTATTAGGCCATCTCCAACCTTGCACCATTTTTTGCACCAAATGCTATTTTAGAGCAAAAAATAGTGTTTTGGAGCTCCAACCTTGTACTATTTTTTGCACCATTTTGGTGCATGAATAGTGTTGCACCAAATTTGGTGCAACACTATTCATTGCACCATTTCTATTCATTAATAATTTATTATTTATTTTTATTATATAACACTTTTAATTTAACATATTATAAATTTTAAATTTTATATTTAGATTCCTAATATACCTATTCATCTACACCATTACTATTCATTAATATATTTTTTTTTTAATTATATAACACTTTTAGAGTGCAAGTTTAGTGTAGCACCTCAAGAGGCTGGCTTGGAAGTGAGGCTTAGTACCCAGGCCATCCAGAAGAAAAGTAGTTTCAAGTATCTTGGGTCTATTATGCAAGGTAGCAGGGAAATTGACGATGATGTCACACATCGTATTGGGGCAGGGTGGATGAAATGGAGGCTCGCTTCTACAAGAAGGTACCATCACAACTTAAGGGCAAGTTCTACAAAGTGGTGGTTAGACCGACTATGTTGTATGGGGCGGAGTGTTGGCCAGTTAAGATCTCTCACATTCAAAAGACGAAAGTTGTCGAGATGAGAATGTTGAGATGGATGTGTGGCCACACTAGGAGTGACAAGATTAGGAATGAGGATATTCGGGACAAGGTGGGAATGACCTCGGTGGAAGAAAAGATGCGGGAAGCGAGATTGAGATGGTTTGGGCATGTGAAGAGGAGATGTCATACCCCATTTTAACCCGGGAGTTAAAGTAGAAGTACGACATATTGGAGATTCCTTTTTTTTTTATTTGTTTTAAAGGATTAAGGAGTCGCCACCTAATTATTTCCGGTGAATTAGGACACCTAAAGTTTATTAAAGTCATGTTTAAAGTTAACTCTGTTTAAGGTCTGCGAAACTTAAGATTCTAGGTAAGGGTTCAATTAGTCTAAAGGGAAGGTATTAGGCATCCTTTAAGACCCATTAACAATGGTTAACCAACCGGACTTATGATTAGTTAGGCTAAATGTAAATATAATATTATAGAAAAAGAAAATAATTTTGTAAATATGGCTAAAGTTATAGATAAATATGTAAGAATACTATTTAAAATAGAGCTTGTAAAAAATAATAATAATTTGTACAAAAGAGTATTTTTAATGCTATTTTGAAATACGACTTATAAACGTTGTTAAAATTTTAAACGAGAGTATAAATGTATTGTTTAAAATAATACTTGTGAAAAAGTAATAGTTGCATAAAAGAGTTTAGTCAAAAATGAACTAAAAGAAAGCGGGACATGTAACGTTTATATGTGGAGGAAATGACTAAAATTTAAAAAGAATTATTTAATAAAGTTTTAAAAGTTGTTCTAGATAAATATGTATTTCAATATGTTGGAAAAGGATTAAAGTGAAAAGCTATTCGTTAAAACTAATTTGCTTTTTTATTTCTTAAAATAAGCTAACGTTAGTGTAAGATTTGTGATGTTTTAAACTTCTAAGATAGTAAGAGTGAGTCATGATTCCTTTTGCTCAAAATATGTAGTCGCTATTTTTGAAAATCAATTGAAATAACGATATAGGTATTATAAGCAATTTTATCATAAAAAAGTGGAAATGAAATTTATGGAGTTAATCGTTGGTTCTCCTTAAATTAACTACCCATGACTTCTAAAACTATCCATACTAATTTCCTACAATTCATCTAAGCTAAGGAAAACAAAGTAAAAGGAAGTGTTAGTCAAACAATCAAATACATTGAGATAATAGAATGGCGGAAATAGAACGGATTTCAAATGGGTTTGTCCCATTTTGGGATGTTGCCGCCTGCTATTGTTGCTATGGGTTTCAGCTTCACCACTGTCGTATTAGACTCCGTTTACGCACAAAAGAATGCTGGATTAAGCCATGTCCAGTAGGCAATAGATGAAGATTGTGTGAGCAATGCAGGTTGTGGCCTTGAGTCCTAATAGAGGGACTCCTTGCGGCTCCATACGCCATGTGAACAAAGAAAATAAAACAGGAAAAAGCATTAGAGAAGCAATCTGATCGTCAAACACGAAAAAGAAAAATGTAAACTAAAGCAAATTAAGACTGATATGAGTCTTCAACTACCACATATATGTACTGACAATACGTAAACAGGCAGAAAGTCGAGCAGTTTCTTCTCGTCCAAGTCGAAACAAACATTCCGCAAGAAAAAGCATACCATTCCAATTCGTGCAATGTCCTCACGTGCACAAACAGATTCAAATTTACCAAGAAACAATCATATAGAATGCGATTAATTTATTTGCTATTTAGGGAACATCACATGACTTTATTTCTTTTGACCTATCCGGATGATAACACACAAAGCAAACTTAATTTTCTCTAAAACAGCCCCAAACACGTATTAAGCTATGCTACAAACATGTACCTTTTGCAAGATTCATAAACATTCTTGTGATAAGGAACAAAGAAAACTCAAGCCACGAATTCGTTATATTCTTTACTACAACAATGAAACAAACAATAACTGTCTAAATACCAATCTTCCATTTTTTTACAGGTGAAGAAGTTAAGGTTGCAGACAAACAGGACAACATTCAGTAGCCTAGTTCACACGATCTAAACAATTTATGTGTTATCGAAGAAATTGTTCTAAAGAATCGACGAGCATCCATAAGTTCGTGTCCAGATCTTGACCTCTAAGGAAATATTTAGACCCGTAAATTCATATTCTTCACATGGAAATTGTATTGTATAATCTGTTTTCATAATTTCGCGTATAGACAGGACTGACCAGGTAAGGACATGCGAGGATGCAAAACAGATTTGATTAATCTTTATTTGACAAAGCAAAAGAAAACACTAAGATTTAATCATCATTTCTTAATTCACATTTATAATCAGTTTCTCACTTATCATGAAAATGTAAAGAGGGAAACCAAGCATTGATTCACAGTCATAAGTTCATAACACAGACAGGCAGAGTAGCAGTTGACTGAAAAAAAAAAGATCTCGACATGTCATTTCCAGCTTAGATTATGATCACAATTACAACAACCAAGCCAAATGATGTGTCTTTTATTAAAATTGAATCAGGCTAAGTGTAGTATAATTCTTCAGCCAAGATTGGCAAAGGTAAGTAGATTGGCAACCAGATCAAACATGATGCAAACAAAGTAGGATAATTGTCACGACCCAACCCCGTAGGCCGCGACTAGTGTCCGTGCTGGACACCCAAACGTACCCAATAACCCAAACCAACATATTATCAAAATATATTAATATAAAGGTTAGTTGGCGCTACTAAATATCACAGATGAACAGATTTTGCACGTAGAGGCCGATAAGGCCATCACCGATCATAACAACCCAAAACATATACAGAACCCACACAAGTATGTCTACAGACCTCTACAGAACATAACAGAATCATAAGATGGGACAGGGCCCCGTCGTACCCCTGAATAGCGTACATATATACAATAGCAGAAGATTGTACCAAAATATAGGCTCCGGATAAAGGAGCGCTCCAAAATAGCAGAATAAAGTCCTAAGCGGGCGGATCAGCAAACCTGTCATCTGTACCTGCGCGGCATGAAAACGCAGCCCCCGAAGAAAGGGGGTCAGTACGAAATATGTACTGAATATGTAAAGCCTGAATCACAGAATCAAAATCGTAACCGGTACAGAACGTACAGAAAAGTGAGTGTAAAATCCAAAGTATCAAATGCATATTTTCAAAACATACAGAGTGTATACAGAAACATATGCCATATCATATCCGGCCCCTGCCAAGGGACTCGGCAGACAAAACTTGGCCACCCTCCCGACGCTGGTGCCACAATACAGAAGGATCAGAATAGGGGTATAACCCCGTAACGTAGCATATCATATCAGATGACCATAACAGATCATATCATATCATATCAGAATATGTGTACATGGCACAGCATACTCCATAACCCATGTACATGTATACCTGCCCCCTCACATCGAGGCACGGCGAACAATGCAGAGGAATACGCTTGACAACATATCCTGGCCCGGGCTCAGTGTGGGAAACATTGAGGCATCCACGAATGGAGTAGTGAGAAACTAAATGCAATAAAAATACCATATATATTTCCAGAGACTCAATGAAGCATATCGAATGACAGATCAAATCAATGAAATCGAACGGAGTCATAGTAAGTGAAATTTGAATGTCAAAATGGGTTACGGAAGCATAATCTTTCTGAGATCGTTCCCAAGTTTCAAAACAATTCATAAGGCTTAATGAAATATTAAAACAATTTTTATTTAGTAGTTAAAAGAGTAGTTAGAATATTTCTTAAAAAAAATGCTCGAAGACAAGTCATAAACACAAAAGGGTAAAATCGGAAATAGTGGGCCCACCTCGGGACAAACGAAGCGGTGGGCTCAAATTACGTATTTTAAGCTTATAAAGTCACCTACGGAGGTTCTAGGGACATTCCATAATTTTCTAGACAATTTGCGGAAGTTTGCTCAATTCTTTCAATAAAGCATACTTATAGGGTTCAATTCAATTGAATGAAAAAGGGGTATTTTCAAATGCAGATTCCGATGAGCAGAATACTTTCCGAGGCTCAAATCCGATCCTAGTACACCTAGGACATGCCAAAAGAAGAATCGGGATAGCCTTACATACCTTATATGCTCTTTACGCCTTTCCAAATTCAATTCCCGTTTCGCCCAAAATCTGCAATTGGTCACATTTACCAATTCTCAATTTCCAATCTTTAAGTATTCAATCTTTATTCATAATTGCCTACAGAAATTTGGGCAGCATCTCCCCTATACATATAGCATCCCCGAGAATTTAACTCGGCCAAAACAATCAACAACAACCCAACAACAACATCAACAACAACAACAACCACTATAAACACAATATAACTTAACTAGCTATCTTTCCAACATAATGTCATAACCTTCATTTCAACTTCAATTTCCAAACTAATCTCAATGGTTTCACATTCATCATTAATCTAGATCATCACAATATAATTTGGAAATATTTCATATCATTTCTACGAAATATTCACAAGATATACAAAATATACAAACTTTCCACCAAAACATAATTCACCCAAAACTTCAAATCTTCAACCTACATATTCATAACATATTTCCATCTTCCAATTTCATCAACCATAATCATAATTCACATCTTAACAACTTCATTTCCATAATATCACAAAATCATTCTAAAGTGACATAATCTTCTACATTCCAACTTCAACCAAAATTCATTCAACTTTCATTCCCAATATAATTTTCACCATAACCACAACTAGAATACAACATAAAATTCAACTCATATATGTATACAACATATATACACTCATGGCTACATATATATATACATACCCACTTTGCAAACTTCCTTATTTCCATAATTTCTACTCATTTTCACATACCACAACATAAACAAACCTTCATAACATAAGAAAAAGGAATTGATTCTTACCTTTTTCTACAACTCCTTCACTTGAACAAGTTGTCAACTTGAAGAAATAACTGCTCCTTCTTCCAAAACAATTACACCAAGTTGTAAAGGACCCTTAAATTAGTAGGAATACCACAAGAAAATAATTTTTGGAGGAAGATTTGGAGGGGTGAATTTTCTATGGCCAAACCCGAAATGGCCCCTTTTTTTTGCTCTTGTTTTGTTTGTTCTTTCTCCTTCTAAGTTTCTTGAATCATCTAAGGGATAATGATCCCTTTATAATTAATTTGCCACATGGAAATTAATTAATTTGGTGGGCTTGGACCAGGTATGGCCGGCCACTCTCTCACCTTGGGCCTAAATTTTTCATTTCATTTTTTTGGGCCAACTCGGTTGGTCCCGAGTTGGGCCTAGCCCACTGACCTGTCGACCTTAAAACGTCCATATCACCTTGTACCGACGTCACCTGGGAACCCACGACCTATGGATGGAAAGCTAATTCAATTATCTACAACTTCTATTTCTTGGTATTTTTCCAAATTCCAAACTTATAATACAGTTTTTGCCCCCCAAAGTTAGGTCACCCGAAAACGTTTTCTTAAAAATATTCGTTTGGAGGACTTCCACTTTGATTTGGCCCAAGGGTCCTTCTTGAGTTGTGTTTAACTTCACATATGTGATTTATATAATTTGTCACATGTCCCAAAAAAAATCTTGACGTGTGGGCCCCACCTCAACTTACAATTAACCCGACGTTCAAAAATACGAGATGTAACAATAATGTCTTCACACAGTAAGGATGCATAGGTAAATACTCTCAGGTATGGGGAAGCACAGCACATTCATGCAGGCAATACAGGGGTAAAGTTTTGGTCATAGCATGCATGATCAGATGCAGGTCACAATACTAAACAAGTTGAGATACCTTGGAGGCCATGTGGTTACACAGAACAAGCATATAGAGTGTTTTAGCTAGGACAAGAAGCAGGGGAGGAGAGAACACATAGGGAAACAAGTTAAAGGAAAAATAGAAAATAAGCAGGAATGCAGAAATCAGAAGGAAACAGTGACACAGAGTGTTCTGGGTATGCAGCAGCCATGATGAAGAAAGCATGTAGGCTACAGTATGTTTGGAGGGCAGGAATTATGGAAGACAAGAACAGACTCAAATGTAAACAGAAATGCGAAGCTAAATACGTATGCATTCGAAGGCTAAATCGCATTATCTAACAGCCCACACTTTGAATATCTTTTCAAACTAAGTCATTTATGAACAGATGGAAAGAACACTAAAAGCTATAAATGATTCATGCTTCCAAATTTGCATACCAAAACTGCGTCATACTAATATGCTTATAAAATCAAATCGACCAAACCATGTCGCACTTTAGGCAAATAGTAAGCAAAGCTAAAATCCAATGGAAATTATCTAGACGGCAGCAGAACTCTGAAATCTAAATAGGCAGAAAGCAACAGCAAACCTAATACATGATTTCTAAAAGATGAATTCAGTCTAAATGACG
Organism: Lycium barbarum; assembly: GCF_019175385.1. Lineage (NCBI taxonomy): Eukaryota > Viridiplantae > Streptophyta > Magnoliopsida > Solanales > Solanaceae > Lycium > Lycium barbarum. The sequence continues at coordinate 14,652,373 of NC_083340.1, forward strand.
CAGGTGTCGACAAAGCAAAACTTGATGTCTACTTTCACAATATCAATATAACGGATATCTGATATCAACACAAGCACCACATATGACATTAGCACATCCCTAAGACATGATTTTTACACTAGAAACTCTAATTTCATTTCAAACAAAACAGATTCATCAGTAAAAAAAGAAAATGCTAAAGCTTAGGATTCACCGACCTTTTGTAGGTGCAGTGAATTGGGACGTCGAAGTCGTCGAATCTACTCCCTCGTTATGAAGAGACCCGAAACTTGATCAAAAATCAAAATGACTTTGGTAGTTAAAGTCCTTTTGCCAAATAGCGATGAAAGTTGGTCGGATTGCGAAAAACTTAATTTTTAACACAAATTTCATAACAGAAAAGTATTCTCTGATTCGAAACAAACGTTCAAGACCCGATTTCTGAAAATGAAAGAAACTCAAGACTTTTTTAGAAAATCCTCAGATCCCCCCCCCCCCCCCCTTTTTGAGGACTTAAAGATGCTTTTTATAAGTGGAAGAAAGTGTTGGGGTTCACGGTTTTGAGCGGGTTGTTCGATTATCTCTGTTTTCAAAACGATATAAGAAAAGGGATCTGTTGGAATCTCAACAGATTTTCACGTGGAGGCGACAGAGGAGACAGAGGCGTGGGGGGACAAGAGAGAGTGGGGTGCAGAGGGAGAACGTGAGGGAGACGATGGTGAGTGGAGGTGGCGATGGTGGAGAGAACGTGAGGAAAGGAGGGTGAGGAGCAGAGAGGCGTGGGGGACAAGGGAGTGTGGATGTGCAGAGGCGTGGAGATGAGGGGACAAGGGAACGTGGGAGGAAGCGGGTGAAGATGAAAAAGAAAAGAAAAGGGTTAGGGATTAGGGTTAAAAGGGTATTGGGCCAGGTAGATGTAATGTGGGCCGAAAATATGGGTTGAAAATGTGGGTTGGGTATTGAAATGTGGGTTGTTTATTTGGGTAGGGAAATAATATTAAATTTGTATTTTGGGCCATTAATTTAGCTGAAAATTGTTGATCCTTCCTCCGCTATTTGAATTATTTTTGGGCTTCTAGTTTAATAACTGGTATAATATATATTATGTAAATATAATAAATAATTAATATGTCGAAAAATAAATATTTTGCAAAGTGTTGTCTTGTAATTAATTTAACGATTCCAAACCCGAAAATGAAACGATGACTAACCGTTTAAAATCTGTGATAAAGTAATACTTATAATGTTAAAAAATAAAAGTAGCGAAAATAATAGTAGTGAAAATAAAGTATTTAGCTCGTCAGTAAATTTAGAAACCCGGGTAAATTAAATAGGAGAGGGACAAAATTGGGTGTCAACAGGAGAGACACAGATGCCCCAGTGCAGAGGTGTGAGAGGTTGGCCATGGATGGTTTCAGACGAGGTAGGGGTAGGCCGAAGAAGTATTAGGGAGAGGTAATTAGACACGACATGGCGCAGTTACAGCTTACCGAGGACATGACCTTAGATAGGAGGGTTTGGAGGACTCAAATTCGGGTAGAAAGCTAGTAGATAGTCTCGTTATCCTTCCTTATTAGTAGTCGCATTATTGCAGTATAATTTCTTGTGCTCTGATTTCTGCTATTATCTGTTATTTCCTGTGCTTCGATTATCCTATTTTATCTGTGTCGCTTTTGTTATTTGGATTTCCATATCGCTTTGAATCTCTTAGCCTTACCTAATCTCTTTTTATGCTTTTTATTGAGCCGAAGGTCTTTCGGAAACAGCCGTCCTACCTTGGTAGGAGTAAGGTCTGCGTACACTCTACCCTCCCCAGACCCCACGTTATGGGATTTCACTGGGTTGTTGTTGTTGTATTATATAACACTTTTAATTTAACATATTATAAATTTTAATTTATAATTTTAGATTCCTAATATACCTAATTATTTTTTATGTAATATCTTATAATATTAATTTTACATCTTAATTTTGGAGTGCAAGTTTTATAAATTAATTTTCGTATATATTATTTTATATAAAATTGTAAGTTAATTTAATTATAAGTTATAATTGTATTAAAAAATATAACCATCACAAAAATAAAAAGTGCAAATATAAAATATAATATGTTGTTAATAAATAACGCAATGTTCAATAACATAATAATTTCGAATATATAACACAATTATAACACAATGTTCAATAACAACACAATGATCAATAACATAACAATGTTCAATACATTAAAATTGAAAATACATTAAACAACATAATAATTTAGAAAATTATAACAATAATTTAGTACTCTAGTAGGTCGTTTCAAGATCCACCAATATCATTAAAATATTGAATGTATGGGGCAGAGGATTGTTGTGGTTGTGGCTGTTGAAATTGTTGACTTCTTTTATCCATTATTCGTTTTTGTTCTTGTCGAATAAATTCGCGAATATTTGGATCACAAATAGAATCTAAATTCGACAATAAAATTTTGTTTTCTTCTTTAAATTCTTTAGTTTCAAAGCTCTATCTTTCATCTCCAAATCTCGTTGCCTGTCTGCACCTGACTTTGCCAACAACTCAACAAGCCGATTATTTTCTGATTGGACCATTTGCATAGCAGATGAAAAACCTTCTTCGATTTTTCTCTTCAATTTTGCTTTCTTCACCCCAATAGGTCGTTGTGATGATGTGGAATCACCTGCAACATCCTCATTCAAATTTCACTTTTATTTGAATTATCCATTAATATGTATAACGTATAATATTTGCTTACAATTTATATTATTTAAAATTTTATGGTATAAAATAATTTTATATTAAATGATTAGTATGAATTACATGGGATGGATATGTAAAAAAGAAAAAAATATATTTTTTTTATGAAATTAAAAATAAAATTTAAGTAAAAGAAAATAATATAATATAAAAGAGAGGGAAGAATATAAAAGGAATATTCTTTTTTGATGCAAAAAATTGTGCAATGGGTTGGAGTTAATTTGCATCATTTTGGTGTTTGCACCATTTTGGTGCAAAAAATGGTGCAATGGGTTGGAGATGCCCTTACAGTAAAATAAGTGATGATTATAGTCGGGGTCATTTGAACTTGTGGCCCTGTCTTGTGTTGGTCTTTTATTTTTGCCTCTCATGAGTCATAGCAAACAACGTTTTCGTGGGATATAAGTTTATATTTTGACATTATAATGTACCACAAGTTATGCCCCGCATGATTTTTGCACTTAAAGAAAATTCGTTCAATTTCTTCTTATTGTCGTCGTCGTATCTGACTTGGGCCCATAGCTCAAAAAATTCTTCGGGCCTTACAGGCTACTAATTCCAAAATATGGCCTGAAATAGTTTTCATTTTTTTGCACGGATTGCCCTTCTTTTGGGGTGGTCTTTAAATTTTGCCCCTCATATTTGTGTTCTTTAAGTTTTGCCCTTCGCTTGGATACCTGAGGTTTTGGGTTCGAACCCCCGCTCAGGCATAAAATAAAAAAATAATTTCGCAAGGCAGGGCTGGGGGGAGTGTATGCCGGATCCGACATACAATCCTTAAGGAAAAACTAAAGTTATGCCGGAGGGGGCAGACTTTGCTTTGAGACATATATATTTTTTTTTTTACTTTTTAAGGCAAACTTTTAATTATGCCTTAAGGAAAAGTTCCGCCTTATGGGGCATACTTTTAGTTATGCCTTAACTAAAAGTGTGCCCCATAAAATATAACTAAAAGTATGCTGCATAAGGTGGAACTTTTCATTAAGGCAACACTAAAAGTTTGCCTTAAGGAAAAATTCTGTCTTATGAGGCATACTTTTGGTTATGCCTTAATTAAAAGTCTGCCCCATAAGGCATAACTAAAACTATGCCTTGAGGAAAAGTTATGCCCCCTCCGGCATAACTTTAGTTTTTCCTTAAGGACTTTATGCTGGATCCGGCATACAATCCTTAAGGAAAAACTAAAGTTATGCCGGAGGGGGCAGACTTTGCTTTGAGACATATATATATATATATATATATATATTTTACTTTTCAAGGCAAACTTTTAATTATGCCTTAAGGAAAAGTTCTGCCTTATGGGGCATACTTTTAGTTATGCCTTAACTAAAAGTGTGCCCCATAAAATATAACTAAAAGTATGCCCCGTAAGGCGGAACTTTTCATTAAGGCAACACTAAAAGTTTGCCTTAAGGATGCCTTATGATAATTAAAAGTCTGCCCCATAAGGCATAGTTTCTTATGGAAAAGCTTTACCCTATAAGGCATAACTAAAACTATGCCTTGAGGAAAAGTTATGCCTCCTCCGGCATAACTTTAGTTTTTCCTTAAGGACTTTATGTCGAATCCGGCATACAATTCTTAAGGAAAAACTAAAGTTATGCCGGAGGGGACAGACTTTGCTTTGAGACATATATTTTGTTTTTTTTACTTTTCAAGGCAAACTTTTAATTATGCCTTAAGGAAAAGTTCCGCCTTATGGGGCATACTTTTAGTTATGCCTTAACTAAAAGTGTGCCCCATAAAATATAACTAAAAGTATGCCCCGTAAGACGGAACTTTTCATTAAGGCAACACTAAAAGTTTTCCTTAAGGAAAATTCTGCCTTATGAGGCATACTTTTGATTATGCCTTAATTAAAAGTCTGCCCCATAAGGCATAGTTTCTTATGAAAAAGTTTTGCCCCATAAGGCATAACTAAAACTATGCCTTGAGGAAAAGTTATGCCCCCTCCGGCATAACTTTAGTTTTTCCTTAAGGACTTTATGCTGGATCCGGCATACACTCCCTCCAGCCCTGCCTTGCGAAATTATTTTTTTATTTTATGCCTGAGCGGGGGTTCGAACCCAGAACCTCAGGTATCCAAGCTAAGGGCAAAACTTAAAGACCACAAATGTGAGGGGCAAAATTTAAAGACAGCAAATATGAGGGGCAAAATTTAAAGACCACCCAAAAGAAGGGCAATTCTGCGAATTGACCAATAGTTTTTGATAGAAATGGCGTGGCCCGTCCAATTTTTGGGCAATGTTATTAACGTTTAGCCATGATTGAAATATCTCACGTATAAGGTCGAAACTCAATCTTTGAACTCCAACACAATATGCTGGAGTTTCACATGCAGGTATTTTCGAACTCCAGTACAATGTGCTAGAGTCTCACTTGTAGAAGTTCCGAACTCCAACACATTGTGTTAAGAGTATTTCCGTGTTTTATTTAGTATCCAAATTTTATTTCCTTATTAAAAGTGACTAAAGGTTGATAGATTTGAAACGTTGACCGAAGTTTAATTAGCAATATTAAAAATTTACTATTTGTCAATTTCTTTAGTTATGCTGTGTCCTGAAAGAGGTCTACTATCTCTGTCCAAAATAATAGGTCAAAGTATTCATGCGAGGGAAACAAATATCAAGGATGTCACAATTTGAATTATAAGAGTTCTTTTTTTTTTTTGGGTTCTAAGAATTATAAGAATTCATTTTACTTCATCTCCTATGAACTCTCTGAAATATAAGAGTGTCCAATATTTTAATTTGTTACTGGTTTAGAAAACTGGTGGTATGGTATAGACTATTTCTCATATTCTTTAATAATTATTTCTTATACTTAAAAAAGTGAAATAATTAATTAATGATCAGGGAACAATAACAAAGAGGTCGTGCCAATAGAGAGATAATACTAATGATGGTTTCCTAGCAGCAATGGACTTTAATAATTTCGTAATATAGCAAAGTTTTACTACTTTTATTTATTTGTTCTTTTGGTCTCTGATTTCTACTAATCTCTAACAATTGTTTCATGATAAAGAGCACATATACAATAGCAAAACTTATACTGTATATGTTTTTTCTTTCCTATAGAATTAATGATTATAATAGAGGAATGTATAAGTTTGAGTCGGTCGTAATATACTATATTTAGTCCAAACTTTAAGTTTTATACATGTTTGACAGTGTAAAAAAGAATTTTACATCATCTATGTAGTATAATCTCTTATAGTAAGTTGGGTTACTTACTATTTATTCTAAGTTATAATCAACACATGTTATATAAATTAACCTGCAATTACCTTTAATTTAAAGTGACCTGATTGAATGTAAACACTAATTTTACATACAAAATCATCTATACGATAAACCCTAACAAAAAGCTGCCGCTTTTCTCCAAACGGCAGCAAACAACATATCAGCAAAGAAAATGCCAAAGAGGAAATTACAAAAGGCCTTTCAATATGATACGTCTATTCTTCCGTCTGATATTCTATTTTCCATTTTTATTAGGCTTGCAGTTAAATCTTTGTTTCGTTTTCAGTTAGTTTCTAAGTCATGGAAAGCTATAATATCCAACAAAAAATTTAAAAAGGCCCACCGTGTTCAATCCAGAGCATTGGGCCGTGGAAAGCTGCTGCTGCGACAAAAATTACCATATGATTTCGTGTTTAGAGACCTGGATAGTCCCCAGTTAGTTGATGGATGAGAAGCAATTGTTTCCTATAAAAAGATTCCGACTTTCTTTAGTTGTTGGCTCCTGTGATGGCTTGGTGCTTTTAAAGAACCGTATGGCCTACAAAACTTATGTTTTGTGTAATCCATGATCCATCCACCAGAGAATGTCGAATTCTTGAATGTCCTTATGTGAAATACAAATACAGAGACGAACTTCCAAGTTGTGGTTTGTGCTATGATTCTATGGTCGATGATTACAAGGTTATATTCATCTATAACTTATTTTATGTTGTATACTCTTTGTCTAACAATTCTTGAACCGATAAAACAAGTTACGCTTATCAGTACTACCACGTACATATTGGTGTTCACAGGGAATTAGCACTCAAGACTGTTTATTTTGGTCTCTGAATGAAACAATCAACGGATTCATACGTACAACTTCTACAATCTTATACATTGACGCGACTTTAGATGAAGTGAAAAACCTTCCAACACCAAATTTAGATTTTGTAGGTGAGGATGAGTTCTTTGGTTTGACTAACTTGGAAGGTTGCCTTAGTTTATATGGAGGGAAAATCATAAGTAAAGAATTGCATGCACGTATGGATTGTGAAACAAGACAGTTAGGAATGATTAATGACCCTTTGCAACTTGCCAACCATTTGCAGGAAGTTTTTACAAGCTAACAAGCTCTTGTATTATGGTGAACTTCTCTTTCAAGGGTATGAAAATGGACTTTCCTTCTATTATCCTAAACGGCAACAATTCGTTACATGATTAGGTGAGGCCCAAGTTTATTTTTTAGTAGTTTCAATATGTTTGGATACTTTATATTTTTGGAGGCCCACTCTCAAGCGTAAGAGGAAGCAATCGACGATCCATTAATTTAACAACATGAATGTCAAGAATGATAAGATGTAGGCAAAAATTTAAAGTTTGAAAGCAGCATCAACAACATTACCCATTGACCTTTCTTCCTTCCTTCTTTTTATTTTTTTATAAAATTTATAATTTTCCTAGAAAAAATATTTTCCTTGTGAAAATATGTCTCGGAGTGTGGTTCGTTATTGAAATACTTTGTAGAAAACATATATGTATTAAAGGTTGGTTAATAACAATACTTTTATTTGAGTGTTAAAGATTAACAAAAAAAAAACACTATTTTTACCCGATCAACTATTATTAAGTTGTCAATAAATTACTCCAACTTTGAAAATCACATGACACAGACCTATTGTCATCTTACCCAATATGTTATTAACTATTATTGACACATAATGGAACTGTCGTACAATCTAGTAGTGCTATAGTGTCAAAGAATTTCAAAGTTGTCGACCTTCTAATTTTAATAAATACACGACCCCACAAATCTTTCAATTTTGTAGAGTTACAGAATTTGAAAATCAATATAAATTATATTTCCCGCTCATTTATCAACTAAACAAAGGATAACGATTGGGTGAAAATCATTTTCACCTCCCAACTTTGCTTTAAAAATCAAACTCCCCCCTCAACTTTTAACAATAGACATTCTCCCTCCTTTATCCTATGCAATGACTATTTCACCCTTGTTTTTTTCAATCCTGAATTTATGTAATACATTTTTATATTATAATAATTATTTTTTAATTATAGGTATTTATAGATTCTTATTTAAGTTCATTAACATTATAAGTAGAATAATACTTTTATGAATTTGTAACAAAATCTAATGCTATTTTTTATGATTGTTATTTTAATATTCTATGTAGTAACTAGTAAGTATGTATATATGTATATACATGGATCTGTGTATATTTAAGTTTCACTTCTCTTTTATTCTCTCTTGTTTATATAAATAAACAAGTTTTGGTTGTCACTAATGGAGTATTTCTTAAATTATAATAAAATTCATTTACAGTATAAATAAATCATTTTAAAAAAATTCCTCTATTTTATAATTGTTTTTGCATTACCTGCATATAAATATATTTATAAAGTTATTATGACCTGTTATTTTTCAATTGTATAAATAAGTATTAAAGTTTTAATTATTTTTAATAAAATTAACTTTTTGTTTATTCTGCTAATTTATTTTATTATAGAACATCATTAACTTAGAGTATTTCTCACTTTTTTCTTTGCCTAGAAAAAATAATATTTATTTTTAATATTTTTAATATTTTGCTTTTTTATTGAGTTGAAGGTCTTTCGGAAATAACCGTCCTACCTTGGTAGGAGTAAGGTCTGCGTACACTCTACCCTCCCCAGACCCCACGTTGTGGGATTTCACTGGGTTGTTGTTGTAATATTTTTAATATTTTTTTTTATAAGAAATTTGTTACATAAATTTAAAAAATGAAGACAAAAGTTGATAATGTAAGGGTAAAATAGGCATTTAAAAAAGTCAATTAGGATAAAAGGGGGAGATGTCTATTGTTCAAAGTTAAGGGGAGAGTTTGATTTATAAAGCATAGTTAGGGGTGTAACTGATTTTCATATTAGTGGCAACATATATGTGCTACAGTGTTGACTGTGGTTGCGTTTAACATATATTAGTGGCAACATTGTAGCACATGTATGTGCTAGAATTAGATAGACTAGGGATACCATAATTAAACTCATTAAATCCTCCAATCCCAAAAGAAAAATTAGTTAAAGAAAGCTGAAACCAAGCATGTGCAGTCACTATTATTCATTTAAGCTAATGGTAGTACAAACACTTTAATAATAACCTGCTTAAATCGTTTTCAACAGATTATAGTTTTGGATATTTTTCATAAAAGGGAAAAGATTTTTGGTCCTTATTAAGGACCGTCCTTGAACAATTAGACATGGCTAGAGACAAGCCTGTTCAATCACCAAATCAAGCTCCTTTGAAACGTAACGTAATTTCTTTTTTAATACTAAAGTATAACTATTACACAACTAATAGTTTTCTTTCCCATGACCTCTCACACTCTCAAATATAAATGTACAATTGTACACTCAATCAAGTAAAGCGTTGGATGAACATGTAAGGGAAAGATCAACCTCGCTTGCTTTGATGTAATGTAACATTCTATTTTTTTTCTTTGGAAGAGGAAATTAAAAGCAGATTTTTTTATCAAAAATTATACAGCCCAACACAACACTTGCATTCACGTAGCCATATTTTTAGTCTACATCTGTATAGCTAAGTATTATTTTTTTTTGCAACAGTGTTAATGTGCACCCTTATATATTATTTATATACATGTATATACAATGTATCTTCCTTGTATAAAACTTTATAATAGGGTAAAAAGTATATAATACGTCGCTTACTACATCGTGAATTTTTCTATGATTTTCAGTTGCATTCTTGTTCAAAACAAGTACAAATCTCACCAAGTGATGATTTCAAGTTTGTAGAACACCTCCGCAGATTATTTCCAACAACTTTAAACAACGGCCGCTCCCAATTTCTCACTAAAAATGATTCGAAATTCAACCACTTTTCAAGCTTGTTTTTCAAGCTTGTTCAACGATAGTGAATTAGCTTTTTAATATGGTTTCACCATCTAATAAATCTTATAAAATCAGCACTCTAACCATGATTTGAGCTCCAAACACAATAACAAATCGAGTTTGTCAACTCACAATCAATAGACGACTCACAATTTTCAGATTCATTTTTAAGGATATGAAATAAAATTTTCAACAATTGTGGCAACCTGACTCAACAAAGTATATATGAATTGGGTTATATTGGGTAAGGAAGGAAGAAATAGGCTAATTCTTGATCTATTAATACCCGAATGGACATAGACGTAAAACTCTCAATGAAAATATCATTCACTTTTGAAAGTAATTTATTTAGTAAAGGTTCAACGTGACTAAACATTCGTACAATTTCAAATTTACTTTTGAAAGTAATTTATTTAGTAAAGTAGTGCAATTTCTTAACTGACATTAATTAGATCCTGCTAAAATTGGTATCTAACTTGTTATTTCAGGTTAATTTCTTTATAGTGTAAAAAATTCTTACATTGTCTGTACATTTAAATCCTATAAAAAAGTACAGTACTCTAAACGTATATAACTTAAAGTCATATACGATATACAAATTCATGGAATTAGTAAGAGTAAGGAGGATACGAAAGAAGACCATAAACGTCTCTTTAGTTGAGTGAATTATTTGTTTGACTTAGGTATCCTCTATATTTATCAACTAAAGGAAAAATGAAAATAACCATCTTCTTTTAATTTACATTTTTGTTTTTGGAAAACGTACCGGCCTTAGAGATATTTTTTATGAAGTACTGTATAGTGACATTAACCATACATTATACCCACAGAAGTATTGGAAAAATTGCAAACAAAATCATTTTAGTTACTATTACTAACAAAGTTACAGTTTTGGACACATATATATATAAGACTCTCATATATCTTGAATTGTGTGAAAACCAAAGACTGGCTTTGTTTCTATACGGAAGGGAAATCACTTTATTCTGAAATGTTATAAGAGTTTCAAATATGAGCATGCACTTGCATGTGTAGCCACATGTTTTTTAGCCATTATCAACTGATAGAACTTTTGTACATTATACAGAATCTGAAAATCGTCCTTGGATTTTTGGGAATTAGATGATTACAATGTTCTTGAATTGTGTACATTTTATTTATTTTTTATAAAAACAATGTACGTTTATTAAAAGGGTGTATTATTGTTTTTGTAACGTTTAAACGTCTCTATCAAATGGTAGCGCTAGAAGCCATGAGTTTTAATGAGAGTTGCAGAGTGATCCCCACACAAAAAAGAAAAACAAATCTGAAGGCTAGGAATGAACTTTATCTGGTAATTTTCCATTGCATCGAACACACGAAAACCCTGTACCTTTTGATTTTATTTGCTTCTTTTCTTGGGAAATAGAAGAAAGCAAAAGCTAATACTAGTAATAAATACATACATCAATTTTCTTAAAATGTTCATTTTGCCTACAAATGTCGGTAATTTCAGCAACCCATAAGCAAATACTGCTGTATTTTTCGACCTTCATATATCCTCTCTTTCTCACTTTATAGATATGATCAGGGAAAAGAGTCCAGAATGTTTAATGAATTTTGTCGAATTTTGTCCTGGGTAATTGTAAAGATGGACCACATATCCTTCTTTAGAATTTTACCTCTAGTTTGTATGGGCGGTATTACCTTGTCATTGTCCTTTAACAAATTTAACTTCTTTGCGGTAACAATGTAAAATAATTTTTACTATTAGGTAACTTAAAAGATAACTACCGTTAGCTGTTCAGAGGTCGGATGTACAATTGAAGTTAATGTTTCGGCAAAGCTGAGTAACTTTGTCCCAGGCGTGGTATTTATATTAAGAAAAATCACTTAATTATATATTTAGAACCTAGTAAACAAAAAGGATTGTGGTCAAGAACTTATAAACTTAACATTCGAGATCCATCTCTAAACGTCTATTAAAAATGAGATTGGTAGCATAATAAATAAAACAAGTTAGCTATACAAATACGCTACAAGAGTAAACTTTCTTTATACTGTTATTGGTGTATTTAAATTAAATCCTAAAAACAAGATGCATTTCTCGTTGTTTTCGAAGGTTGAAGAGGAGCTGTAAGGTCATTTGCAAATGAAAAGATAAAAAGAAACATCACTAACAAAAATACAATATGTAATTAGGTATGGCTTCAAATTCGTTTTGTTATTAGCTCCCTCCATATATGTCATTCATCCAAATGTCAACCTAAGATAAAAGAGATACCGATATTAAAAGGCTAATTAATTATTAAAGTCAAACAAAGCAAAGATTAGTTAATCATATATATTGAATATTGTTGTGGTAGACATGCAACTTCACTCATGGGAATGAACTCATTTCCTCGTAAGGTGCTCGACTTTGATTCCTACTTTGGCTTCCAATTAATATATTGGTTGCTCCGTGAAACAATCAAACTACAATTAATATAAACATCATGAACTAAATTTAACAATTTATTTTTAAAACTAACTTACCAACAAAAAAAGAGAAAGAAAGAGAGAGAGCATATAATATATCTTCTCGTTGACAAATATTTTGCATGTGGAGTAAGGTATAGTGTATGAAGCTTCGATTAAGATTCAGTGGTGTAAATTGCATGTGAGAAGGTCGGATTCAGAACAAAAGAATAAAAATGTACGTTCATTACAAGACAAACTTAGACTTGCCCTAAATTGGAGGGAATCCATGGACCATGGTATACACGATGAAAAAGTTGGACATGTCTTCATCAGAATGACAATAGTGATAAAAGGATATCTTTATTGGTCTGGCAATTGGTTCCCTGTATCCCCTCTATAAACAAAGACTATCAGGACTAATTTGATTTTATTAAGCTATGATTTTTATTGGTTTCTTTGAAACTAAAGGGCCGAGATCGAGGAGTCCATTTAGGTGACATGTTATACATGGGACAAATGGGCAAATAGTGTGCCAATATCTCTCATTTAATTAAACTTTAACGACTTTTTTATAGAGACATATCCATTGAATTAATGATCATAAACTTTTAAAATTTTAGCACATCTTAATATATATACAGATACTCAAAGAAATGCTCCTACAGTTACAACTAACATAGTTCATTGAAATATGTAATTCAAGCTCTAGAAAATAATCATGAAGTTTCATAGCAAAGCTTGTTCAAACATTAGGAAATAATCATAAGGTCTTAACTTATGAAAGATGAAATTTCAGGACATTGTCGTGGCTTTTAAAAGAGGTACCATGAATGAAAAATCATTTTCACATACCTAGTTCGCTCACAATATCTATTTTAAAAGGTACACTATATTTTATCATTATTTCAGACATGATACCTATTTTAAAACTTTATCAAGAGGTACGTACCATGAGCGAAATAATCACTCATAATACCTATTTCACTCCATAAAAATTCCCCTGAGTTTGAATCTTTATATAATCTCAAGCTTCACCAAAAATTCCTATAGGAGTTCGAAATGTAATTGAGAAATGTCAATTTAAACTCTAGGAAGAAATGTTGGAGTTTGAACTGCATTTGTAACTCTAAAAGTTTTTGAGTTCCACTTGTCAAAGCATGGTGTTGGAACTTTTTGTGTTTTAACAAGGGTTATTTTTATCCAATTGTTACTTTCGGCCTAAAAGCATGCAGCTATAAAGTGGCTAAACTTTGATTGCCCACTCAAAAACTAGTCATCCCACCTAATTTGTTCGTTATACATTGACTTAGAATATTATGGATTTAACTTAACTGACAATGCAAAAAATGTTAACATTATAATTAGTTCAATTAATTTGTTATATCAAGTTACAATTACATGTATCTATATTTTAGTTGAATTCATGAATAAAAATGATTTTTACACTGTTAATGTCATAAAAAATCCGACAATTATATCTCAGCAACAAGAGAAAATAGTGGTAAAACCCTAATAATTGTACTCACATTAGCCACACATTATAAACAGAATCACAGCTGATGTTGTACGTACAATGCAACGACAAGAAAGAACTACTACTAATATGAACATTGAACAAGCTCAAGCACTTTCTTCCTTTTTTTTTTCCTTGTTTTTTTTTGTTTTGTCCAGTGGATTCAAACTAGGAAAAAAAAACATGATAAAGATAATAGGGTCTGTTCCCTAGGCTTGGCAAGAAAGGGCAGTTGCTTCCTCCTCAATTATTCTTAGCATGTGGTGGACTGCACCTGCTATGTCATCTGCTGAGTTTAGTTGGCAACCTTCTTCCACCTGCCATTTTTTTGGTAAAAGAAGATTAAAAAAAATACGAGAGCTTCTTTCAATTCTATAATTACAATATGTTAAAGACATAATTAAGAAAATAAAAATATACTATATAAATAAAATAATAACATAATTTAACATGATATCAGAAGGGGCAAAAATTCTTCATTCGAGTCTTCACCGCCATCTATTACTATCAATTTTCTATTTTACGTGTTTGGGTCCATAAACAAGAAAATGAAAATGTGATCTATTGCACAATTTAACACAACCACTCCAAAAAAAAAAAAAATCTTCATTTGCAAAATATTTCCTAATCAAAAGTGCTAAAAGACAAGTATAACTTTACTAAGAAACGCCATACAAGAATTGTAAAGAAACACCCTTTCTGACCCATTATTGCCTTCTGAAATTAGTAAAAAGTAGTAGACCTTTTTAAATTCCCAAAATACCCTAACAATTGTTTTTTGTGCTTTAAAAAAAAGAAAAAAAAAAGGAGTTGATATGTACATAGGCTATAGCAACAAAACAATGGCTCATATTTTCATGTGATGAAAAGTACCTGTGCTATAGTGTAAAGTATATAGATTCTTGCAATCTCTAGTCATTTTCTTTCAGAAAAAATTCATATGAAAGAAAAGTAAAAAAAAAAAATAGTTTAATGAGTTGTACATTTAGAACGAACCTTAGCACTTATAGAATAGAGAACCAATGGATCTAAGGTGGTGACATTGAGGTGAAGTACATTAAGGTACAATGACTGAAACGAAGCTACCAATTTTGATAGCTGACGAAATCTTCTTCTTGATAGGATTCTAACGTTTGCATGAGTTTCAATGAGAGTCACTTCAATATCCGCTATTGCTGCCTTGCTCTTTGATGTGTATTTGTTTGGTAATTGACAACATGTGTACTGTGGGTACGAGAAAAATTGAGCAAATGGGGTCGGAAAATACTCCGTGGCAGCGGCTGGGGAGGCTGAAATATCGCCTGTGCTTGTGTTTGGTACTTCACCATCGCCACCACCACCGCCACCATCACCTTGTTGTAATAATACGAACTTTTGAGCTTCAAAAGACTGTAAAACGTGCTCTAACTCCTTTACGAATTCAATAGCACCACCTACTATTGAGGCCTGGTCACCCTGAACCACAAAACATTCGTTACATACATACCACAATAGTAATTATGTCTCAATTTTAAGTAAATTGTGCATTTTTACTGTTCATATCGCTTTATTTAAATTTGCAAAATAGTTCTTTTTTAACGGAAAAAATAAATCATGATGTCAGGATTGAGGTAAGAAAGATAAATTAAAGAGTCATTTTCCAAAACTAATTTATGTCTATAGGACATTCTTACATTGAATATTCTTAATAATTAAAGGTGATGGAAATGTTGCTTCTGCTACTTTAATAAATACACAAAATGATTGAATTTCAAGTTATTAATTGACAAATGCACGTTGGGTGTTTAGAAAAATTGAATGCAAAGCGTTATTTTCTGTTATTCAATTATTTCAACCTCTTTTTCGTCGAATCCTCGACAAAACTTTTTCCTGTTTGTACCTAAAAGGAAAAAAGGAAAAAATAATACCCTCCTAGTTCAAAGAAAAAACATCAAACCCCACACCAACCCACAAATAAAATAGAAAAAACAAAAGAACTTTTGATGAACTGATTAGTAATAGAGGGACCAAGGCTGAAAGTTTCATATATGCATAGGGTTCATAATTCGAGAATGAATGAAGAATAGAGCTATGTTAGTGCAGTCACTTCAAACGAAGCAAAAAAAAAAACCTTTATACTGTTAATTTGCAGAATAGAAAACAGTGTTCGTTCAAACATATTCAAAAAACTTTTAACGTCATGCATAATAATAAAATAAACTGCAATTCCTTTGCTCCAATTTATTAGGCATTTTCATTTTTCAAAAGTCAATTTTTACTGAAAAGTGCCAAGTCAATTTGACTAATAAAATTAGCATAATTCTTACGTATATTAATATTAAAAAAAATGTACATACGTACCCTTTGAACATAGGATTCAGGCATGAGTGAACGTAAAACAGAAAGATGTTCATTCATTTGTTTCCTTCTATTTCTCTCAACAGCAATGTGTGTCATTCTTTGATTTTCAGCTTCTTCTTTATTCTTGCAAATTTTAGGTCTTCTCCTCCTCTTTTTTCGACCACAGCCGCCTTGTGCCGCCACAGCCAAATTATTCTTCTCCTTACGTGTGGAAGTTTGTGGCCGCACGGTGGCGGTGGTGGTGGAATATTGTTGCTCATGAGTACCAAAATCTTGAGGTTTTAATAAATAGCCAATATTTTCATGTTGATGGTTTACAAGTAAGGCATCATCAAGATTGCTGTTGTTGTTGTTGTTAAAAGGGGTGGAAGAGATTTTATGATAGATGATGAAGTTGAGGAGTTCATTGGTAGAAAGTGCTTCTAAAGCCATTTGGATTTTTCTATTTTGTTGTGATTTTAGCTATAGCTTAGCTGCAACTCTGAACTTTGCTTTTGTAAGAGGGTGGTTTTTTTTTTTCGGTTGAGAAGTCCAATGAATATTTGACTTGCTTCTTTGCCTGCTTACTCTCTATTTATATGGAGCATATAAGAACAATTATTTTTTATAGTGCTAGCCCAAGCTTTAACTTAAATAATCTACTATTATTTAAAAGAATTAACAAAATTAATATGATATTCTTAATATTTTCAGAAGTAGATTATAGCAGTAACGTTTTACATTAAAACATTTTAACGGACAAACGTTGATAGTTGACAGAGGGGAGGATTTTCTCTTTCTAAAAATGGTGAAAAGATCACATTCTGATTTTTTTTGAAAGCAATGGGTGAATTATTTTGCTGAGCTATAGTTTTGTGTTTTAATTGTTGATTGTCAATTTTAAGGATTGAACCAATTTAGTGATTAATAGAAAAATCTAATTAACCAAAAAAAAAGCTTAAGAAGGACCGAAGTAAAAATCACACGTTTTTTTCTCTCTCTGTGAAATTGTTTTTTATTACAAATTCTATAGCATTTTTCCTTGGCAAAGTGTAATGGAAGGGGGTTATTCTCTCAAGTACCTTTTTTTTTTTTTCTTTTTTTTTTCTCTCCTACATTGACAAAACAATTTTGATCTGGTTCTTTTCAATAATTCCACCACAGCCAGACAAGATTGGCAACTAAAATAAAGAGTACCAACAACTAGGGAAAGAGCATACAGAACAGTTGAGTTCCTTGCATACACTTAGGCCACAAAGAATCAAAAGCCACAACAAAAAAGTATCAACTAATTCACAACAGTTCATTTGGACCAGAGTGTCGTTAGCCAGAATAATGAAATACCGGTAAAACGTTACTCACAGTTATGTTTTATATCTGTTTACTCCATTTTCTATATGTTAAACTTTTGAATAAAATATTACCGAAAACGTTATTCACACCTACGTTTATTCTATTTTTGAAACTTCTTAAAATCTTGTATTATTTTTGTTAACTGCTTTAATAATGTATTGTGTTTAGGTCAAAAATTCGCTGAGTTCCTTGAACTTGCATGTGTAACAGTGTAAGACAAAGGCAGATTATGGCTATTAAATGATGTGGTGGCCATGTTTGTAATTTCATTCCTTTTAGTTAGAAGTCTTGAGTTCGAGTTTGACAGTGAAAATTTTCTTAGTAAGAAGATTTTATTTTATGGTGGACCTAAGCCTGGCAACCGGTTCAACCGGAACCAGATCGGTAACCGGTTATAGACCGAAAACCAGCCACCGGTTCCGGTTCCGGTTTACCTGTTCCAAATATGGAAACCGGAACCGGCCGGTTTCCGGTCTAAAAAATGGAACCGGCCACCGGTTCCAAATATGAAAACCGGAACCGGCCGGTCCAAAACATTAAAAAAACCTTTTTTTTTTGTTTTTTGTATAGTATATATATATATATATATATATATATATATATATATATATATTATAGTATTTATTAGTATATTGTAGGTATATTTATATATATTATATAAGTTTATAAGTAAAGTTTATATATTTACTAACTAACAGCATATATGTATATATATATTAAGTTATATGCTTAAGTTATACTACATATACCTAAAATATACTAAGAATATACTTATAATATCAATATACTTAGGTTATATAACTTAAACATATATATTTAAGTTATATGTATACTATATATAGTTATAAGTTATATATATAGGTTTAAGTTTTTCTTTTGTTTTTTGTATAGTATATATATATATATATATATATATATTATAGTATTTATTAGTATATTGTAGGTATATTTATATATGTTATATAAGTTTATAAGTAAAGTTTATATATTTACTAACTAACAGCATATATGTATATATATATATATATATATATATATATATATATATATATATATATATATATATATATATATATTAAGTTATATGCTTAAGTTATACTACATATACCTAAAATATACTAAGAATATACTTATAATATCAATATACTTAGGTTATATAACTTAAACATATATATTTAAGGTATATGTATACTATATATAGTTATAAGCTATATATATATAGGTTTAAGTTATATATATACACTATATAAACTTATATAAATCATATATATATGTTTAAGTTATATGTATACTATATATACTTTTATATGTTTAAGTTATACTATATATACTTAAAATATACTAAGAATATACTCATAATATCAATATACTTAGGTTATATAACTTAAACATATATATTTAAGTTATATGTATACTATATATAGTTATAAGTTATATGTATACTATATATACTTTTATATGTTTAAGTTATACTACATACACCTAAAATATACTAAGAATATACTCATAATATCAATATACTTAGGTTATATAACTTAAACATATATATTTAAGTTATAACTATATTCTTAGTATATTTTAGTTATTTTTCAAGTATATAACTTTCTAGTTTTTAATTTAAGTAGATGTATATTATAAGTATATTCTTAGTATATTTTAGGTATATTCCTAACTTAATATAAGTAAAAATATGAACACAAGTAAATAGAAGAAAACTCAATAAGCCATATATTTTATTCATTCATGGATAACATTTATTTGCAAGTTGTAGTTTTTTTTAACTTGCAAATAATACATGAGTTGCAAAGAAATAGTAGAATAATAAAATCAAAAAGTGTTAATCATTTGGCTAATATCCGTCATATCATATTTGGTCATGGAGATATCTTCAAAGTCTTCCATTTGGTCCACTCCACTTGCTATCAAATCTTCAATCTCTTCCTCTTCGCCTTCCACCTCTTCTAAGTTTTAGTTGCGTCGCTCCGATCTAATCCAATCGCGAATGCACACTAGTACTTGCAAGCTAAATCCGGATAATGAGTGTCTATGGTCTCCAATTTGTTGTCTTCCTTGGATAAATGCACTCTCCGAAGCCACGGTTGATATTTGAACCGTAAGGATATCTCGAGCCATTCTTAAAAGTACCGGATGGCTTGCCTCGTATCTCTTCCACCATGCTAAGACGCCAAATCATCTAGTTCCTTGATATCCATATTTGGCTGCATCAAATAAAGGTGATATTCATCAATGTTTGCATTATGAGAAGGAGTTGGATGTGAATATAAAACTTTTAAATTCGACAAGCCCTTTTTGCTACTTTGAGGAGTTGGATTTGAACCCGTTTGCTCTCCTCAAACATCCTTATGTTTACCTTTCATACGATTCGTTAGTGTACCCGTTCCACTATCCTTACTAATTTGTTGCTTAAAAACAAATTCTTGTCTACATTTATTGCATGTAGCTGTTTGTCTTTCCCTATTCTTAGTCATAAATTTCCAAATTTTAGCGGTTGGCTTACGAGTTCTTGGCGGTTTGTCTTGTATATGCGATTGTGCAGGACCTGTATCTCCTATGGGATTTTCGGGGGCTTGTGTTTCATCATCATCATCAATTTCATTAAAAGTGTCGGTATAATGTTGTTGCATTACCTCATGATCTAAAAGTGGATTATTTCCACCAACATCAATACCTAAATTGGGTGTTTCGTTCACAAATTTTTCCTCATTAAACCCACCCCTAACAATACCACTACTACCGGCACCATGTCTAAATCTCTTCACCATTATTAAATAGAATTAATTTAAATCACAAGAAAATAAATTGCAACAAATTAAATTGCTAGGATTAAATTGCGTAAATTAAATAGCAGAAAATAAAGATAGAGTTGGAACGAAAGTACCAAATTGCCGGACTAATTTCCAACAAAGTGAAGGTGGCTAGCATTGCAAATCCACCAAAGCTTTGGAGTTACTTCGGATTGTTACAAAATCACCAATTCCACCAACAATTTTTTTTATAATTGCAAAATTAATAATTGAAACTAGAATAAAACTTTATAATATTTAATTGAGAGAAATTTAAAGTACCTAATTGTTGCAAAGTAACGATAATTGAGAGAAATTGAGAGAAAGAGAAGAGTGAATTGGTGTGGATTAAAATGGAAATGGAGAGGGGTTTATATAGGGGTGGGGGATGCGTTAAAGTGTTAAAAAAAAGTTTGGGGGGGTTGGGGGGCCAAAAGGGGAGTATGGAGCCGTCGCCAACGACCATTTTAGCAAATGGACCGTTCGCCAACGGTCCAGCCCATTTTTTAAACGACTACTTTTTAAAAAAAAATCGTTTTTGACAGGTTTAACCGGTCCGGTTCCGGTTTGACCGGTTTAACCGGTTATCCGGTTCCTAAAATACAAACCCGGACCAGTAAAAAATAAACGGTTGACCGTAACCAGTAAACTGGTTCCACCGGTTCTGATTCCGGTTCCGGTTACAGGTTTGAACCGGTAAAATCGGACTGGTTGCCAGGCTTAGGTGGACCTATTCAAGGCGAATACCAGGTAAATTTTATAAATAGCCACTATGTAGGCCCCTATAATTAAACAATAGCTATTGCAGTTTTAAGATTTCACAGGTAAAATCTCAAGTTATCATGGAGTTTTACCACTAAAATTTAAAAATCGGTGACTATTTTCCAAAAACGAGGCCGAAAAATGGTCAATTAACACTATAAATTTATGATCTCTTCATAGGCCTACTCAACGTGAATTTAAGGAGCCGTTTGGACATGGTTTGAAACCATGAGATGAAACCATGTTTGGACATGCAATTTAGATTTCTTAAGTTGTATTTTTTCTTATAGACATAAAAACCCCCACAAGTTGTGAAAGCTATCAAAATATTCTCAATTCTTAAACAATCTTACCAAATGAGCAAGTCATAGTTCGTAACAAAATCAATACGCTATTAGAAGGCCTTTCTAAAAAATACAACATCAATTGATCAAACTTTAGTTCAATAAAAAAGAAAATTTAACATGAATAGTAATGTAACTACTCTTTAATATAATCCTCCCACGTGGTAGACATAAATAAAGGTTGGTAAATGGTTGGTGGGAGTAATTGTTAAAAATATCTACCAACTTATGATTTTTTTTTTCAAAATATAAACTTAAGGGTCAAGCTTTATATTTACAAATTTTGAAACCATGGTTTGAAACTCAAATCATATCTTGTTGGATGATTTAGGATTTCAAATCATGTTTTCAAACCATGAGATTAAATGCATGTCCAAACGTTAATTTCATCTCATGATTTCAAATCGCATGTCAAAACGCCTACTAAATTAATTGGTAAGTAAAATTTGGATACAAAATTATCAACCAAAAAACAAAAAAAGATAGATTATTAACTGGCATCTATCTTTTCTTTCCTTTTCTTCCTTTTCCCACGCACACATTTTCAAGTATAAAAGCTCATTTGGTATACTACCCTCACGTGCATTATATCCTTCATTTCTAGTCCGGAGCCTAAAGGACATAAAAATACACGGTACAAACCAAAAGGAGGATGTCTTTCATTTATATACCAAAACGGGTATAACGTGGACTCCTCCACGTTATACCCCCAATTTTTTTTTTTGCATTGTCAGAATCACAACAATAATAAAACAATAAAAAAAAATTAACGGTATAACGTGGACTGATCCACGTTATACAAATAATTTTGTATAACGTCGATCAGTCCACGTTTTACAACATATATGTTGTAAAACGTGGGACTGTCCACGACTCATAAAATTGTTGCCCTAATTTTTCTCCTTTCTCCTCCGCCTCTTTCTCTATCCTTTTGAAGTTACAGAATTTCTTCTTCGTCTCCGTCTCCTTCTCCTCCATTATTTTCTTTTTAAACCCTGCGTTACAGTCTAATTTTTGGAGCAACTTCTTCATCAAAAATCTTTTGTTGCTATCTAAATTAAGGTATGTTTTCTAACTCATATAATATTGTATATTTATAGTAGATGTAGGATATCTGTTTGTCTTATTTATCTTGATTGTTATTTTTTATTTGTGTTATTTTAATACCTATAAGATATTTGTTTGTCTTATTTGTGTTATTTAATTTGAACTTAAGATATGATTGTCAGGAGCATTATTATATAAAAGGTCCGATTTGTTTAGTAGCACTTTTGAAGAAATTCGTTGTTATGTTACTGTTATTTTTGTGGATTATTATATAAAAGATCTAAATAACTAATTATTTTTCACAACTTTAATGTGATATTTATATATCCAGAAAAGTAAAACTTAATTGATGTCTCACTAGCCCAAAAAAAAGATACTTAAAATGTCATGATAATGCTTTATTATATGAGACCTAAGTCTAAGTGGGTGGACAATTATTTTGTCTATACCTTATAGGTATTAATGTGGTCCACTATCAGTGATTTCTAAATAAGGCGTATGGAAGTTGGCTTTATCTAGCCAGTGCATATTTGTTCTGCTAAAATTGGAATAATATTTTTTTAATAGTAAGTTACTCCAAATAGCTTAATCTGGACTTCAATTTTTTTTTTCTTCTAAGGTATGGAGCTTCCATGGGTATGCCTACATCCGGGGCCAGAAGAGTACGATGTGTTAACACTCCAGGAGAAGCATCGATCACAGGCTGTGTGGGATGGTGCCTTGAGAGGACCGACCGGATGCCTGTTTCCACGCCGCGCGGATACCGAATTTTGGAAGCACGTGAAGCGTCATCCTTTTCATCCTTGCATCCTTGACTACTTTGGCTTGTGTGGATTTAGGGGAGTAGTAGAGGTAGGATGTGTATCATATGATTAGGCAGTCATCACTGCACTTATAGAGAGATAGCGTCCTGTGACGCACACCTTTCATCTGCGTACGGGTGAGGCGACCATCACATTACAAGATATTGAGCTCATGGTTGGCATGGTTGTTGATGGTAATCCCCTGAATGATGTTAATGCTAGACATATAAGTATTGTTGGGTGGCAACAATTAATCCATGAGCTTACTGGTTAGGCACCCGGTCTAGATTGTTTTAATGGTGTTAGTAGGTTAGAAGTAAATAAATTAATTGAATATATTAGAGGTTTAGATGACATTACAGATCAGACCCAGAAATTGTTGTGCAACAGCGGGTTAGGTTGTACTTGGTATGGCTTTGTGGCGGCGCGATATTTCCGGATAAGTCCAGTGACTTACTTAATTTAGACTATTTGCTTGACATGCGTGACCTTAGAGCAATGAGTAGACAAGCTGCATTGCCATATTTGTATACTTGTTTATGCCACGCTTCGTTGAAGAAAGTCAAGGATATGTGTGGATTCATTTCCTTATTGCAGGTACGTGACCTTTAAAATTATATAATTTTATTTGGTTGTCCTATTTGATAGTTATAAGATTTTTATGTATTTATTTTAATTTTTTAATATAGTTTTGGGCTTAGGAGCGAATTATACCGATGCAGCCACCACCCAGGGCCCTTCAGCCACACACGGCTCATGCACGAAAGTGGACTCATCGTAAAGCTCGCGAAAATGAGGCACGTGTTGTGCTACCCATATGTAGGGATGTATTGTACAACCTAACAGATGGTCAGGTATTTTATCATAATTATGGTTGTTAATGGCGTTTTGATATAATAGTTACGCTTATGTGTAATATATTTATTTTATTATCATGTAATTTTATGTTCTTTCTATCGTAGTTTGTGTGGCAGCCTTATTCAGAGGTCATCATTAATGGACTCCCTGAGTGGTGTCGGCGTGGTCGAGCTATTTGGATGACGCAGGTTCTCCTTATTTGTGGGATCTATCGAGAGTGGCACATGGTAGACTGCGTTCTCAGACAGTTTGGTAGGAAGCAACATATTCCGGGACCATGTGCTGAGATTGATCCTTTTCATTACAAACGTGGCAAGCGGTATGCTATAACAGTGGAGGATCAACAAAATTTTATACAAACGGACCTTTTGTGGGAAAATTGTCGACAAAGGGTAATTCTGGCCGAGTATGAAACTCAAGACCCAGAGTCATTATCAGAGTATTTTTGTTGATATTGACGTCACTCGCGCACTTTCATAGGAAATCCTGCGCATACTGTGAATAGAGGATACCAACACATGGCAGGCAGGCATGAGGCACTGGTACGTACATTACATTCCATTAGATGTTTGATGTCTTTATATGTGTCTTAGACCACTATCAAATCTTATAATTTAATTATTTTTTTTAGGCTTTAAGACATCAAGAATCGTACAGGTTGGCTCAGGAGACTATCCAAGATCCAACCAAGTGTAATGAAGTGAAGAAATTAGCAGAGATGCTTAGCCACATTAATACAGAGTCCATGGCTGCTGCCTCTTTGGAGACGATGTTGAGTTTCGCTCCTAATTATACACCACCGGCGGAGTATGTTGAGCCGCCTACTGTGGAAGTTCCTCGTCGCCAACGTCCTAATGTACCAAGACCTGTGGCGCTTGGTAGAGGACGCCAAGCAGGTAACAGACGGGGTCAAGGTCCCGTGGATCACCATTTGGTTGACGAGGAAGAGGTTCGTTTTGATAAAGATATGCCCAGCTCAACGATGCCTGCAACTAATAATGCATATTACCCAATAATAGATTTTGGTATGTCCAGCTCATCGACGTCTGCTCCCGAGGTCCAATCACAGGCCGTAATCAGACGTGAGGGGCCTTTTCAGGCATTCGCATCGTCTGATCCTATTAGCCTCGAAGTTATGGCCCAACAGTTTGGTGTTCAGACAGGCAGCTCTTATGAGATGACTGAGGGGCCTTTACCTGCATTCACTGGACAGAGCTCTTCAATTGAGAGGAGACTGAGTTTTACTGACGTGAGTATTCTAACCACTTAAATAGCTTGTATCTTGTTTAATTTCATTAATGTAATGGCAACCTTATGTGTCTATATTATTTATTTTGCATAGTCTCCCATGGCATTTGATGTTGGATCCTCACACATTCCTGTGCCGGATGTACAAACTTTAGAGCCACAGGTTAGCTTTTTATTCAAAGTGTTTATCTATTAAATTAGATTAAGAAGTCTTTAAGGAGTGATATGGTGACTTGTGGTTGTTATGTCGTGTTTTGTCTTGGTTGCTTTGATTGTTTGTGTTGGTATATGGTATTGGAGGAAGTCCTTGTTACAGGGGAGATGTTGTCCGATTTTACATAGACAATTAAATCAATTGCTAAGAAAAGTTTTCTAAGGAATCCAATCATACAAAAATAACTTCTATTTTTTTTATGGCATTTACAGGATGAGGGTGTGATACAAAAGGAGGTTCACCAACGTAGATCAAAACGAGAGCGCCGGCAAACTACGTGTGGCGGGGGGGGGGGGGGGGGGGGGGGGGGGGAGGGACACTGTAAAAATTGAATTTTTAGTAATTATTGAATTTATCTCAAAATCTCAATCGTTATCTAACCTTTCAAGAATACATATTATGTTTTGAATAAAGGTCACATTTGAATGCTTGCCAACGTTTTACAACTAAAACAATTGCATCCTTGATTTTACGACTGCGTGGCAGATTTAACGACTGCATGGATTCTCAGCTATAATGTATATAAAAAAAGTTTCATGCATCAATTACACGTTTTGCAACAATTCATTTTCTCAATTGGTAAACGTTGGCCGGCCAACGTAGCAATAATTGATTCTTGAATTTTTTTTTACGCCAGAGAATCCATGCAGTCGTCAAATCACTCATGCAGCTGTAAAAGCAAAATAGTAAAATAATTTGTAATTTTTTTTTGTTAAAGCTGAGAATGCATGCAGTCGTCAAATCTGCCATGCAATCGTCAAATCAAGCATGCAGTCGTAAAATCAAACAGTAAATAAATTTTTTCAACATCAGCATTATGACATTCAAAGGTCCGTGAAACATTTTTTTATATACCAGTTAAGATTTGTATTCTGCATATCTCTCTTGTAGACTTCATTTTTCAAGAATTCTCCACTTCTCTCTTGCATTCTCCATTCATTTTTACATTTGTATTCTCTTGAAAATAATATGGCGGAAAATTATATAAGAGTTAATTTATATTGGGGTGGTGAAGTTGTGTACGAAGAAGGTTCAGTGAGATATAACCGTCGTCCGGGAGTCGTACAAAGGTTTCCAATTTCCCTCAAATACGATCGTCTACAGCGTGTTTTCATAAGCAAAATGGCCATAACTGATCCTAGCCTTTCAGTGGTTATCACTGGACGATATCCAACATCAATTACGACTAAGGGATTTCCCATTTACGAGGAAACTCTTATTTCGGATGATGACTCCTTATCATTATTTCTTCGAAGTCCTGATATATTTAGCAATCATATAAGCATAGCGACACTTGATATGTATGCAACTGTTGAACGCTCTACTAATATTGAAGCACCCACTGACGATGAGTTTGATATTCGGGGTACTACGTATCTTCCCGCTATGAATATTGAGAGAAGCACCCTTGCTGATTTGTTGATTGCGGATAAAAAGTTTTGGTCGCGCGCTGTTGAAATGAAGTTTGATGAATACTGGGAGAGGTCCCTAAAGCATACTGACATGCAGCAATACAATGCAGCTGAAGGGGTGTCTTTGAGATTCTGACATTTGCACACGAAGGTAAGGGCGGAATATCCATAAAGTCTCTGCCGAAGGGAAAAAGTGTTCGTGTGGGAAGTGGAGAAACTACCATATGCCATGTTCACATGCCATTAAATTTTGTGATATCCGCGGAATTCAACCAAAGACCTATGTTAGCAAGTACTACAGTTGCAGGTTTTACAACCAAACGTACAGTGGAAATTTTTCACCGTTGGGTGATGAGGCATATTGGCCACCTTCTCCCTTCAGTTTAATTGCAAACACTGAATATGAGCTAACTTCAGGAGCGCGGACTACAACTAGAAGGAGGAATGAAATGGATATAGCTCCTGCTCGCATGGCTAGACAGTGTAGTACGTGCAAGCAAACAGGTCATAGCAAGAATCGCTGCCCCAACAGAAATCAGTAGTTGTTGTTACTTGTTGGCTTTTATGTTTTTTCTTAAGGTGTACGATCGTTGTTTCCTTATGTAATCTTCCAAAAATATATAACATGTCTTGTGCCGTTTAATAGTTAGTATGTAATTTAACATTTACTACTCGGTTAATATGTGACGTTTATTTAACTTATATTTTATTTTTTATTTATGTTCGCATATATAACACATATTTAATTATTGCATATGTTAAAATATTTATTTGAGTTAATCACTGAAATTAACTGTATGCTTTAAAAAATTTAAAAATCAATAAAAAAAAAATTATTAAAAACACAGCTGAATATGATTTAAATAGAATCAACGTCTTACAAACTATTTTTGTAAAACGTTGGGGAGAAAAAAATATATGTTTTAAAACGTGGATCAGTCCACGTTATACCATTAATTTTTTTTATTTTTTTATTTTATTTTATTGTGATTCTGACAATGCAAAAAAGAATTTGGGGTATAACGTGGAGGAGTCCACGTTATACCCGTTTTGGTATATAACTGAAAGGCAGCCCCCTTGTAGTTTATGCCGTGTATTTTTATGCTCTTTAGGCTCCGAACACCCTTCATTTCCTTCTAATGTTTGTTTAAGTACTCTTGAAAGGGAATGGGTGATGCGGGGCGATTGGACCATCTTTGAAAGTATAATTAATTGGAGGTTTTATATAAATTCAAGATACAAGGCATACTACATGATTAAGCGAAGCACAAAGCAAACCTGCATTTTTAATTTAGATTAAAGTTATACAGAAGTTTCATTTTATAATATTGTTCCTTGTTAAAAGATTTTAAGGACCCGTTTGGCCATGAGAATTATTCACTTTTTTTCGGAATGTTTTTTTCACTTTTTCCCCGAATCAGCGTTTGACCATGAAAATTCCAAATACAACTTGAAAAACACCAAAAAACTTATTTTCACTTTTAATACATTCAAACAACCAAATATTTTTTGCAAAAACTATAACCAAACACAATTCCAATTCCAAAATGCCAAATAAAATGAAAAATATTTGGTTTTCATGGCCAAACGCATACTAGGATTTGCATTTTCTCCTGAATCTCAGTGGTGTTTTTGTACTGTGGAGCACTGTTCGATTTATGACGAGCCTTTTTTTAGAAACGCATTATATAACGTTTTCAAAGGCACTTTATAACTTTTTATTGTACTCGTACGTTTATGACAAATTAATAATTATGATATTTATATCCGGCGAAATACATTAATTGACAATAAGTAGCCGTTACCACGATACTGGAATTGGATACAAGATAAAAAGAATATATTTAAATTGAAATTAGAAAAGAAAATTAAAGTTCATTAGAACAAGAAATTGCTAGTCGTGAAAACTATTTTTTCACTTAAATCCTCCTCAAATTAATTTTTTAAGATTTCAAACACTGGATCTCAACATTTACAAATGCTCCATGTGAAATTTTTGTCCAACATAGTTTCAGCTTTTAAGCACATTTTTTCCACTTCAACTGGAAAGATTTTTTTTCACAACAACCAGGTTTTGTCAAATGCCCCACCCCACGGCCTGTCGGCAATAAACAAGCAATAACCAAATTGCACGACGAGGTAACAGCGGAAGAAATACCCAAGTCGAAACTTTCCACACTATTTGAACCAAGAGAAGACAATAAACACTAGCACAAATGGAAATCTAGGCAGTAGTTATACCAACAATAAAATAGCAAAGCAAGCAAAAATGAATCGAATAGAAGAGACACCAAATTTACGTGGTAAAACCCCTTCAAGGTGAAGAGGAAACATTCACGGGACCTCCGGCCCACAAAATCTCTACTATAAACAACAAGAGTTACAAAAATGTTCTCCAAATGGCTACAACAACAAAGCCAAGCACGGAGCAACAATACATAAAAGATAGCACCAAAACTAGCGAAGAAAAAAGAGAAATCACCCCCAAAAACGAGCTACTGTTCGTACTCGAAAACTGGAGCTACATACCTCAAAATCCGATCTTCACCGTTGAAATCGAAGAACCAGATGTTGAGAACCCCCAGTTCAAATTTCAGCACGATCCAACGGTTAACAAATCAAGAAACGCAATTTAAAGCGGAATGCTGTAGCAGAAAATTTCTGGACGAAAATCTGCTTTGTCTCTCACATTTTTCTCTCTATATGGCTGCTATGAATTCACTCTTGTGTTCTCAAAATAAGATCTAAATTGATCCTATTTATAGAGGAAATTTTGGGCAAAATTGGCTTGGTCCAAATTGGATTGGGTTTTATTAATCCAATTCCACATAGGAAGGGAAAACCCCAAAACCTAATTGGATTGAGTTTTATTAATTCAATTTCACATAGGAAGGGAAAACCCAAAAACCTAACAATTCTCCCCCTTCTGACTATGTGGAGGAAACCGCCATCCCGGCGATCAAGCAACACTCTAAATCTAGACTCGCAGCCAAGACTAGGACAACCTGAATGAATGACATCTTCACAACTGGAGAAAAGATTTCATCAAAATCAACTCCCTTTTTCTGATTGAAGCCCTTGACAACCAATCTAGCCTTGTACCGTGGAACTGGGTTACCATCTTCATGTTTCACCCTAAAAACCCACCTGTTTTTCAAAGATTTTCTGTCTCTAGAAATCTTAACCAGATCAAATGTTTAATTATCATGCAAGGATTTAATCTCATCTTGCATAGCATCAAACCACCTTTCCTTTTTTTCACTATCTATGGCCTCATCAAAACTTTCAGGTTCTCCCCCATCAGTCAAGAGTACAAACTCATTGAGAGAATAACGAGATGAAGGTACTTTCTCTCTAATAGATCTTCTGAGAGAACTCTCTGGAACATCAATAGCAACTGGTTGCTGGCCAACCATATCATCTTCCACTGGAGCATCAACAACATCATGCTGGTCATTCTGAACATGATCACTATCTTCAATATCAACTTGATCTTCATAATTTTGAAGATTTTCTTCAGGTGCAATAGTCACAGGAATTGGATCAACATCAACTAAGCTCTTATTGCTTTGAGAATCAACCTTCTCAGCTTTGTCAAAATCTCCAATTGTCTGGTCTTCAAAGAACACAACATCACGACTTCTAACAAGTTTCTTCTCAACTGGATCATAGAAACGATAGCCAAATTCGTCTTGACCATAGCCAATGAAGATACACTGTCTAGTTTTAACTTCCAGCTTTGACCTCTCATCCTTAGGAACATGCACAAAGGCCTTACACCCGAAGACTCTCAGATGAGCATAAGAGGCATCCTTACCAAACCAAACCTGTCAGGGACATCACCATCCAAAGCAACAGTAGGAGATAAATTGATAACATAAGCAGCAGTATTAAGTGCTTCTGCCCAAAATGAATCTGGCAACTTAGCATCTGAAAGCAAACATCTAAACCTCTCAACTAAAATTTTGTTCATCCTCTCTGCTAAACCATTTAACTGAGGAGTCTTTGGAGGAGTTTTCTGATGCCGAATACCCTGCTGTCTACAATAATTATCAAAGGGACCAATGTATTCACCACCATTGTCTGAGCGCATGCATTTTAGTTTCTTCCCTGTCTGTCTCTCAACCAAGGCCTGAAAAGTCTTGAACACATCAAGTACTTGATCCTTGGACTTCAAAGGAAATACCCAGAGTTTGTGAGAGTGATCATCAATAAAAGTCACAAAGTAAAGTGCACCACCACGAGAGCTTACTTTAAAAGGACCACACAAATCAGAATGTACCAACTCCAGCAAATCATGCTTTCTTGAAGGTGAATGACTCTGAAAAGAAACTCTTTTCTATTTCCCGGCTAAGCAATGAACACATCTCTTTAACTTTGCTTGTTTCACTCCAAAAAGCAAATTCTTCTTAGCCAAATTATCAATCCCCTTCTCGCTCATATGACTTAACCTTCTATGCCATAACTCTGATGAAGTATCATTCTCCACCAAATTTACTGAGTCACTACAAATGGAGCCCTGAAATAAGTACAAGTCAGACATCTTGTAACCTCGAGCCACAACCATTGAACCTCTAATTAGCTTCCACTGGCCACCACCAACGGTTTGATCATAACCCTCATCATTAAGTTTTCCTACATAAATTAAATTCAGCCGAACATCTGGAGCATGCTTGACATTATTAAGAACCAACCTCGAACCATTATTACTTTTCAAGCAAACTGTGCCAATACCAAGTACCTCAACCTCGCTATCATTGCCCATTCGTAAATTTTCAAAATTACCCGGAGTATAAGAAGAAAATAATTCCTTCTTTGGCGTGACATGAGAAGTGGCACATGAATCCACAAACCAGGTAGACCCATCACAAATAAGATTGATATCATTTTTACCACAAGCAACAAGAAGATCATTTTCAGCAACAACAGCAACACGATTTTCATTATCGCCTTCTTTCTTTTGCCTTTTCTGGTCTCCCTTAAACTTGTAGCAATGTTTCTTGATGTGCCCTTTCAAGTGACAATAGTCACATGTAAGATTCTTGTACCTGGAGGATCTTGACTTGCTTCTACTATTGCCTCTGTCATTCTGACCTCTGAAGTTATTTCTCCCCTGTCTTCAGTAACCAAAACATTGGAGTGTGAAGTTGAAGAAGACGAAGCTTGAGATCTTCTTCTCATCTCTTCATTCAAAACACCACTCTTAGCATATTCCATAGTTACACCATCACTGGGAGCAGAATTAGTCAAAGAAACTCGAAGAGTTTCCCAAGAGTCTGGCAGAGTATTAAGAAGCCAAAGTCCCTGTATTTCTTCATCAAACTTGACACCCATTCCAGACAGCTGATCAAGAACACCCTGAAAATCATTGATATGATCAGAAATAGGGCTGCCCTCTTTGTATCTAATATTCATCAATTGTTTCAGTAGGAACAACTTATTATTGCCAGTCTTTGAAGCATAAAGCGTCTCGAGCTTTTCTCACAAGCTTTTAGCATTTGTCTCATTCACAATATGATTTCGAACATTATCTTCAATCCATTGCCTAATATAGCCACAAACCTGTAAGTGCTCAAATTCCCAATCCTCATCTTTAATAGATTCGGGTTTCTTAGAAGCAAACACAGGTAAATGCAATTTCTTGACAAATAGAAGATTTTTCATCTTGCTTTTCCAAATTTGGTAATTACTGTCATTTAAACAAACCATCTTGTTCATATTTGCCTCCATCATTTAAATAGACGATCAACACAACCAAATAGAACCACAAGCTCTGATACCACTTTGTCGGGAAGAAACAACCAATAACCAAATTGCACAACGAGGTAACAGCGGAAGAAATACCCAAGTCGAAACTTCCCACACTATTTGAACCAAGAGAAGACAATAAACACTAGCACAAATGGAAATATGGGCAGCAGCTATACCAACAATAAAATAGCAAAGCAAGCAAAAATAAATCGAATAGAAGAGACACCAAATTTACGTGGTAAAACCCCTTCAACGTGAAGAGGAAACATCCACGGGACCTCCGGCCCACAAAAGCTCCACTATAAACAACAAGAGTTACAAAAATGTTCTCCAAATGGCTACAACAACAAAGCCAAGCACAGAGCAACAATACATAAAAGATAGCACCAAATCTAGCGAAGAAAGAGAGAAATCACCCCCAAAAACGAGCTACTGTTCGTACTCGAAAACTAGAGCCACAGATCTCAAAATCCGATCTACACCGTTGAAATCGAAGAACCAGATGTTGAGAACCCCCGGTTTAAATTTCAGCACGATCCAACGGTTAGCGAATCGAGAAACGCAATTTAAAGCCGAATGCTGTAGCAGAAAATTTCTGGACGAAAATCTGCTTTGTTTCTCACGTTTTTCTCTCTATATGACTGCTATGAATTCACTCTTGTGTTCTCAAAATAAGACTTAAATTGATCCTATATATAGAGGAAATTTTGGGCAAAATTGGCCTGGTCGAAATTGGATTGGGTTTTATTAATCCAATTCCACATAGGAAGGGAAAACCCAAAAACCTAATTGGATTGGGTTTTATTAATCCAATTCCACATAGGAAGGGAAAACCTAAAAACCTAACACGGCGAGCCACCTCTGTGCAAGGGAAGCCAGTTGACATATTTTTGCCGGAAAACTACATTGTGTAATGATAGGTAATTTTTTTTTACATATATAAATTATATTTTAAATTCCCATAATCATTTTCTCATATGTACTTATTTATATTTTAATTCATCTTAATAAAATCCTAACTCCGCCTCTTATGCCTCTACTAAAATCAGACGGAATTCCATTTACTAATAGCATCTCTTGCTACCCAAGCAGACCAGATCTTTCGTTTTCCCTACCTTTTCTTGTTAATTATTGCTTCTCTCTCTCTCTCTCACGTACAAAATATACATACAGACACATAACACTAGTCATATGAATTATGATGGTGGTAATGTTTTGGTTCCCAATTTTTTCATGGAAGATGTCAAAACATACTGCCAGAGTGTCTGCAAAGGAAAGGGATCCAAGCGGGGTACTGGGGGGACCCAAGATCTAGATTGAGATATGCATGAAAACAACACAAGAAGCTGTGCAAAAGCTACCCTTCACATCTTTATTTTATTTGTTTAATCTTATTTTTCCCGTTTCATTTCCTTTCGAGACTTGTGAATTTGCAAGAAATGACTGCCTCTCTCTGCTTTTCTCACCCACTAACCCAATTCCCTAGATGATACACGTACATCTCCCTTTCTGAGCTTTTTCTTGTGGCTTTCATGTCTTTAAAATACATTATTATTATACCTGCCAATACAATGAGAGGAAGTGTACGTAAAAAAAAAAAAAATTGATTCTCCCCAAACATCTTTTCTCATGCTTTCAGTGGGAAATGTCATTCACATCTTCCAATTTAACCTAGGTGAAAAGTTAGGGTCAGTAAGATCACTTTGGGGGTGGGGGTAAATAAAGGAGTCTCCAGTGTCAGTTTAGGGTCTGAAAAGAACTTCATAGAAATAGTAGGATTAAGCTTAAAAAAATTATTAGCAGAAGACGAACATACTTCTCGTTAGGTTCACAACAAGAACTTGTAAGAAGGTGATGAGCTCTCAACTGGAGGGTTTTTACTGTGGGTACCTATACCCTTGCTAAAAAAAAACAGGGATGCCATTTTTCTTTCCTTTCATTATCAGCTGGGAAAAGGGCCAATTTTGCCGGTGAAATATTCAAAATTGGATAAATTTATCATATGTTTCGATTTTGGTTCAACAATGTCGCCGTCGTTAATCAAGTAGCTCCAAAATGCATTGTCCACTAACATTGAGGGGCATTTTGGGCCAAAAGAAAAATGCAAGACAAGGTTATCCCGTTTGGAATAGTTCAATGATATTTTTAATCATTGACGGCATTTTTACGCATATTTTTGGTCTTTGCAGGGATCAATTTATATGGTGCGTGAGATGAAGAACAATTTGCAACTAGAAAAGTAGGTGCGTGCAAGGATTTTACGAAATTTAGGTGCATAACGCAATTTCATAAACTATAAGGGGGTCGTATGAATACCAGCAAACAACGAAACATTATAACATTTGCATGTCCCATATCAATCCATGAATGCCTGATTCAGAGGAAATAGTCAACACAACAGGATAGAGATTGTATGAATCAGCTCTCTGGGAACCATAATATTGTTTAATATAACGGCGTACATTATATCTGAAGAAGAGAACAACAGTTCCAATCTCAGGCACAGACATGAAGGCTCTATTGGATATTGACACATATATCGTCTTAATTTAAATATTTAAAAATCCCTCAAACACTTTTTCGTGAAAAACAGAGAATCCCCCTAAATCTCCACAAAAAAGGCGAAGTGCAAGCACGATTTTTCATATCGAACTTGCATTCTCACGGTGTCAATAGGAGTTCTCGACAAGTAAAAATCAGGGCGTGTCACGCTTCGTATTACTCATGTAATTTCTTATTTTTGATTCATATAATTATCTATTGTGTCTTGTACTTTGATTGTCATATGATTTTGTGATAATTACGTTATTGTTTCCTTTTCCAAATAGTTTTGTCATGCTTTATTTAGCATTTTACCATTCGTTACTTCTGTTAATTCTTTTTCCGGACTGCTATGATTTACTTTTCTTTGAGCCGAGAGTCTGTCGAAAATAACCTCTCTACCTACGTGGTGGGGGTAAGGTCTGCGTACACTCTACCCTCTCCAAGCCCCACTTTGTGGCGTTACAATTGGTATGTTGTTGTTGTACCCTATATAATATCTACTATATACTAAATATTACTCCCTTCGGATCAAAAACTGTGTCCACTTAGCCATTTGCACACTCCTTAAGAAAATACTAACTTCTAAACAAAAATAGGTAATTTGACTAAACTGTCCCTAATTAAATAGACATTGAGATTTGATCACATAACACTTAATTGGGGCAAATCTGAAAAAATAAGGTTAATTATTTCTTGATTTGATTAGTGCACTTTTTTTACCCAAGAAAAAAAGACCAGAATTTTTATTTGCCATAATTACTCCTAAGACTTAATTATGGATAGTAACTACCTTTTTTTTAATATTTAAGTTTAGTGGCTATATTATTCAAAATTACATTTCATAGCTACCCCACCTTTTTTATTTAAATGTGCTACCCCATAATCCCCAAGTTTTTGTCGTTTTAGCTTCATGCCCATCAAGTGTATTTTCAGTGTATACAGCCGTTTTCACACCAATTTTCAGTGTATACAGCCGTTTGTTACTCAACAGCGATTTTGTATTTCATTGTATTTTGAAAACGCAAACGTGACAAGACTCGACAACAATTTTGTATTTCGCTGTATTTCGAAAACGCGAACATGACCAGACTCAACAGCGATTTTTGTATTTCATTGTATTTCGCTGTATTTTGAAAACGTGAAAATGACCAGAAATACAACAAAAGCATTTACGAATTGTAATTTTGCAACTTGTAGCTATAAATTGTTAGAACCTATTAAAAAGTAGCTATTTGTGTAAGGTTTACAAAAAGACCCGGTGAACAAAGGTAGCTATTTGTATAAGTTTTACAAAAAAGACCAAGTGAACACTCTTTTTGATCGGGAGGGAGTAATAAATATTTGGCTTAATTTAGTTAATATTGTATATTAGCCTGAGATTGTTGGAGGATCCATAAGCTTTATATTCTAGATCTTCCTCTACTAATCTACCCACGTAATGGGTATCTTTTTTTCGA
This sequence comes from Lycium barbarum, assembly GCF_019175385.1. Taxonomy (NCBI): domain Eukaryota; kingdom Viridiplantae; phylum Streptophyta; class Magnoliopsida; order Solanales; family Solanaceae; genus Lycium; species Lycium barbarum. Next base: position 14,689,110 of record NC_083340.1, read on the forward strand.
AAAGAATACGATTTCAATTCACTATTTAACTTGTCTTTTGCCTTTGCATCTCTATTTCCTTGTAGCGCTAACAAGTTCTACACTTATAGTGTAGTACTAGTTGAGCATATTTTTCCATATGGGTTAAATTGAACCAATGAATAATGGGAACACGAAAGTGGAAAAGATTCGTCTTTGATAAGAATAAAGTCAATACAATCAATTAGTCTAAAACGGAGTTACTCAACGATGAGTCAAAATTTAATAGACGCTTTTGTTCCATTACCATTCTGATGTATCATACCAATTTTACAATAGGTCGTGAACTTTATATTATAATATGTAGATTATACAGGAAAAAAAAGACGAAATCTGGCAAAATGTTGAGGGAAAAGCTGCCATACGAAAAGCCTTACAACGTAAATAGAATGCATGATGCATGCATTTGTTGTTCAATGCTTCTATCCTTTGACTCTTATTCTATCTACCTAACACGTTAATCAACTCATTAAATATGGAGTTCATTTTTTGACAATGGATTTTGAAATGATATCCACCAAAATATTTGGAACTTTGCATAAAACGTAAGTGCTCACTCGGGTCCTCCATGATACTTGAATCATACTTTTGACATCAAGTTTGTCATTTCCCCTTGTCCTACTCTACCTCTCACTGCCCCTTGGGTATCCAACGAGTTTCCACTTTCTTTTTGTTGCAAAACTTATACTCTCTCTGTCATAAATAATGTGATATATTTTTCTTTTTAGTAAACAAACAAACAAGAGAGAGAGAGAGAGAGCGATACACTTTTATATATAGAAACAATTCAACTTAAAAATTTTCTTTTTACCCTTGAAGAGATGCTTTATAGATAACCACACATGCCTATATATTGTTTTAGATCATAAGTTTCAAAAAAAAAAAAAAAATCCTTACTTCCTAAACATCATATCTGGTCAAACAATTAGCATAAATTAGGCGGAGGGAGTAATATCTAGGTGTGACATTTTACCCGCTAAACAATCCCTTTGAGAAATGCTACTACTTGTTAGTACCTTGCTCCCCAAATTTTCCCTCCGAAAAGGGGAAAAAAAAAAAAAAAAACTTCCTCAAATGAGCACTGCTTATTAGTCCTTTGAAGCCTACAGTCAGGCCACCCACATCATCAACCATGAAATTCGGTATTGGATTGACAATTTTGTGATAAAAAGAAAGTTACTCTTAACTACCTCTAGCAAATGTTTGATAACCTAAGGAACTAGGAGTTTTGTGAGACAATTAACTACTCCATTTTTTTTTTTTTTTGGGTAAAGGACAATTAACTACTCCAATTAATTCAACTAGAGATCTAGTTTAAATATATTTTATACGTGAAAAGATAATCTTCAATCCAAAATATGAAATAGCTCCAGTTGTTTATCAAGCACCTGCTACGCTTGTGGACTATACAAAGTACTCAGTGCATTAGTGACCAAAAAAAAAGTACTCGGTGCATCAGTCAACATGCACGCATATTGATCCGAACACCAGCATCACTAAAAAAAAATAAAAAAAAATAGAATGATGTTTTATAATGCAAAAATATGTTGTACATCGTCTCATGACTGTACCTTGATCTTGTCGATCCAGATAAAAACCTTATATGATAAAAATATCCAACCTTATATTGTTCATAATCACCAAAGTAATAAAAGGTAAAGGCCAAACAATAACTCACCAAAAAAGAAAGACAGAGAGAGAGAGAGGGGGCTTGGGGGGAAGAAGAATAGGAAGGTAAACTGTAGATAAGGACCACGTGAAAGACAAAGAAAGGAGAAACACAGGAAATGTCACCTTATCTGGAGAAGAGGACGGATGAATGCATGTTGGACCATGGTCCAACCTGTCAGACCCTCTCTGTATAGGGTATCCATAATCCATGTGACCAACCAAACCTCTCTCTTCTAAAAAGTACATTTCAGCAATCATCTGCATTCAAAACTGAAACTCTCGTTCTATTATTATTTTAAAAAACAAATAGTATTATCACTTTCTTTTTCTGGGACCCTTATGTTCCTGGGGGGACCCGTTAATACCATTTCCCAAATGGGCTTTGAGTTTAGCTTTCTTTTTTTGCCCCAGTATTTGGTATTTATGTACGGCCATGGGCAATCCAACCCGGTGCATGCACAAAGAATGCAAAAAAGGGATTGAGGTCTCACTCTCTCTCTGCTGCTTCCTGTCACACATACTCCTTTGGGCTGTTGCAACACAGCAAGGGCATATGATTTAGGCCGCGATAACATGCTCATGTGAGTATGCTTTGCTCACTTCTCTCACAATCCTCACTGCACATTTCTAATTACTATCAGAAATAAAGTGTTTCGTAGCGCAGTTTAAATCAACAGGTTCTTCCCCCCCCCCCCCCCCCCCCCCCCTCTTCTTTGAAGGGAAAGGGGCAGCGGGCAAGGGAAAAATATTGTTCAGCCATATTGAACTAAAACTGAATCCAATACCTCGATTTCAGAATCTATTGTAGACACACAGGATCTCTTACAGGAATAACATTAAGAATAGTCATAAAATGGAGCATGGGTTAAAGAATGAACGAATGAAACACTAGAACAAGCTCCACTACCAAAACTTCAATCGAATACCATAAAAATGTGCAACTGCTGCGGCAATAGATAAAATGTATGCATATCCAACCAAGATAGCAAGTGCAGTGAATGGTGAGACAGAGAGGGTATCCATGGACAGGTTAACCATTCCAGTTAGCACGTTAGCCTGCATGATTGCACAACGATTGTTATGACTAAACATCCAGAGATCTAAGGTTGAACATAAAGTATTATAGAATGTAATGTCAGTCAGCAATAAATTTTCCTCACCAGAAGAAAAGAGCCCAGTAGATTTCGGTCAAAAACTTCTATCAGTGAAGCAACTTTATATCCAGGTACATAATCAGCTAGAGTTAAAACTGCAAAAACCTGAAAAGGGGAAACGTTGAGTCATGCCTAAATCAAAAAAAGAAATGCAACATTATATGGATCACGCCAGCAGATTTGGGTATGAAATTATGCAGCATTGCATTCAAGAGAAATTCGCAAGTAATCCCAAAGTTCTTCCCAAGAAAATACGAAAAATTGCTAATTAGTAAAGTCTTCCTCTATCTAGCAGTCCGTTGATGTTCCCTTACGAGAGTGAAATGAATCTATCTTTGATCAAACCTTTTGGAATGTGTTAGCAACATTTTGAAAAAGCAGTACGCAGCTTGTGTAGATGTATATTAAGTTGAATCTTCAGAAGAAAAATTAAGAGCAAGCATCGTACTTCACCCAGAAATTTGGTCAAACAACCCAAAAAGCAAAATAGGATTAGCTTTTTCAAAAGACAAGAAGTTATCAGCCAACCTTTAGTTCTTAGCTCAATGACATCCATTCTCTGTGGTATTACTCACAAGACACTCTTTCACTAAGAAGCGTGAATGATCCCTAACTAATTAACTTGTTAAAAAGAAGTTTAAAGTTAAAACATTTCCTTACAAGTCACAACTTGACCCATGCTATTTAGTAAATAATAATGGGAAGAGATACAAAGAGATTTTCATTGAATCCAGTGCCTAACAAAACGAAAGAAAAAATTTCGGAACAGTGGTGGGAGATACAATGTTATACTGGAGTAAATGTAGCGTCTCGATAATGCAATATATCCGGAAGACGAATGTCATAGAAATGCACAAGTTAACATGGATATGCAGTTGAACAAGATTACAAAATTGGGCAAAGTTCGAAACAATTACATCAGATGGAGGATGCAAGTAGCACATAAAGGATAAAATGAGAAAAAATATTATTGGAGATGGTTTGACATTATGATGATTGAAGATGCTAGAAGAGGATAACAAATATGGGAATATAGTTATGAAACTGGACATGGCTAAAGCCTATGACAAAGTTTCTTGGCTCTTTCTCAAAGCTGCTATCAGAAAAATGGTTTCTCTGAAATTTTTATTGATGTCATTCATAGACTCATTTCTGAGGTTTGGTACTCAGTCATGATCAATGGTGTGAGACATGGTTTCTTTCATTCTACCAGAGGTCTCAAGCAAGGTGACCCTTTGTCACCTTGACTTTTTGTTTTGGCAGTTGAGACTTTGTCCAAGGCACTGAATCAACTACACAACAAAGAAAAGTATATTGGTTACACTGTGCAACAAAAGGGGCCTTTGATCAATCATCTATGTTATGCAGATAACATAGTCATTTTCTCATCTGGAAACAAGAGAACCATCAAAATGATCACTAGAATTTTGAAGCAGTATGAGAAGGAATCTGGACAAGAGATCAATATAGACAAAAGTGTTTTCTTGACTGGAACTCATTCACCTGAGAATAGAAGAAGTATGATTAGCAGGATTACTGGGTACAAACATCAGTTTTTTCCCATGAAGTATTTGGGATGTCCTATCTTTCCTGGAAGGAAGAAATTATCTTATTTTGCTGGCATTGCTAAAAGTGTCATGAACAAGGCTCAAGGATGGCAAGGCAACATTCTGTCATCTGGAGGAAGAGCAATCATTATTAAACATGTACTCCAGTCCCAAATCCTTCATCCCCACCCCAAGGGGATAATAAAACAGCTTGAAAAGTATTTTGCAGACTTTTTCTGGGGACAGACTGACAACAAAAAGAGGTATCATTGGAGTTCTGGGACAAATATGTATTACCCTCAATCTGAGGGAGGTACAGGTTTCAAAAGCATAGAGGACATCTGTAAAGTTTTTGCCTCTAAAAGATGGTGGAGGCTGAGAGCAGAAAATAACCTATGGTCTCAGTTAATGATGGCAAAATACTGTCAAACAGGTCATGTAGTTGCAAGAAATGTTCAAGGTTATCAATCTTTCATTTGTAAAGAACTTTTGAGAATTAAAGCTGACACTGAACCTCACATCTTATGGATGATTAATGAAGCAAAAATCTCATTTTGGTGGGACAATTGGACAGGTCTTGGTCCTCTAGCTATCTATCACCATTTTAACAGTAACCCTGGTACTCTTATGGTAACAGACTGCCTAGAAGGAGACAATTGGGACATGGAGTATATTTCAAAGCTGGTTCCACCAGATATATGCTATGTCATTCAGAAGGTGGATATTGGACAGAGAAACAAAATGGGCCAGGCCATCTGGATAGATAATCCTTCAGGAAAGTTCACCTGTGCCAGTGCCTTCCATGCCCTGAGGAAAAGATTGCCTAAATCTCCTCTATGGAAGTGCATATGGAATAAAGGAAATTCTTTTAAAATGGCATTTATCAGCTGGAGAATTATCAAGAATAAGCTGCCTATGTATGATAGAATTAAGAATTTCTCTAATAATTCTGATCCTATGTGCATTTGCTGTAATCATCCTAAGGAGGTGACTATGCTCCATGTCTTCATTGAAGGGGATTTAGCTATGAAGGTCTGGGGATTCTTTGGTCAGTCTTGGGCATCAATATGCAGAATCAAACTATTCAAGCAAGGTTTTTAACATGGTGGAACTTTTACACAAAGAACTCTATGTTAAGAGTAGCATACCAGTGCATTCCTGTCCTTATCTATTGGGAGTTGTGGAAAGCTTGGAGCTCCATAAAATATGGAAACAAGAAGTATTCTGAGGCCAAGATTTGCTATGAAGTGGGTCAGCATGTGAAGTGTATCATGATTAAAAAAGGATACAATATTGACTTAAGAGACAATTGGAGCAGGATATGCAGTAGCATGGAAGTTCATAAAGCTGTGTTAACTAGCCTACCTGTTGTTTGGAGCAAACCTCCAGATAATGTCATCAAGATGACACTGATGGAAGCAGCACGGTACACAGCAACAAAGCAGGAATTGGAGAAATTGCCAGAAATTCTAGAGACATCATTATGGCATTTGCCAAAGCAGTAAATTTTTGCTCTAATAACAGTGCTGAAATTCAGGCTGCAAGCTTTGGTATCAACTGGTTCGATCATAATGATATCAATAATGGTATTATGGAAGTCGACTCAATTCTGGTGGTTAAGTGGCTTGATGGTACATATGGCATCCCTTGGGAATTCTTGAAGGAAATTGAAGCAATGAAAAGGATCATTGACAAAAGAAACATCAAAGTGCAGAGCAATGAAAAGGATCATTGACAAAAGAAACATCAAAGTGCAGCATTGTTTCAGACTCTTTAGCTAAATTTGGTAGTAATGCACAGTAAAGTTTGATAGCTAACTTGTATAATTCTGTAACATCTCGGATCTTTGAGCTAACATTTAACGCGTAAGATTGGGGGTATAATGGAACCAATATGGGAGATACAGGAAGTGTTTTGAAAACTAATCAAGTCATAAAAAGAGTCTTTGGACACAACAAAGTTGCAAGCCACTCTACGGGGCATGTTTTCAAGTGAGTTTGTAGAAGGTCTTACTTCCAGCTGACCATAACCCCTTTATTATTTGTGAATTTGGGAAAACTTCCTTGAAAGTTGTAGAACTTTGAAATATCTTTCCAACGGTATATTATGGAGGTCAACCGGACATCTGTACAAAAAGTTATGGCCATTTTTACTGAAGAGTCGCAGAGCACTCCAAAAATACGACCCGAAATACGACCCATATTATGAAATACGGACCGTATTTAGTGGCCATATAATTTACGACCCAGAACAGTATATATTCGTCCAAAGCAGTCCAAAATCATTATTTTTTATTCCTTCAAGCCTAGAACGACCTCATATCCTCTCTCATCACCAAGAACAACAAGGTAAGCCAATTCTAATCATTCCAAGTCAATTCTAATGTATATCCTTGTAATCTAAACAAGAAATCATTGTTCCTAACCTAAGGTTTTCAAGAAAACCCGTTCCAAGTTTCAAGAATCAAGATTTAGAATTTCTTATTCAAAGATTCCGATTTTTCTCAGGTTTTTGGAGCGATTAAGGTATGTAGAACTTCTATCCACGTGTGGGAATCTCTACGTTCTTCCCCACGCTCAGTTTCTTGATATCCATGAAGTTCAAATCCTTGAGCATTAAACCCAAAATATTGGTAGCCCATATTTATGTATTTATGAACATGAATTTTGTATCTATATTCGTTATTGTATTCCTAGTCTTCCATTACTGTTATTAGGAACCCTAGCTTAATCCATGAATCATGAATTCTTCCTCATGTGTTCTCATTATGTTTATATCAGTGTTATCAAAGGTGCGCTTTAAGCGCGCTTAAGCCCTGAAGCAAGGCTCAAAACATGTTGAGCGCTTCGCCTCACTTTAGTGTCTTCATCAAGGCTCTAAGACATACTTTCCTTGCCAATGAGCCTCTCTTGAGAAGGTGACACTAGATGATTGATATTTCACTTTATCGTAATATTTTTACAATTTTTTTGTCCATATATTTGTTATTCATGCTTATTATTATTAATCTTGGACTAAACATATATATATATATGTATTTTTGCACCATTGCGCTTTTTTTCATTAAAGCCCACGCTTTATTTGCGCTTTGCGCTTAAAGCCCCAGCTGATCTTAGAGCTTTTTTGCGCTTTTCGCTTTTGATAACACTGGTTTATATGAAGCCTTATGATTTTATCAAGCAAGTTACAAGCATGTTTTCAAGTTAATTATATATATAATTATGAACTATTATTATTACTCATGAATCAAGAACATGTTTGCAAGATTATGACAAGTATCTCATGAAACTAAGGACTCACAAGCTATTATGATATTTTCAAGAAAAGCTATATATGTTTTATAAGTTCATGCAGGAATAACACGAACGATATCCATGTACATGCAAGTTATAATTCATGAAAAGCCATGGGCGGCAAGTGCCATTTATTTTCCATCTTCATATTTTTGGGAGTTGCATTAATTACCGAGAAAGCTTCAAGCAGCCTAAAACTACGCAGCCACCGTAGGATGAGGATCGCTCCACCCATGCTTAGGATGATCTCTCTTAATGACTGGATCCTTTCATGCCATGTTTAAATCTCATTACCCTGGCAAGGTGTGAGTGTTCTGCTGGTAGGACGCAAATACCAGACCATGTTGTCGGTTATATATTTATTGCTCTCCCAACTTGAAATGTTTTACCCATGTTATATATATGTAACGGAAAAGGTCCAAAAATACCCCTGAACTATTGAAAAAGGCTCATAAATACCCTCCTTCCACCTTTTGGTCTAAAAATACCCTTCCATCCACCTTTTAGGTCTAAAAATACCCTTAAGGTTTGTTTTTGGCTCAAATATACCCCTCAAACTAACAAGTTAAAATTAACTCTTTTAAAAAGCCAAATGGCAATTTGTAATTGGTCAATAATAAAATTCCGTAATTTAAAAAAAAAATCCAAATTTAAAAAAAAAAAATTGCCAATAATAAATTTCCAGTAATTTAAAATTCCAGATTTAAAAAAAAATTGCCAATAATAAAATTCCGTAATTTACATATTTTTTTTTAAAAAAATTGTGTGGAAACTTAAAAATTAAAAACTAAAAAATTTAAAAATATGAACGAAACTGTTTTTTTTTTTTTTGCATTTCGTGAATTAATCAACGAAATATGTTTTTTTTTGCATTTCGTGAATAAAAAAACGAAATAGGAAATTATAATTTTTTTTTGCATTTCGTGTATTAAAAAACGAAATAGGATAAAAAAAAATTATTTTCGTTCATATAAAAACGAAATTGGAAAATTGGACAATATATTTTCCAATTTTGTTTTTATATGAACAAAATTAATTTTTTTATCCTATTTCATTTTTCAATACACGAAATGCAAAAAAAAATTATAATTTCCTATTTCGTTTTTTTATTCACGAAATGCAAAAAAAAAAACATATTTCGTTGATTAATTCACAAAATGCAAAAAAAAAAATCAGTTTTGTTCATATTTTTTAATTTTTAAATTAAATAATGTGTCCAATCACAAAATGTCATTTGGCTTTTTAAAAGAGTTAACTTTAACTTTGTTAGTTTGAGGGGTATATTTGAGCCAAAAACAAACCTTAAGGGTATTTTTAGACCAAAAGGTGGAAGGAGGGTATTTATGAGCCTTTTTCAATAGTTCAGGGGTATTTTTGGACCTTTTCCGTATATGTAATTATGTCCATGTCAGATATTCATGTTCATGATCATGTTTCAGTTCAATCCCTATTATGCTATTTCCATGTCTCATGCTATTTCATTCAATTGCTTTACATCCCCTTTTATTTGTCTGGGGCCTGCATTTCACGATGCAGATTCAGATTTACAGGACGACGCACCTGCTCAATGGGACTTCAGACTTATCAGCCTATTGGTGAGTCCTATCTCATTCGGGGTTTAGTCAACTTTTTATTTTATGATTAGCTCTGCATTTCAGGTATGCTGGGGGCCTTATCCCAGCAAGTATGTTTTTCAGTCAGACTCATAGACTCATGATAGAGGTTTCATAGACTAGACAAGTCAGTTATGCTATGTCAGACTTTCAGAGTTGGTTAGCCACCCTAGTTCATTTATGATATTATCCGCATTCATGATTTAAACAAGTATTTCTATTTAATATTATGACTTACTATGTTTTACAAAGGCTCATTCACTATGCATTTATGTCTTATTCTGCTTATGATACGTCTCATAATGATTCAGGAAGCCATGTGGTTAGCTCGGTCATATGTAGTAAGGCACCGAGCGCCGTGTTTTGCCCTGGCCATGGTCCGGGGCGTGACAAATTCAATGCAGGAAATTCCAATGCAAACTTCAGAATCTGAATTACAATTGGAAGAGTAAGAAGAGAAGCAGCAAGCAGAAGAAGAAGAAGAAGAAGAAGAAGGAAGATCTCAAGCAACTGCAAGGAAAGGAACGTGATTTTTTGGACCGAATGTTAGTCATTTTTTGCTGGACTATTGGCAGCACCTTCATTAGGAATGTGTTGCAAGTCCTATGTAAAATGAGTAGGTTGTTTTTGTATTATAGTTATGATGTCCCATGAGGTGTGCTGTTGTAATGACAACATAACTAATTGGAGGTAATCTAATTAGTAGCGTTCTCCTAGCTCATCGGGGCAAGTAGTAAGAGAGGTTATTCCTCATATGTAAAAGAGGGAGTCATGGCGTAGCCCTCCTCCCATGTATATCTGTGAATGTGTTATTAACAAGGTAGGGGTCAACGCCAAACCCCCCAGTGGCCATAGACAAAGGTAGTCTGTGGAATTGATTTAATATAAAAAATAAAAATAAAAAGAGGATAAGGTAGACATAGAATAACACAGAAGGAGGTCATCTAAAACAACCTATGATTTATTGGAGATGCATATTTAGCAAAAAAACAGAAGATAATGGTAGTAATGAATCCATATAGACAATGCCAGCTAGTTCAAATTAAGGATTAGTTGTTGCTTTTACTGTTACATTAAAAATGGTGTTTGTCAGGAATATTTTTAGTTCAGGAGAAACTTGTATGTCTCTGTGGGAATAAGTGTAGGACTTAGAGAACCTCTAGTTTTAGAGAATTGCCAGTATTGAAATGAAATTGATACAAATAGAGAGGAAAGGGTGTAGATTATATATTTGACCCCAACTAGTTTGGAAGTGAAAGGTAGTTGATTGATTAATCATTTGTCACTTAATTCAGAACTTGATAAGTTCAATCTGTCAGTGGAGATATAAGAAATAATAGGAGATAGAGAAACAAAAGTAGCTTTCAGTTCTGAGAAATTAATGACATTGAGAACAAGGAGTTCTACTGTTCTCACACTTGTAACTGCTCCTTTGTACATATCCTTTATCGCATTTATATTTGATATGGATTCTTTATTTTCAAACTACCAACAAAGGACTTTACTGGCACTACCATATGCTTTCTCTAGTTAACTGAATATCATGTAGATACCTTTCTCTCTCAAAAAATTTCTACAAATCTTAACAAAAATACTCCGCTAACTACAAGGGATGCACCCACTCAGTCACACTTAATGTCCCTATGTCTATGCTCCATCACTATTTTCGCAATGTTATATTATATGAGTTTAATTTATTTCCTTTGTTCTTATATATTGGAACCAATCTTCCACTCATTAGGTATCTTTCACTCCTTAACATCGATAGCTTGGTTAGTCATCACTTTAACCTCAACAACACACTTCAAAACTAGTCTATCCTCATCATATCCTTTACTTCAACATAGGTTATCTATGAATTCAGCTAAGGTTTCTATCTGTCCCGCGTGTATGAATATCTACTTAAGTCATTCTTGTAATTTTGTATTGAGCAATTGACTGAAATAACCACTCATCTATCTTTAGTCTCACTATCTCAAAACTTTTCGAAAATCGTTCTTAATACAGTTGGTCTAAGTTATTCCGTTTTTGCATTCAGTCTTGAAATAGCTTATGAGAGATGACGTCAGAAACTATGAACTTAAAGAGACAAAAGTACATCCGTCCAATAAGACTAACATGTGTGTCTGCAAGCATAAACTCCATTTACAATGTAGAACTGTTTGATAGAGTAATCATTGCAGAGATGGAATGAGTAGCTGCCACAGTAAAGCAAACAAAAGGAGCTACAGGGAAGAGACAATTCCACATTCTAACTATGAAAAAAGAACTTTAATCAGCATCTAGGTAGATACAATAAAAGAGTGGATTATGGTCTTTAGCAGTATCAAAGAAACAGATTTGAATGAAGAGATCAACAAACGGCTCAGAACATTCTTGAAACACACAGCAGAAGAGAAAGTCCAGAGCCATTTGGAAACAGAGCCAATTTATATGAATCTTACCTGAAGGTTCATAGCCAGTGTTACAGTAACATAAGCCAGGTTGCACTGTTAAAAGAGATTATTAGTCATTTGACTTAAACTTCCTGAAAACTAAGATATTTGCTACTGAAAACTAAGATATTTGCTACTGAAAATAAGAGGAAAACTCCCAGAGTAATAAACTCTACCATTCTGCGAGAAACCCTCTCAACATGCCTGTCTAGGAAAACAGTCAACAACCTGCAACATGAAGAGGCAGCAACAAGCTAAGAAATATCGGCAATTAAATAGCAAGGCAGCAAACATGCAGAAAGTGGACCAAAAAAAAAACTCCAAAGCCAAAAAACAGACCAGAACAGAAGACAGATAATCCAGACTCTAATCCTTGCCCAATCATTTGTTCTCAACACAGCATCTCCAGGACTTCCAAAGAAAAGATAGTTGCCTAGTTGGACACAAACAAGGTACAAACCCCAATAACCTGATAAAAAGAAACAATTTGCTAAACCAAAAGTACCAACCATAAAATAAAATATTAAGGAGATAGTGACAAGAAAAACTGAAAATATTATGAGCAGCTTCAACCCAGCGAAAGTCAATAATGCTCATACAATGAAATTAAAATCACATTTGGTTAAAGATGACTCACAAATACCTTCTGAGAAAAAATATGAGCAAGAAAGTAGAAATAGCTAATTACTTCTTCATTTAACATACTTTGTTCTGCCTTGGAAAGAAAAGTCATCGTAAGAGTTTTCAATTCCTCTAGAAAAAGGGTATCCCAAATAAGCAATATTTGCCTCATTCTGGAAAAAAAAAATCAAAACTTGCACAACAAAAACTTATCTTTTCCAAACCCTCAGGGGTTGGCCTGGTGGCAATTGACTTGAGCCTTGGGGTGCTCCCTTTCAAGGTCTCAAGTTCGAAACCCGCTGGGTGCAAACAATTTCTGAGGGCCATCGGACTGGGGAAACCCTGAATTACCCGTGGTGCACTTGCGGGAAACTCCTTGCCGAGGGCCTGTGCACCCCTGGGATTAGTCGGGGCTCAAAGAGACTCGGACACCCGGCGCTAATCAAAAAAAAAACTTATCTTTTCCATCTGGAAAAGAACTATTTTTCTTCAGTGGGTCTCGGGTGTGCGTGTTAATCTGGATGTTTATTTGTCCCAATATCTACAAACTTACCTAACCCCTTTGTGTTCCATCATAGGCAACAGTTGATACATGTGCTAGATTCAACAAAGAATGAACCCCAAAAAAGAAAATGAATCCCTAGTTCTTACAACAATGAAGTTATGTTACATGGATCAACATTCACCTAAGTCCACGCATTATTCACATAATTCTTCCACTTAAAAAAATTAGCAAACCTCTGTATCCCCTGCTAGGGAGCAGTTTACACGTGTACGCTGGACAGACAAAATAAATACCCCACAAAAAAACTAAATAAAACCCCCAGATCTTGCTAAAATAAAGTTACAATTCATGAACTGCCCTTATTCTGAGTACTACTAAATTAAGAACTAATTATGATAGTTATATCTTAAAGTTTATTTTGATTTACAAGCACTGCGACCCAGAGCTTTAAAAAAGTTCCATATATTGGTATGTTGAGCTAGTGTCAAGACCAGAAAAAAGAGGAATGTTTCAATTCCAAGTTAAAATTAAACAGGCAACCAGCCAGTCTCTTCTTCAAAGAATTCCCAAAAAGACACAAAAAAACATAAAACTGAACAAGGAAATAAGCAAACGCATGGTATAAAGAGAGAGAGAGACAGACAGACTGCTCTAACTTCAATTCACAATTATACTTACCAAAAATGCTATAAATTCCTTCTTTGTTTTGACTGATGATGTCATGTCCTCTTTCATTTGAAAGAAGATATTCATTTAGCCCAAGCAATAGGAAGACCTCATATACTGAAAGGACAAACAGCATTATAGGCTTACCAAGCACATGAGAAGGTACCAAAAATTCTGAGATGGGCCAAGATTACAACAATACCTAGTAGAATAAACCACCCCAGAATTCCACAATAACTCGGTGGAAGATTAATCATCGACGTCAAAATTGCCACAGCAGCAAGAGTAAAAAAGAAATTCCAGTGCACACCATATTCACCTACGTGAACCTGAGGAAGGGAATGACTTCTATCAGCTATAAGAATGAGATAGTTTGAAGAAATGCCTACCAATGCATATGAAGAAAGGATCATAGTAGCTTTGCAGGAAAACCTCATGAGAAACATCTGCAAGCATTAGTATAGATATATGATGCATTTAATTGTACATACAAACAGAAATACATATAGGTAAGCAGTACTTCAGAAAGGAAGTTTAAAGCTAGAAGACTACAAAGCTTATGGACCCTTCTAAAATTACCATTTTGACAAAACAATATGCTGAGTAAAGTTAACGATGATAGCTGCAGTCAAACACAGGAAAATAAGAACATTTTGAGAATAGGAACTGAAAAACATCACAAATCGCCTATATAGAGCTTTTTCTTTCATTGTCCCTTATCCTTCGCTAAGTTCACTTGAATGTCAAGAGACTATAGGTCTCTCGAAACAACTTCCTTCCATGTAACTTTAGGTCTACCTCGTCCCATGTTAACACATTCACTACCATGGCATCACAACTATGGACAGGTGTATTTGGAGGTCGATGCAGGGCATATCAAACCATCTCAAGCGACCATCTCTTATTTTATCCTAAATGTGCTACTTGCACCTTCTGGCGAATGTGGTCATTTTTAATCTTGCCTAATCTTGTTTGACCTCACATCCAGCTTAGCATCCGCATTTCTGTGACACTCATCTTGTGGATTGTGTTGGACATAATCAGAAATACATACAGAACAATAAGACAAAAATTCTTGATTAAGAAGGCTATCACGAGACATTCTCAAAGATGGCTATCACAAGACATTCTCAAAGACGGCTATCACAAGACATTCTCAAAAGCTTCTCCGTAATCCACTGGCTGAAATACACCGTCCCCCCACCCCCACCCACCACCACACGTACACAGAAAAACAAGGATAAACATTGGTAATGTAGAAGAATTAGGATTCTGTTTACCTGATAATCAACACTTGATGTGAAAAAGACTCGAGCAAACCCCAGGACTATGAGTGGACAAGTTGAAGATATTGCATTTCTCAAATTCCTGGAAATATAAGTGCCAAATAAGAAACTGCGAGATTTTCTTTATTAAATGAATAAAAAAAGAGAATCAATTAGATAACTACAAAGCAACGTGATCTGACTATACTTTTGTTGACCTAGTGCAGAGGAATATCTTCCGTTATCAAATGAATCAAGAAGAGAATCAATTATAAAAGTAATGGAACCGAATTCTGACTTTCATAATGAAGAAACATTATTGACTGTATGTTTTGATTGAAAGCCCTAGTATAGGGGAATCAGTTATATACAGCTATATGGTTTCCATGAAATAATATTCTTTCTTGATCAATTTTTATATTTTTTGAAAAAAAAAAAAAACCTTACTAGTGCTCGCCAAGGAGGTTTTAAGTTTACAAAGGTGACTGGTTGAGAGATACGTGAAGCATCCCAAAGAATCAAATAGGATATTTAATTAGAAATCCATGGAACGAGAAAGATCACCTAAGAAGAAGCATGACAGTATGTATACAGGGGAATCTGTAGCATATGTTACCCAGAGATGGACAAAAAGGAAAAATATTTTGGATATTTGTAGAACTTCCATGTGCCCTTTCCTTGGCATTGCTAAATGAAACCTAGTGAGAAACTCCAAGGCAGTGATAACAGAAGATGCAACAAATTAAAAGGAATGAGTAGTATTGAGGAGTTAAATGTTGTTGAATTTTATACTTGCAACATCCCTTAGAAATAAAAGCCCTTCATAGAAGATTGGGCATAGTAGCCATATGCAATCTTACACCTGTATGGTAAAAAAACATATCCTATGATGCTTAAGCACATATCTATGTCACTGTCCAATTCTGAAAAAAATGCAGCGCCAATCTACAATGAAACTAAAAAGTGTTCCACCCAGCAATACCATTCTTTTCAATGCCTTCTGATCAAATAAAAGTACGAAAATATGCCTTTTATTTTCCCAATAAAGCTCCTTCTGAATCTGATGAACTGTAAGCAGTCAATGATTTGTGGACATCAAACATCACTCCTTTAGGCATCCACGTTATTTCATAAGGGCACCATGACCTTGTCATTGAAGCTTAATTCAGTGCGAACATAACTAGAAATTCTACCTGCTTTTACGAATGAGTGTGTTACTTTCAACTCTTATTGGTCAGCATAAAATAAGAGTACAACAAACTAGGGAAAAACATTGAAACACAGCAAAGGACAAGTCAGTTCAAGTAACAAATTCGCTCTACGATGTGCTTATTATGCTTTTCACCCTGCCATCTTCACATGGTTTACTCACAGGCAGAATTAGCTAGCTTGGTTGCTACGGAAGTACATATATGTGGTAGACAAAATATTTTTAAGAGAAACATGTCAAACTATATAGCACCATCCACGAGAGGTAACATCTCATCAATGATCGTGATAAAATTCAAATCGAGAATCATCACTTACGTTTTTGCAATTCCACGAGCCTGTCGTGAAACCAACGCATTTGCCACAATAAATGAACCTACTCCAATGTCCATCTGATATAACAACAAGGTAAACATAAGGTACCTAATTCTAACTCCAGTTTACATTTTGTAAAAGTTTCATGAGAAGTAGTAAGTTGACAGAACCAGGATGAAGAACCTAAACAAAAAGAATGAATCAATGAAGTTGATCTCAATACAATGAAAATGACTAATGTAGGACAACATAAAAAATTAAAGAAAAATAGAGAGAACTTTCATAATGACAACTTGCAATAAGCATATTATAGCGAAAAGCCACTCGGATATATTTAACATGTCAATGCCTAAAATGAGAGAAAGAATGCAATTTCAAGAACTATACAAGGAATCTTGATGTGTTTGAAATAACAAGAGAGTTTACATAGTAATACTAATCAATAACACAGAACAACCCTCATCTACTCTAGAAAACAATACCATCAAATCATCTCTTCTATTCCATTCTTTTCCTTTCCAGAAATAACCCTTAATCTTACAATTGTTTCCTCTCAGCTTAATCCTTAATCTCCATTTCTCAAAGAAAAATTCACGTCAAGAGAATTTTCAACTGATGCATTCTAAATCCTTAGCCACCAGTGTTGTTAAAGGCGCATTAGAATTTCCCTTTCGCCTTATAACTGAGCAACTGCAGATTGGGTTGTTCCTAATCGCTCAAGCGGCACTAAAGTTCACGCATCAAGGTTTTAGCACACATATTACAATAGAATACAGATAGTAGTTTACCAAGCCAGTACCATAGGTCTCTGTTTTAGCATATCTTCTAGGAAATATCTTGAAGTCAACCGCCAGAATACATACGCATGTCAGAAAATTCTGCAGTAATCATCCCTAAAGTCATAAATAGTAACGAAATAAAAGGTGACTAAAGTAGATGAAAGCATTACATAAATGAGGTTACTCTGCATACCATAGCAACCCTGTAGGCAGATATATTTGTCCTAAGTGATCGGACCCCCTCTTCCTGAGAAACAGAAAATCCAGATCTGCATTGAACATGAAGTACCTTTACATACAAGAAGCGACATGAAATTCATGTAAACAGCTTCACGGAATGGCTATAGAATTCTATGATCGATTACCTTCTAGCTAGAATAAAGAATGCCACCAAGGAGGTCATCACAACTGCATTAGTATAAGTCCAATCCGCCAGAATCTGAGATTGAATGATTACTCATTTGATTATGAATATCAGGTATTAAATCAAGTGTCAAAACTTGAGATCATCTAGCACGCAGGAAACACTACTACGTTAACAAATGACTAAAAATAATAACCAGTCAAAACTAAATCTTCTTTCTCTTTCCTGTTCATGAAGATGTCAGTATAAATAGAGATCTTTTCGTCCATTTATTAGACTTGCTAACATGAACCACAAGTATTGTTAGTATTATAGGACAGACAGAGAAAACTTACAGTTAAACATAAAATGACTGGAAAAACAATGTATAGGACATCAAGAGTCACTGCAGCGAGATATGATCCCATGTTCTTCTTAGAAATGACTGCATTAATGTTATCATCTTTCTTCGACAAGGCCTCTGCGGAATTAGGACCTGTATTGAGAAACAAAGACAACGGGACCATTATGTCAGCTTGATATAACTAAAACTGCCTAACCAATGCAAACTCTGAATAGAGGATCAGATGTCTCACGAAGGGGCGACGTGATACAGTACTTTGCCACATAAATAAATGGTGAAAAAAGAAAAGGAAATGGAAAAAAAGAGCAACTAACGTCACAAACACAGTGTTAGGATTTCTTTAGTCAAAAAATACAACTAATCCAGCACTTATGAGTTTCGGCAACAATGATCAGCTTAAAAAGGGAGAAAACACGGGACATTACTTATCGCTAAGTAGGATTTTTTTTTGCTTCTGTATCATTCCATTTTTGTAGGATGCCCTGACGACACACTATTTAGTGCTCAAATGTAAGCTATATAGTACTCCCTCCGTCCTAATTTAAGTGTCTTAGTTTGACAAAACACGGAATTTAAGAAATATAGGGAGACTTTTCAATCTTGTGGTTCTAAATTAAAGATGTGTGTCATGTCCTTTGAATTTTGCGGTTTTAAAATTGCCATGTATGGGGTTTGAATTGTCAACTCACTAAATATAAAAAAAGACGCTCTTTTTGGGACAGATTAAAAAGGAAAGTAAGACACTTCAAATTGAAACTGAGGGAGTAGCATACTAGCATCATCTAAAATAGAAAAACCAGCAAAAATTTAAAAAGAAAACAAATTAACTAAAACTTAATAAGAAGCAAAGATAATCCCAATCCCATATGTTGGTAAAACAAGAATGAATAAAATGATACACAATTTAGTGTTATTTCACACCTTTTTTGGTACTGGAATATACTGAACGTAGAAAGAGAATCATCTGAATCACAACACACAAAAATTAAAATAAAACACATAATACTAACAACAAAAATAAATAAACATTTATAGGAAGGGTTTGGTACAGAGAGAGTAGTAATGAGAAGCAACAATTCCATCATTGAGGTTCCTTTCAAATTGCTCACAAACCTGAAAAGGCAAATTGTCAAAAAATCAAATCATAACAAAGTGAAATTTATAGATTTGTCGTTAAAAGAAAAATAATGAGAAGAAGATCGTAACTGTTCCTTGAGATGTTTGTTTGGGTTGAATGTACTCGCCGGAGAATCCATCATCAACGAGATGCCAAAGTTCGGATTGAATGTTTGTTTGGATTTTTTTTAAGGCTTGATTAGATGCCTCTCACGAAGAAGGTGAATGACTGGCAATTGAAAAAGAAGGGGAAGGAGCGGTGGATGGAGGTGGCGGCGGTGACGGAGTGTGATAAGGAGATAATACCCAATGAAGAAGAAGACCAAAATAAAAAATAAAAAAAAATAAAAAAGGAAAATTGGGAAAAAAAAAAAAAAAAAACCTCTCACGCGCCTGTGATGTGTGCATTGCACACATTTTGCCCGCAAAAAAAAAAAAACAAAATATAGCAAGTAGTTCTACAATTAAGCTAAAGCAATCCCCGCAAAAAAAAAAAAAAAAAAAGTCAGCTGTCCTCTAGCTTGAACGACTGGAAGGTCTAACAAAAGAATTAGGGGTGGAGCCACCCTTTCCCAAGGACTGTTAATTGCTCGTGTGCTAAAATATTATATATTGTACAGATAGATACAAAAAATTAATCTCTCCATCTCAATTTGTTTATACTTTTCACTTTTAAATCATTACACAAAGTTTTTGTTAATAAAATAGGAGAATTGAAGGTAAAATGCAAGTACTGCCTCAAAATTTGGAATTATTACACAAAAATTTGTTATTTCATAGATTTTCATTTTAATTTTAGGTAGTCTTTATATTTAATTAATATGTATATTTGTAACAACAACTAAAAGCTCCTATACTTTACTTTATTTCCAGGTATGTGTATTAAGATGACAAAACTGGTGCAGCTACTACTAAGTTAGTTTTTAGCTCTATGTGTAATAGTTTAGCAACTTTGGGTAATTTGAGTACTACACTATCACTAATAGTGAAAATGTTTCTATGATGTATGTTCCACTTTAAACTATAAATAAAAGTTATCGTTTGAACAAAAAAAAAAGACATGTCTTTTTCAACTTTTTAATGTTTTACTGATAAGTCTCATGGCTACTAGTCATAAATCAAAAAAACAGAACCAAATCGGTGGTTATATTTTATTTGGTTTGGTTATGGTTTAGACATTTAAAAACCGACTAAATTGGTTTGGTTATGGTTTTAATCAATAACTGACCCAAACCGAACCATGAACACCCCTAGTAGCATCATCTAAAATACAAAAACCAACAAAAATTTAAAAAGAAAACCAATTAACTAAAACTTAATAAGAAGCAAAGATAATCCCATATGTTGGTAAAACAAGAATGAATAAAATGATACATAATGTAGTGTTATTTCACACCTTTTTTGGTATTGGAATATACTGAACGTAGAAAGAGAACCATCTGAATCACAAAAACAAAAATTAAAATAAAGCACATAATACTAACAACAAAAATAAATAAACATTTATAGTAAGGGTTTGGTACAGAGAGAGTAGTAATGAGAAGGAACAATTCCATCATTGAAGTTCTTTTCAAATTGCTCACAAATCTGAAAAGGCAAATTGCCAAAAAATCAAATCATAACAAAGTGGAATTTATAGATTTGTTGTTAAAAGAAAATTAATGAGAAGAAAATCGTAACTGTTCCTTGAGATGTTTGTTTGGATTGAATGTACTCGCCGGAGAATCCATCATCGTTAATGGAGATGGCAAAGTTCGGTAAGTGTGTGAGCACTGAGCTGTTGGACGGACTAACTTGAAACACTTTTGAATTGAAAAGAAATGAAATATAGGAAGTAGTTCTACAATTAAGCAATCCCCGCAAAAAAAAAAAAAAAAAAAAGGTATTTTTCTATGCTATTTCCTTTTTGAGCCTGAAATTAAAATAAAAATAAAAAAGAGTTTCTATATATAGTGCAACATTTTTAGAAATTTAAAATTAATTTAATTCTAATATTTCCATTTTAGCTTTAATAAGATTATGTATAATCACAATCTTCTATGTCTTGTTTTAAATGTACTTTTAGAAGTTCTTTTTCTTTCTTTGATTCGTTCACGATCAAATAAAATCACATAAAATGGGATAGAAGAAATAATTCCTGAATTGGAAAAGGATCAAAACATATTGAAATTGCTTAAATTTTACTTCCTTCTGTTTATGGGACCAAATTGCCCTTAATATTAATTTTTAGATTAAGAATGCTCCTATTTTCACTTATTGAACCATAATTGTCCTTAACATTAATTTTTGGACTAAAATAGTCCTTCTTTTTAACGAAATTATAAGATGTAACATGTGAGACTATAATTAAATATGTTGCATTGATTTATTTGTGCATACGGCCCCAACCATAGCTAACCTAATCCATCCCAGTTAGCTCAAAACAACTAGAAACTATTTGAATTTATTGGAATATTTGGTATATCAGTCGAGTGGTTAGTATTGTCGTTAGCAACGTAGTTAGTTAGTTGGTAGCGACAAATGTGATAATTGTCCACAGCTAAGTGATGATTAGTGGCAGTGAAGTTAGTTATAGTGGACCTCATGTGTGTATTTAACTAGTTTAGATATTTTCTCTTTTCTTACTTAGTCGGTTATGAGATGTATATATTCATTTTCCTTCATGAATGAAAATCAGAGCTTCTTTTCCAATGTTCCTCTTCTAGTATTGCTCTATTCTTTCTTAATCAAATACATAGATATGATGAAATCCACATTCTAACATGGTATCAGAGCAGTTATTAATCAAATTAACTCGTTGAAATTAACATGGTATCAGAGCAGTTATCAATCAAATGTAGTGTTATTTCACACCTTTTTTTGGTACTGGAATATACTGAACGTGGAAAGAGAATCATCTGAATCACAAAAACAAAAATTAAAATAAAACACATAATACTAACAACAAAAATAAATAAACATTTATAGGAGGGGTTTGGTACAGAGAGAGTAGTAATGAGACGGAACAATTCCATCATTGAAGTTCCTTTCAAATTGCTCACAAACCTGAAAAGGCAAATTGTTAAAAAATCAAATCATAACAAAGTGGAATTTATAGATTTGTTGTTAAAAGAAAAATAATGAGAAGAAGATCGTAACTGTTCCTTGAGATGCTTGTTTGGATTGAATGTACTCGCCGGAGAATACATCGAGATGGCAAAATTCGTTAAGTGTGTGAACTTAAAACAGTTTTGAATCGGAATGAGGTGACTCTACAATTAACTGATTAAGAAATCAAAAAGAGAAAAAAATACTCCATTTTTATACTTTTCTTTTTTTTTTTAGTATGTTTTAAAAATACATAGTATATCACTTCCGGAACCACTCTGTCTCAAATTATTTATGTTTCTTTACGTGCCCCTTAACAATTTTTAAGTTGTAAATAATTTTTAAAAATTTATCATTGTCATTGTTCATCGATGTGAAAAAGCAAATTAGTAAAGAATCCTAGATTTTTTCTTTAAATTCTTTAATATCTCATATGTATACCGACAAGTTACTATCCATCTCAATTAATTAACTGTTCAGATCCAAACATAAGAACCAGTGTGTTGTATATATTGAATTTTTTAAAAGCAAAACTAATAACATATTTTTATTAAATTAATTAAAAATATGTTAATAAGGGGTAAGTTAGTTACATTATAATTTTTTATATTAACAATTATAGATAAAAAGAATTGTTACAGAGAAATCAAAATTAGAAAGATATATACTATATCGTAAATCACCAAATTAATTCTTAAATAACGTGAAAAGTCAAAAGTAATTGTCCACGTTAACATATCAGAGAAAGAAATTTTTCTTCTTCTTATTTTACCCTTCACATTAATTACTGATTTTCAAATCATTTTCTAAGGCTATTGAGACTATACTACACTAATAAATATGAATATTATGATAAAATATATACTTCATTTATTAATTGTTAAAGAACGTGAACAAGTAAAAGTGGACGGGAAAAATAAATATGTCGGAGAATTGTTCATCCTCTCTTCACGTTTAAAGTATTGAGAAAGAAGGAAAACGGGGATAAAAGTCGCTCCCTTTATTAGAGAGAGATAGTAGTATGATAGTAAAATACATCTTTTATTTATGATTTCTTAAGGGCTATGCAAAACAGAAAGTAGGCAAGTAATATGGGACGGAGGGAGTATATATTTTACCATAATATTCATATTTATTGGTGTATAATGTCAATAGCCTTGAAAAATGATTTGAACATGAGTAATTAATGTGAAGGATAAAATCGATAATAAGAAGAAAAATCAACGTGGACAGTAAAAGTGCACGGACAGTGCATACATGTATATATGAGAAGACAATAAATATTCAGTACTATGACATATGTCCACATGGAATTAAAAAGTAGTTGGTTAAAGTGTACAATTTATTGTCCACGTGGAATTGAAAGTAGTTGGTTGAAGTGTATAATTTATATAGCTCTTGGTACAAGTATTCATTGTGTGTGCAATTTGTAAAGCTTGTGGTACAAGCATTTTATGTTGTGTTCGTCCGCTCACCACACTTTTATATAATAGAAATAAAGAAAAATAGACATATATTTTTAGTAATGTAGCCAAGTAATATGGGACGAAGGGAGTACTTCATTTATTAATTCTTAAAGAATGTGAAAAGTCGAGTATAGTAATGTGGCCAAATAATATGGGACGAAGGGAGTACTTCATTTATTAATTTTTAAAAAACGTGAAAAGTCAAGTACTTTGCTCAAGTAAAGAAGAGAATAAATATTCAGTACTATAACATATGTCTACGTGAGATTTATTATTTCTTAAAGAACGTGAAAAGTCAAAAGTGAACAAGTAAAAGTAACGGGGGAAATAAATAAGTGCATACATGTATACATGGGAAAAGAATAAATATTAAGTACTATGACATATGTCCACGTGAGATAAAAAAATAGTTGGTTAAAGAGTACAAGTTATATATCTTTTAGTATAAGTATTCATTGAGTGTACAATTTCTAAAGCTGTTGGTACAAGCATGGGAAGTTGTGTTAGTCCTCCTTCCATGCTTATATATAATAGAAATTTATTAGGTGAAAAAATTATTTTCATCCCCTAAGTTTAGCTTAAAAATCACATCCCTCAGGTTTGACAAATTGACATTTTCATCCCCCATCTCAACTTTCGGCCATTGACGGTAAGTTGACATTTTCATCCCCCATCTCAAGTGGGTTGGAACAATTTTTCAAATTTAGAATCCAACTTCAAATTGGATTTGGCGAAAATGGATTATTTTTATAATCAAACACTAGTTTTGAAAAAAAATTAAAAAATTATTCTGAAAAATATAAATTCTTTATGGCCAAATCCTAAAAATGACAATAGTCAACATGAGTTCTTTTTTTTCTTTAAACATGAATAGTCAACGTGAGCTCATGAACTAGAAATTATAATTATGAAAAAAAGTGTATATGATTAATTAAGGAAATTTATTAAATTGAAATATTAATAAATTACATTTTAGCCCTTTGATGACCGGTTAATTATCGGACGACTTACCCGTCAATGGTTGGAAGTTGAGATGGGGAATCAAAATGTGAATTGGTCAAATATGGGGATCAAAATGTCAATTGAAAAGTTGTGTAGGAAAATATGGGATCAAAAGTAAGCCTTTGCCTTTGATTTTTCTTTCTTCTCAGGGTACAGTTTTATGGAACCGTATGTGCGGGTTTTGGCCGTTGTCCATCATAATCATTGTTGATCAACTGCTAATGGTAATAATTGTTCCTTTTGGTATGACATTTGGTTGATGGATAAACCTTTAATTGAGGTTGTTAACAATTTTATTCCTGATCATATTTTGCATTGGAGGTTAGTGGATGTTGTTAGGCATAATGGAGACTGGAATTTGCAACTCATTTCTGGCTAGGTTCCACAACAAGTAGCGGAATTACTTGACAATTTTCTGCCTCCTATTGAACAACTCAGAGATGATGAGTTTTTCTGGAGAAATAGTACTAGTAGTCATAGTTGCTTCGATGTATGAGGTTCTTAGCAATTCTGAGCATCTTCTTTCTAATAGAGTATGAAAATTAATCAGGGGGTTGGTCAGGGTCTGAAAAAATTCGAGTGTCCCTTTGATTGTGTGCAAAGATAGAATCCTTACAAATTTGGGGAGATATCACAGACATCTTGCTTCAACGGGTACTTGCACGGCTTGTGGAGCAGAGAAGGAGTCCGTGTTGCATGTTTTACGGGATTGTATTCATGCTTGGGCTATCTGGGTTCGCATACTTGATCCAAATGACATGTCTCGGTTCTTCGCTATTGATATCCATGATTGGCTTACTGACAATTTAATGTCTAAATTCAAGGGAATTACAGATGATGATTGGAGAATTTTCTTCGGATAAACCTGCTGGAAATTTTGAATATGGCATAATAATGCTGTTTTTCCAAATGAGTATCTTTTGGTGGACAAAAAGATAACAACCCTTGTTAGCATGGTCAGGATTTCATTGAAGAATATTGGGGAAGTGTCTAACATGAAACATATGTTTCCTTTAGCCAGTCACCTTCTAGTGTTGGGTGGGCAGCTTTGAACACATAGGGGATCTTCGAATGAGTATTTTGATAAGGACTGCAGGCGCTGTAATTCATGATTCTTATAGCAGGTGGCTTGAAGATTTTTCAGTCAAAATTGAAGTTTGTACATCATTTAGAGCAGAGCTATGGGGAGTCCTCATTGTCCTTCAGGAAGCATGGGATCGGGGTGGTGCCGAGTTGCCTTGCAAATCGATAATGCTAGGGTAGTTCAGGTGTTGTAGGCTGGAAGAATTGTGCCTCATCGGAATGGTGATATTGTCAACCATATTTGTCACCTCTTGGTTAGGAAATAGATGGTCTCTGTTGCCCATATTTATAGGGATGCTAATTCGGCTGCTGATGGTTTAGCCGATTTGGCGTTTAGTCAAGGGTCTCGCATTGAGTGGCATCCGCACGTGCCTTCTAACATTTCTTCTACTCAGAGTAAAATGGGAAAAAACAATTAATTGTGTCTTGAACTCCTAACATGACAAGTAATTTGAGACAACTATTTTTAGTGACCACAACAAATAATTTGAGACGAAGGGAGTATTAATTAAGTCTTTCTCTTTCCATTTATGTGGTATATTTTTTTCTAATTGGTCCAAAAAGATGATATTTAAAATAATTAAAAAAATTCTAAAAATACTCCTCAATTATGAGAAATAAAACAAATTTGCCCTTTCTTTGAATTTGGTCCCAAATATATCTTTGTTATTGGTTGATTTAGATTTGTCCTTTAATTGAAACTAGAATAAATTTGCCTTCCGTTTGAATTTGCTCTCAAATATATCCATATCATTAGTAGACGAGCTCGAATTTGCTGCTCAAAATTAACAGCATACACTTTTCCAATCCACCCTTTAATCTAGCGTCAAAGGTTTTCATACTGTACATATTGTTCGTCTTTTAGTCATTTTGACTAAGGGTGTTTGCGAGAAACCAAAAAATTGAACCAGATCAAAAATCAAATAAAATTCAACGAAAAAATGATATTTTTCTTAGTTTGATTTGATTTTGGTTTTAAATTTAAAACAAAATAAAAATTGGTTCGATTTTAAGCTAAAAATAGTCCCAACATAAGCACCAAATTAAACTGACCACGTAAATACCTTTTTAAGAATTATAATTACACATTATATGTATATTTTTATTCAAAAAAAAAAAAAACCTAAAAATTAAAATTTTATGGTAGACTTTAATCTTTTCAGTCCTATTCTCTCAGTTAATTTTTTGTTGTTATAGTAATTGTTGAGATTGTATTTTGATGATTAACAAAAATGATGTAATTTATCACAAAATTGTGCTAAGAACCAGGTTCTTACTGCTTGTGTCTTACGAGCTCTGAGATCTTGTGTCGAGATTTTTTTTTTTCAAAATATATAGGAATAGACGTGTATGTCTCATGTATTATTCGTACAAAATATTATACTGTGAAATATTTACAAGATATTTTCATAGAATCTGAGTAGGAAAAGGATTTTGTGTGATTGAATATATTTTTGGAAAGAGTCAAAAATGTCCTTAACATATCGGAAATGGCTTAAATTTGTCCAGCTTCGAACTACTGGGCTCAATTGTACTAACGTTAATTTTTCAGTTGAAATTGTTCCTCCTTCCACCTATTGGACCATAATTATCCTTAGCATTAATTTTGAACCAAAATAACCTTTCCTTTTACCGAAACTATGAGATGGAACACATGAGACTTTAATTAAATAGGTTGCACTGGTTTGTTGGTCAATGCGACCCCGACCATAACTAACTCGATCCATCCAAGTTAACTCAAAGCAACTAGAATCTATTTGAGTTCAGCAATGATGAAATCCACTTCAACATGCTAGAAATTGTAAGGTTTTTGAGCATTTTAATATTAAAAAATGTCAATCTTAAGTTCATTGTCATTTGGCTTCTCTTTTGGAGCCATACTCTTGTTGAAGGAAGGAAGTAAAAAACACTTTCCATTCTTCTAGTACATGAATAAGCTAGAGTCAGCAAAATGCATACTTCCAGCGAAGCAAAGGATGAAAATCAGAGGTTTCTAAAAGCCACAAAAGTTGACCATGTATTTCACATTTTTTGTGGTAAAAAATGTGAAGACCATGGCAGCCACAAAAGTTGACCATGGTAGCAGCCAATGTTTTTCACATTTGTAGCAGCCAATGTTTTTCACATTTGTAGCAGCCACAAAGAAATAATTTGGTATAAATGTTTCTCACGTTTTTGTGGTAAAAAAAATGTGACCACTATACCTTTTCATCCATTATATAAGGATGATATCACTTACCAATTCACATACATAGAAAAAATCCTTAACTTGTGAAAGTAGAGAGAAAAGAAAATATAGATTCTTTGAAAAATTCATAAAAAGTGAGGTAAGTAAATATAAAAGAGTTTATTAGTTGAAGGAAGGTGTTCTTCTTTTTTGGTGGAGCTTTGGACTCAACATCTTGTCCAGAGTTTGTTGAGTTATACGACGTGTTCGGGCTGTTGTATCCTGGAGGGGACAAGTCAGAAAGACTTACTGCTGGACCGGTAAATTTGCTGCAGTGGGCTTGAATCTCCTTAAAGAAAGCGAGATATCCGCGCCTCAGCCTAAAAAAATTTATTTCTTCATTTTTATTTTTCAATTGTAATTGTAATTTCATTGCAATATCGCCAACAGAAATGATCAAGTTCAGCAACGAACAGACTTCAATTGAAAACAACTCCAGAGTTACAAGTATAGCTAGTCTATATAACTCAATCGTTTGGGTCACTTTACCATTTTGGTTTTACATTTCCTTTTTTCCAGACTTATTTGGTCTTGCTGTGTTTGGACTATTTAGTTTCTAATAAAAGAATAAAATAGTCGATGGGACCCCAGTGACCTTGTCTTTTAAAAAAAAATCTATAATTCTAATTCCCAGTAAAAACGACACTTTGAAATTAGAAATACCTCAAATTCTCAGATTTGAGAACACACAATTGATCCAGCAATAAATTTTCAGGTTTAAAATTCAACCCAAGCTCCAATGATTGTTGAACTATGGTTATAAATTCAATTCCAACAACAAGTGTTGACATAAATCAGTTTAATAATGGTTTATCAACCTAAAGAAATGAACAAACTTTCCACAAACTTCGAATTTATTCGTATCCTTCGATGCTTCACGTATGCTTCACGTTTTGCAACTGAATGAATTCAAAAGACAACAATGTCTTCTTCATTTGGAGCTGCAATCTTTGGTTCAAAATCACGGCAAACAAGTTCCAATTAATCCCAACTTTAGGTTCAACTCAGTTGTTGATCCTTTAAGAATGATGGATTCTTAGAAATCCAACCTAGCTCAACAATTACCGACAGTTAACTTCAAATCGATTGGATCAAATATCCACGTGGAAGGGGTTTAAGACGGGCATACATTTTCTCTCCTGCATATGTTTGCACTTTGATCGATCATTAAAGCATGGGATAGTATGGATTAGGAGTTAAAATAATTTTAGCGAAAACAACTAACCTTATTTCATGAAAAGACATAAACCTGTTTTATTGGAGGAACAATTATAACAGGTCGATCGACAATATAAATTTCTACAATATCCTGTTTGGAGGGGAAGAATTGGACCCTATATATGTATTTAAGTTGAAAAGCTTAGACTTTTTTTTTTTTTTTGGAAATATTTAGGGAAAATTTGGATTTAAAGATAAAATCTAAAGCACGGTTCAGAGCTCTTCCAAATTTAGAAAATTGGAGGTGAAAAAGTGACCCCCGTCTTGACCTTTCAAGAGGCTATTTTTGCCTAACTCACATTGTTATATTCGTGTGTGTCAAATTTATTAATTAGCACCTGAATACAAGTTACTATTTGAAACATATACATTCAAAAGGAGAGTTAGTTAAATAGGATATAAAACTGAGGACACCGTTAAGAGTTCGGTGCCATGCTAATGTACATTGTTATATATGTATGTTGTGTATGAAAGAAAGATGGTCGGTGATTAGCTAAGCTTATAAGCTGGTCAAGCTGTCTAACAATCACTTTTTGGTTTATCAACGTGTTCTGTAAACACTAAAGTAACCAGCTAATTAATGTCTTTATAATTAAGCTGGTCATCCTAGAGCTTTTTAATTAGCTTATAAGCCCTTTTGGTTTGACTATCCTTAATAGTTGTTCTAGTTTTCAAAGTATCTTTTCCAAAGCAAAATTCCTAACTTCCTTATCTCCACTATGTATCTGTTGTTCATCCTTTTTTCTTTTTAACAAGTTCTTTTGACTATTTATATATATATATATATATATATATATATATATATATATATATATATATATATATATATATATATTGTAATAAGTTAAGGATATTTTAATCATTCTAGCAAAAGAGCAACTTATCAACATTTTCTATCAAACACATCAACTGCTTTATTAACAGATTCAGCACCTAAAAGTGTTTTTCAACACTTAAAGCTTATCAACTACTCCTATTTACAACCAGATATTGCGCTATCTAACAAATCATCTTTCTAAGAAGCCAAATAAAAGAAAAGAAAAAAGAAAGAAACTAAAACTTAGAAAAATAGAAAAAAAAAATTATACTTTGTTGATATCTACGATGGATGACTCTGAAACTTCACCAAAACCACCATTCCCACTAGTTGTTTTGCTTTTATATTCTCCAAAAGTGGTGCAACTTTTTGTTGAATTATGTCCCTTTATAATCTTTGCCCACACATGTTCTGGTAATTTCAAAGTAAACCTATCTTCAGCTCCTCTAGCCCTATCTATCGAGTGCCCCGTTGAATGTGATCTTGAAAACTTTCTTACTATATTTCGTAATTCAACACGTTCTAATGTTGCACTAGCCCTTTTCGAATTCTCACATGAACTTTCTTTTTTTTCTCCTTCTTTATTATCATCACCGTCATCGACTTGGATTATAATGCTCAAAGAATCTTCTGACTCGTCCTCATTAATGCCACGCATGACATTACTATTAGTCATCGTCGTACATGACCTTTTTTGTAGCACGTCGGCCGAGTCCAGGCTGGCGCGACATACGGGGCATGTCTTGTGTGATTCGAGCCAGAGATCAATGCATTCTTGATGGTACACATGGTTACACAATGTTACTAGACGAAGCAAGCTATCATCCTCGAACTCCACCAAGCAAATAGCACATTCAAGACCATAAGTTTCTTTTCGATAATCTTTTACACTCGAATAGGTAAATGTAGGAAACGATTTAATAATCTTGGGATCAAGACCTTGTTCATTTGCTGAAACTCTTGGGTCAATAGGAATTCCGTTACGACTATTTCGTAAATGCCATGTATATAGTAAATATTGAATGAAACACCTACAAAAGAAAATAGAGAAAAAACTAATGAAGAAAATTACAAGGAGAATGATTGTGAAGATTATTGCTATTGGTGGGGAGGCATAATTTGTAGGGGGTGGTGAATTTTGGACAGAATTTGAAGACATTTGAAGAAAAAAGAGAGCATTAAGAATATGAGTTTGGCCGGAAAATATATTAATCCGGCCTTGGTTTGTGTTTTGTATGCATAAGAGGACGAAAAGTGAAGAAAGAATTAAGTGGAAACATAGAAGGAATAATTGTAAAAATATTGGATGTTTTAGATTTTCTATTTAGTTTAGTGTGTTGTTATTGGGATCAAGGATGAATGAGAAAATTAAGGATTAATAGTATATAGAATAATTATGTGTTAAAATATGGTACAGTAACGTGGACAAAGTTGGTTTCTTATCTATGGTTAGGAAGCAAGTTCTCGAGCGCGTCCTTATCACGAGGAAAGGTGAGACATTTTGGATTAATTGGTCGCATACTCATTGCGCTTGCAAACAGTGGCAAAACTCAAAATATTGTTAAGAGTATTTAAAATTTAGTATACTCCTTTTGCCCATATTATATGAGACGATTTGGAGTAATATATATATAAAAACGTAATATTACTTATTTCTATGTTGTATGAGGCGGAGTATTGACCAGTCAAGAAATCTCATGTTCAGAAAATGGAAGTGGCGGAAATGAGAATGCTGCGATGGATGTGTGGGCACACTAGGAGCGATAGGATTAGAAATGAAGTCATCCGAGACAAGGTTGGGGTAGCCTCAGTGGAAGACAAGATGCGGGAAGCGAGGCTGAGATGGTTTGGGCATGTGATGCGGAGAGATGCAAATGCCCCAGTACGGAGGTGCGAGAGGTTGGCCAGTGACGGTTTCAAAAGAAGTAGAGGTAGGCCGAAGAAGTATTAGGGGGAAGTGATTAAACAGGACATGGCGCATCTCCTGCTTACCGAGGACATGACCTTAGATAGGAGGGTATGGAGGACTCATATTAGGGTAGAAGGCTAGTAAGTAGTCGCGTTTATCCTTTCTTATGAGTAGCTATGTTGCTCTATAGTTTTTTGTCTCTTCATTTCTGCGAGTATCTGTTGGTTTATAATGGTTATTTACTTTCATTGTTTTCATTTTC
The DNA here is from genome assembly GCF_019175385.1 of Lycium barbarum. NCBI lineage: Eukaryota > Viridiplantae > Streptophyta > Magnoliopsida > Solanales > Solanaceae > Lycium > Lycium barbarum. Next base: position 14,721,095 of record NC_083340.1, read on the forward strand.
ATAACTGCTTTGATTTGTTTGCCCGTATCTGACCTGTCTTATGCTTTCTCTTGAGCCGAGGGTCTTCCGGAAACAGCCTCCCTACCTAAGGTGAGGGTAAGGTCTGCGTACACTCTACCCTCCCCAGACCCCACATTGTGGGATTCACTGGGTATGTTGTTGTTGTTGTTGTTGTTGTTGTTGTTGTAATATTTGACTTATTTATGATAACTCCGAGATCAGACAACCTACATTATCCCGTCTCATGAGCAGGAGTCAAGCCAAAACACTTCGTGATTATAGGGAAGTTTATGTAATAATTAGCTTAGGGGTCGTTTGGAACGTGTACTAAATTATTCCAGGATTATAATCTCAAGACTAATTTATTCCATCTGAGAGATGGGATAAAATAATCCCAAGGTTAGTGGGATAAGGTGGAATGTCTCATCCTTAAGATTGTGCTTCATTTTATACTCTGTTTGGTAGAAGGTATAAATTTATCACATGATAAATTTAGATCTTCTACCAAACATGGTACAAAAAATTAGTGCTGGGATATCCCAACTCATACCATGCACCAAACGACCCCTTATATATATATACCCTAAGCCCTAGTACATTTCCCTCAGCTAGCAAGCTTAATAATGATTATGTATATTATTGGTGATGAACTTCTTTTGATTGTGAGCATTGGTGAATTCCTTATTGCTTGTTCAATTTGACAAGAAATTTGCTTGAGATTGCTCTCTTGAGAATTCCTTTAAAGATAATTAGGCGCTTGCTTGATAGATCCAGAGGTATTTTGAATCATATATTTCATGTATAAATGTTTTGTTTATCTCCTATCTCTAAAATTCTTGCATTTCAATTCTTCGTTTTGCTTCCCAATTGTTATCAATTTATAATGCTTCCGATGTGACTAAGATTTGGACCATAAATTCTTGGTTATTTTCTGTCTAACCATTCATTGTGTTGGAATCAGACGGAACAGAGAATGCAAACGTAATCTTTTAGAGCCATGTGGAATTTGGGAAATGGGAATTCAAACGTGATTATATAGGTTTATTGAGTGAAATGAATAAATGATACAATATAAAATCATCAAATGTTGCATAATACTATAAGAGGATGCTAATATAGGAGTAAGTTTTCTTCCGACTTTATTATGAATCTATTTTAGCAGAAATATTTAGTTTTCGTAAGAATTTAACCATTCAAATGGAGATTACATTTGGAAATTAACCACGCACAAGATGCCTAAATCTTGGACTTAGCTCCCAAAGATAATTCACCAAGCCCAGCCCTTTCCCAACCTATATAAGGAAAGCGGAAGATGACGGAACAAAGACAAGGTCCTAACTAAAGATAACACAAATTACAATTCCATCTATCATATCAGTCGAGTCGGTCAGATTCTTTAGCCCTCATCAAACTGAATGTCCCACATTTGAAGAAAGTGAAATTTCGCTTGTGAATTTAGAAATTCACACATTAGAAAAGCCAAGAACTAAGGCAGCTCTCTAGATCTCTACCAACGCCGAGACACACACTTTACCTTTCACCTTAGGCAGAGGTTCAACTGACTGCTTAACAAGAGGAGGGGCATATGTTCCACAAAGACTTCCTCACACTACCAGGGCACTTTATTATTTTACTTTTACCACAGTTGATTTAATAAGCATTGATCCGCAATTCTCTCTTTATATTAATTTCTTTGCTCGAATTGGACTTGAAGTAAATGATACTGCACTTAAAATCAACCACTACAATCTGCAAAATCATATCCACTAAAAGTCACATAGGCTCTTAAATTATTGCTTTACGTACTAATGTTGACTTTTGCACATCAACATATTTACATGTCCTCTATTAAGCCATAGTTGGGCTTAATTCCTTCTTTATTTTCTTTTGTTTGGGTGGAATATTGTTGTCGAATTTAATAACATTGGACAACTATGAATGGAGGTCACCCATCAATTCATAGTGCCAAGGGACAACAAGCTGGATATTATGTTGACACTTTCATAAGCATTCCTCTTGATTTGCCAGAAGGTCATTGATCTGTGGCTGGCATTCAACCATTAGTTTGTGTAACTTCTTGTTGCTTATCCTCTGTTGAATTATCCTTGTATCATTTTCCGAACTATCAAATCAAAAAGGAAAAGTATCAGATTCATTATCCTCACATATTAAATATCTCAATTTATCATAGACAACAACGTTGATATTTAAGCGTTAAAAATATCAGCAGCAAACACAATTGCAAGTAGTAGCAGAGGCCAAATTTAGAACAAGGAGTTTCTTATTTGTAAATGTTTCAAACAGGGTTGGCCCACAGACAACTTTTGTCACTAATCAATAAAAATTCATCACTACTCCTATAGTCCTATTTAACAACATTAGCGTTGAATTATAGAAAAATCTTATTAGCTACAGACTATTTAGCTATAGATTAACAACAAAATTTGTAGTTAATTTTCTTTGCAGTGGGAGTAGGCTTTTGGTTAACTTTGAACGCTATACTACCCATTTGAGATGTAGAGTGAGTTACAACACTAAACTACAATACCAAACTCGCAAGGGATTACTTAAAAAAACAAGGGAATAATTTGCAATTTGTTTTAAAAAAAAAAAAAAATATGGGACCGGCCAACCTATAACGTTTAAAGAATCTTAAAAAATATCCATAATTATTAAAAAAAAAAAGAGTTTTAATTATAACTTAGGGGCGCATGCAGCTGAACCCACCCACCAAATATTTCCAATAATGTGGAACTCTTTTGTGAAATTATTGTACTACTCCCTCCGTTTCATAATAAATGGTATTTTTAGCTTATTCATATCACTTAAGAAATTGTTTACTTCTAGAAAATTAGGCGTGTTTTTATTAACTTACTCTTAATTAAATTCTACCTCTTTCTAAGTTACCTCCTTCCTAGAAAAGCTACTTAATAATTCTTGATTATGTAAATAAGAGTAATTTTGGAAGAATAAGATTAATTTCTTTTTGAAATCCTAAAGCACCACTTATTTTGCAACAAAATGAAAAGCCTAAAACAGCATTTATTAAAAAAACGGAGGGCGTAATTACGTACAAAAGAGCAAATTTTAATTTGGGGGAGAAAAATGAGATAATATATAGTACCTTTGAGGTGATGAAGGCTGAGGGGACAACGTATTGGCAAGCTTAACAGCATCTTCAGTCTGGTTAATAATGTGATTAAAGCACAAATAGCGTCCATAAGTTGAAATTTCTTCATAGACACAAATGTGGGCCTCCACCAAGAAATCAAGATCAACGGTCACAAAAACTCCATCTTCGTACATCTCAGCAGCTCCTTTCATATATGGATTTGTGACCGTTAGATCAGGAGTCATCAACAGTCCTGCATTGATGGATACCATGTTGACTCCTCTGTCCATGGCTAATGCCCATGCTGTCTTCTCTGCTAGTGTTTTTGACAATGCATGCCATAGCTGTCCATTTTCATGAATTTTTTTTTTCACCAACATCGAAATAATAGTGATAATATATTGTATAATTAGGATAATGTTACTATTAGTCTAATTTAGCACTGGGTGCAATGGAGTAACTTTATTCTCATTTTTGTGCGGTTAAAACGGTCCAGAGATACTTTTAACATGGTGTGATAATGATATTATCCTTTTGGACCAAACCCAACACGATTTTCCCCCCAAAAGTTATCACACCATTAAGAGTATCCAACATCTTCTAAGTAACTTACTATTTTTTTCAGCTACCAATGTGAAAGTTTGTTCACACACCTAACAATTTTCACCCCAGATTGACTATTATAATTAACATATTAAAATATATTTTAATAAACTATTAGAAAAGTCTTCTTATTGAACATCATGCATAAGTAGTTGTATACTCGTATAAACGATAACTTTTGGTTCTAATCGATCGGTACACGAACTCTGAATTAATTCCATTATTTACTACTCCTTTTTTTTTTCTTCACCCCACCCTTAGGTATAATTTAATTTTAATTTGAATTGGACTTATCAAAAGAAAAAAAAATTAATAGGGTGTTGCATAAAATAATTTACAGATTCACAATGTATGTTGGCATACCTTGAATTTACGACAAAAATTGATGTCACTCCAGCGTCTTTCATCAAGATGAGAGGATTCAGAGTTTTGGTGATGATCATGTCCCCAAATAATTGCAGTTGCTGAAGAAGTGAATACAACCTTTTCCATGGTGTCTGTTTGTGCACATGCTTCCAGTACATTATGTGCTGCCCTCACCTCTACTTCTCCCATATATTCCTGCCATTATATATACACACACACTTGTTAATTAACTTATATATTTCAATTCCCAACACAACACAACTCGGAACTCGCTACCAAATCATATAATATAACACAAGGTAATTGTCATCCCACTTGAACATATTTTAATATGTGGAGTCAACACCTTAGCGCAAACAGAAAAGGAAAAATGTATAAAGTAGAAGAATTTGCCTAATATTCAGGTTACTAATTCTATGGACGGTTAAACTTTAATTACTTTTTAAATGACCTAATAGAAGCTAGACTCCAGCCAGAAATTAAATCGCGCAATATGAAAGAGTAAAGAGTGATCATACATCGTAAGTGGAATGATCAGAAGGAGGCTCAAAGGAATAGAACAGAGCAGAACAACCCTTCAACGCATCAACAATACTATGATAATCAAAAAGGTCCAACTGAAAAATCTTCAATTTCTTCTTGTCGTGATCATCACATTCAAGTTTGTTCAAGAACAACGATTCGCCTAATGAAAGTATATCCTACCTCGTTAATTAACAGAGGAAATTAAGAAAGAAAACTATTGACTGGAAAAGGAAAAAAAAATAAAAATAGCAGTGATAATTTTTCTAACCATAATTTTGAACAGCTGCATGAACAGTATATCCTCTCCTAAGAAGACATTTAACCAGTCTTGTACCTAAACAACTCGAGGCATCCATTACACATGCCGAAGCCATATCAAATGAATTATACAACAATCCAAATAATAGAGAGTTTGTTGGATTGTTATATAAAGAGAGGTAGGTGATGAATTTTGGGATGTTAAGAGTTTGATTGATGAACTTGTATATATAAAGCTACTAGAGCACGGATGCCAGCATCCGTATATACAACAAAAAGGTATCAGTAGGGCCCAACTAATAATGAGAGGGAGTTTGAAGGGAAAAGAACAAAGGAAATTTATGGAAGCTAAGCTGGCATATTTTCTCGGTGCGTGATAATTACGTAATGATTTTATTTTTATCTTATCTTAACGCATTTCCTCCTATTCAAAACATCAACGAACTGTCGTTTTAGTTTAACTTAATGTAGAAAACCAAAAAGTTTTTTTTTTTTTGATAAATTATTGTAAAAACATTTACTCCTTTTCCATTAATATTATTTAGTTGGTTCTTTTCTTTCACCTGTTATAGCCAGAGAGAACGTGTGCTCAACACTTGTCAAGTTGTAGGAGGAAAACTTGTGCCCGCAAAGGAAGAGTGTTTCTAAAATGTTCTTCTGAACAGCTACTAAACCATGCAATTGTAAATTTTGGATGCATTCATTGCCCAAGTAATGCAACTGCATGTTGACCTGAATTTATTGAACTCCCCAACGTCTTTTATGTGCTCTTCAATTTTGTGCATTCTTCACTTTTACTATTCGTACAGGAGGATAAGAGATGAACCTTGTGTGTCACTTAAACATTAAAAGTTACTTCATAAAGTGATGATTACTTAATATTTATACTAAAGAGCTTAATATTTAATCCACAACTGATATGAGAAACTCAACGCTCCCTGAAACATCGAGGACTCAACATCTTTATTAGTGTGAATAAAAATAATTGTGTATTGTATAAACTAAGAATTGACGAATTAAGCATAACTCAATCCCAAAATCATATGAAAAGCTTAATATTAATCTCACCATCGATGTGTCAAAACTCAACAATCATTATGTATACACTACAAAATTAAATTTATGTGTTTTAACTTTTTACTTTTGAATACATCTATTAATTATAATCTCCTAAGTCCTCAATAAATAAAATTATCCTCTCTTAAATTGAAACAGAGGGAGTATATATTATCCTCTCTTTAAATTCCCCCACCTTCCCCGCCAATATCTACAAAAACTTTTGTTCTAATGTTTCTTCCATCTTCTTTAGATTGTCCTCTTTTGCTTAAATGCATCGCCATGTGAGTTCATATATAGTAAGCCATGACAAAATTCCATGCCTAATCTCTTAATACACGCATAATAATTAATCTTGGAAACCAATATTGAAACAGTAAAAACTATACTAATTAATATTATTAATTCACTTTCAAATTAAATATGCACTTCAATTTTCTTGCATCCATGTAGGCGGGAGACCAATTAAGCAGGTCTTCTTGAGCTTTCCAGAGTTACGTTTCTATTTGATAAAACGTTACAAACCCAAAGGCCAAACTGCACGCAGCTATATATGTACACTAAAGTTAATTTATACCTAATTTAATTATTCTGCTTACCTAATAAACTAGCTAGAACGTGATATAAATATGTAAACCAACTCTAGCTAGCTATACTAGGTTTCGTGTCCCATTGATAATTTACACATAATTAGATGCTATACGCTATTGACTTATTCCAAATTTTGATATGAAAAGTTTCCCTAGAATATTAATAAAAAGCACTTTGGTCCAATATACGACGTCCAACTCATAGTGAAAAAAAAAAAAAAAAAAAAAACGAGACTCATTCTTGACAAGTTCGATCGATGGAACTCATTGAATATTTCAATGCTGCCATGGTGAATTTCAAAGAGTAAACTTCTGTCAAATGGTTGGGAGAAGTATTTGCTTAAGTACAATGTATTATATCTAGTCTAGGGCAAAAAGTGAAAAGTACAAAGTCGAAATGAATTTCCCTTACAGATCACACATGCTTTGTCTTCTCGAGTACTCGAGTAATTTATTGCCTGAGTACTTGACGTATGTTAAATCTTGACATTTTAATTTTCCTTTACCCATTAATTTAAGATAGTGCTTTCCTTTTCCTTACCTTTTTCTCTACCTTTTGCCGACAACTAAAAATTAATACTCCATCAGACAATGGTTTAATTAAGAAAAGAGTTTAATTAAGTTATATACACTTTGTAACGCATTTACTCTATCAAATCACAGAAATTAAGGATATCTAACTCCTTAAATTATGAGATCAATTAATAATCTTGAAAATAAAACACATTACCTACTATAACAGATAAAGTCCGATGCTATAAAGATTTCTTATACTAACGATATATACAATGTAAATTCATTAAAAAAAATGATGAAAAAGGTGAACGTACATCGTAAGTTCACGCATGACTGGTCCTTGGGAGGCTCAAAGGAGTAAAACAAGCCAGAACATCCCTTCAGAGCATCAACTATACTATGATAGTCAAACGGGTCCAAATGAAAAATCTCCAATCTCTTCATGTCACATGCATCGACTCCATCACTGAATGCTAGGAACCCATCATAATCACCTAATTAAAGAAACCGAACATCATTAAGAAAATGGAAAAATATGCAAGTGAAATTACAAAAAGGACAGTGTATGACAAAACTAATTGACGAACAATCGTGAATATTTTGAGTAGCCGCGTGGACAGTTTAGCCTCTTGCGAGTCCCATGGGCGGACCCACATAGGGTCAAGAGGGTTCAAATGAACCACTTTGTTGAAAAAATTTAATATTTTATATAGGTTAAATTCTGTAAATAGCCAATATATATATTTGAATCCACTTAAACACAAGATGATCCTGCAGAGTGATGGTTTTGTGGGTTCAAAGTTTTACGAAGGTCATGAGTTTGAAACTCAGCTGCACCATTCTGCACAAGTTCCCGTACATAGTGTTTATTCTTCTTGTTCCTTTTTATTAAAACAAATAATGATCTGCTTTGTTTTTTTTTTTTTTTAATCTTTTTACTCAAATTTCATAGGATTAATCTGCTGTCAATTTTACTTCAAAATATCAAAAATTTCTACAAAGTGAAATCTTATATTATTTTTACCTAAAATATGCAAGTGTAATCATCGAAAATCTATACTCCCTCTGTACCAATTTATATGACACACTTCCCTTTTAGTGTGTCCCAAAAAGAATGTCAACTTTCTATATTAAAAAATAATTTAACTTTATGAAATAATTTATAACCACAAAAATACATAAGACTTGCTTTGGAACACACATTTCAAATGTCTTCATTTCTTTCTTAAACTCTTTGTCAAGTCAAATGGTGCCACATAAATTGAGATGGAGAAAGTAACTAATTTGTTAGTTCCTCTTATATTAGTTTATGCTATATTGCATTGAAATTGTTAATTTACTTTATAAACAATTTTCTCTTATAGTTTGTAATAGTGTAGTTTAAGTAACAATTTATTCTTTATCAATAAGAAAAAGATTTTAGATTTTGTCAATTTTTTTAGTGTTTAATATATTTTGTAATTTGGGTAAATAGATTATTTTTTTAAAGTTTAACAAGTTGTAAAATTTATTGACATAATGTTAAATTAATAAATTATTAGCAATTTTAGTTAAAGTTATTGGTCTTTGTTAAACGTTTAAATTTATTCCCCAAGTTTTTTTGAGAGAGAAAAAGGGGAAAAAGCATGCCGATCTCAATTATTTAAAATTGTTCACATTTAATTTTGTGGTAGTTTTATGAAACTCACACCCCCCACCCCCCCCCCCCACCCCCAACCAAAACCCCCAACAAAAAAAATAATAAAAAAAGCCTTGGACAATCTCACTTGCTGGTAGCATATTTATTGTTGAATAGGTTCGGCGTACGTTCGTTGCACGTGACAATAACTTAAAAGTTTTATATAAATAGAAAAAATTATATAAAATAGCAACAAAAGATAAAATAAATGTAACAACTTGTCTAATAATACCTAGCTTTTCAAATACATCATTTTAATAATTCTGATTAATGAACTATTATCGTCATCAAGAAAGGCTGTAACTTTGATTTAATTAGTTGAGAACAAAAAGAAGAGAAACTTTTCAAGCCCAAACTATTATAACTGGAATTGGAAGCATTCAACATTTTATAGCATACTTTCATGATATAACAGATGAAACTTACATGCTTTTGAGATTAAACTTAAAAGAATGATAGATAATACACGACCAATGAATTCAAAATACCAAAAACAAGAATAAAGAAGATTTTTGATAATTCCCCCAACTACCGAAGTTGTTTGATTGTCTTCTTTCTTTTTCTTTCCCCTTCCCTCCCTTCCTATATCTCTCTATATCTTTTATATTTTTAATTATTTTCATCCTATTTGTTCGGATTGTTGAATGTCTTTCGAAAATATTTCACAGACAAATAAAACTTATTTTGAGTAGAAATTAGTAGAGTTCAAAGATAAATATCAATTTAATTATAATCTATGTTATGACAAAAACATAATTATGGTCATGTTATAATATAAGAAAATGATTTAGATAAGATAAATTCTTTATGCTTTTAAAAATGTAAATATCAAGACTTTCACATTGTTCAAATAATAAAGAGTTCAAAAGGTCAAAAAATTAATGAATATTTTATTGCTAAATCTTATTTTTTTTCCCACTTGTCAATGGAGTTAGGCAAAATTGGGATTGATCCCGAGGCAAGACACATGTAAAACGCCTTTGGACTTACGCCGTTACGCGTGGGCTCTTATCTTGCGAAACTTACATCTCAAGTGCTCGAATATTCGTATGGTTTGCACCCAACGTCTTTCGCATGACCTCTTCATAAGTTCTGCAATCTTGTGTAATTAGCTTTGTATGTAGGCCATTAAAAACTGATTAATAAATCTTTGAGTCGTCAAGATCTCTATTGATTAATTGCATTTTAGAAGTCGAGAATACTAATATCGCATCAGGAAAGTGAACTTCATAAAACTTCATCCAATAATTCTTCTTGTTTTAATTTTTGTTAGGTCTTCACTGATCAGTTTTTTATATTTTTTTCTTCAAATATTTTTTTTTTACTTTATTTCTTTTGATATTAATATTTTTGTATTTGTGGGTTATTATGATACTTATTTATTAGTTACTGTCAGTGAATAACAACATACAATTAACTGTATTCATTAATGTTCTTTTCGTAATGAATTAGAGTATTGAATTGTTTGTTAATTTATTAACAGCTTATTGGAAGCACGCAGCCGTAGGTAATACGATGCAATTGTGAATCATTCTTCTAAGATTAAATACTTTCAAAATTATTTAACTTGTAACTTGATTGCCTCAAAAAATGTCAAAAATGAAAATAGTAGTCTCCAGGAAAAAACATTAAATTATTGGATTAAAATTTTATTTTTGAGTTATTTACTTCGCAAGAGGTGTATGAGAATTCTTCTTAAGATAATTCTTTAAAAGATAATAATTTGGTTGTGGAACGTTGTGGCGAGGGTCAATCATGGTACTTTAATTGGTTAAGACGGCAAAATTTAATCATTTAAAAGTGAATACGGTGTAAAACTTAAACTCATTTTAAAGTTTTAATATCAATAAAATAATTAATATGATAATCTTTGTCTAATGTGAAATAAATATGTATATTTTTCTTTTCATCAGTTAAAACGATTGAGACCACCTTTAACGGCACATATATTTTACGAAGTTTTGGTTTCCTCTCAAGTATAAAGTTAAGTTGAATCAATAGTCTAAATTTTTAAGAGGAAAATTCAACAATTAAGTCTATTGAACTTCCAATGTTTAAGGTAGTGCATTCAAACCTTCCAATTGAGAAAAGTATAGGTAATGAAACCACCAACTAATTAAAGTGAGAACGAAAAAATGTTTCAAGACGGTAACTTATTTGGAAAGGCTCCTGTGATCTTATTTGTATATAATTTAACCGTGAAAGAAAACTTAAAAGTGATTTTTTGGAGAAATTTTAGGAGTAAAATCTTACTCAATCTAAAATTCCTCATACAATTCAAATTAGGAAGATTTAATAAAAATATTTATTTAATTTTAAAATCCTTAATATTAGAAAAAATTATTAAATGACAATATTGTCTAGTGTAAAATCTATTTTTAAAGGATTAAAAAGTCGAAATGATGCAAAAGACCTTTCCTTCCTACTTTATTGGACTCTCGAAGGAGGAAGAGAACCACATTCTACCAAAAATCATAGAAAAAAGAAAGGTTTTTCATAGAAAAAAAGTTAATTTGATCAAATTTGCTTATATCCGAAAATAAAAGCTTCCTCATAAATCATAATCATCCTTGCAACACAATCAATAAAATCTTAAGTGAAAAGATCAGTACAAACATAGGCATATATATCAATAATTAAATTCTATAAATATTAAATAATATAAAATACAATAAAAATAAAATAAGACCAAGTACCACAATATTTAAAAAAATACACTTAAAGGTATGTACTTACATAATCAATAATGTCGATATTTTCATGTACTTAGCGTTTGAGTTCCATCACCTGCCTTATACACTTTATTGTCATGAGTGCACATAAAAACGAAATTGAAGGTTATTAGCATGTTTAAGAATTGTAAAGACCACTCATTTTACAGAAATTTCAATTGTAGGCATATAAATTAAGCATAAAGAATAGAATCACACGAAGTAGGCTGTGGATAAAAACACAAAAGTACTTAAAGCAATGAATTTACATTGACAGTAGATACAAATTAAATTGAAAAGAAAACTACAAAACAATTTTAATGTAAGCAGAAAGAAAATTTCAACGTCGATAAATTCATTCATTGGTTAGTTACTACTAATTTTGACTGACAGATTCACAATCAAACTTAAACTAAACTGGAATCCACCACAACCGTCTACTACTTAGTTAAAAGTTCTCCGCAAAATGAAATGCAAAAGTAAACATAGAGGGATTTGTCAATTTCTTCAAGGAAATAGAAGTATGATACATTGATTGAAACAAGAAACACATGGGGAAAAATCTATATAGCCACGGCTACAAAAGAACTCTATTTCATATGTAACTCTTTTTATAGAAGCATATCTCAATACATAAAAAAAAAAAAAAAAAGATTCATCAATCAAAAAGGATTTAAAAGTGCATTCGAACACCACGGAATAAATCAACTCTTATATGAATTGAAAATTTAATATTCTTAAAACTACCGTATTTGAGTTCTACCACCCATCTAATTAAGGTAAAGACTCCTATTATTAATTACTTGTGACATAGTTATTTAGGCTTCTATTTTCAACATACTTCTTACCAAAATAGTAGAAAACATATAAATTCAATTTTGTCTGATGTGAAATTTAAGAGAAAATTCAAGTGATTAAAGAAATCAAATTACCTATAGAAAGGTGGATGTGCCAATAATAGATATGGCTTATCCAAAGTGCTTCATCTTTTTGACAAATATTAGTGTACTACACCAAAGAATTCATGTGAAGTACGTACAATAAGCAAATTAGAGAAATTACGTTGCTCACTAGTCGCAACGTCACAAATTAGGTGCAACTTTCAATAAATCATCAATTGTTATAGAGAAAATCGATTATTACATAGTTGATGAATTATGCCGATAAATGCACTGCAACATAAACAGAAATTACGTTATTAGAAATAAATAGATTTAGATAAATATACGACCATATCAATATAGGAAGAAAAATAAATGACTTGATATCTATAAAAGAAGTAATCGATCACTTTGAATCTAATGTAAATTAGGACTTCTTAAGCCGCTATGATTTACCATAAGTCGTAGGACAAATTATGGTTGGTTTGAAAGTCCTAATATACATTATTTTAATTGGCTTTAAAATCCTAATGACGTCCTAAATTATAGGGAAAATATTTAAGCTTTTATTTTTTAAATATTAGGAGAATAATGAAATGACTATTTTGTCTATTGTAGAGTCTTTTAATGAAGGGCAAAAAGTTCAATCAACATTTCTAAGGTCCTTCGTGCTTTTAATATAGTATAGATTAAAGTTATTTTTGAACCCACTTGGGTAAAACTCTAGGTCCACCACTGCTTGCGAGTAGCCGCTTGACCAAGCTCGAGCCGAGACAAATCGAGGCATCTATGACACACAAAGTGTTAGAGATGCAGTTAAAAGAATATTGTTCAAAAAGAAGGAGAGAGAAGAATTAAGGATAATCTATACTATATTAAAAGTGTGAAGGACCTTAAAAATATTGATTGAACTTTTTGTCTTTCATTAAAAGACTCCGCAATAGACAAAATAGTCATTTACTAATTAAGTAGAAACCCTAATATTTAACACTTTAAAATCAATTAAAACTTACCTTATTAAAAATAATTCAAAAAAAAAAACGTATTATTAAATATTCATTATTTTACAAAACTCTAATATTTAACACTTTGAAATCAATGGATACTATTAATTAGGACTACTATGAATGCTTTCCTTTCCACGTAGAACTCCATTAAAATAGTCTAACAATTAAAAACTGAAATTATACAAAATCAGAAAATAATTTACACGAGACATTAATTGCTAACTCTAACAAGTTGTCTAAACTTTAGATGATACAAATTATAAAACATTACAATAATAGCAAGAACATTAAGGACAAACTTTAATAAGTTGCCACGTAATTTCACTCCTAGAATTAAATTACAACCTATCATTAATTACAAATCTAAAAAATCCTTGCTTATGCAATATTTCCTTATTTAAACCTGTAAAACTTTTTTAGTAAAAGTAGAATAGTAATTCTTGAATTCTAAAGCCATAAAAATTCTAAATGCACAAGACTACTTTGAGTCGGCTATGCCTCTATATAGGCACATTAGCAATTTTCTGTTCATTCTTTTCAATTTCACTCCCACTGCCATCTTTCTTTGTCTTGAATGTCAAGCTTATTATATTGTGTGATACATAAACATTCATATATTTAGTATACCAATCTGTTAGCTCTATGTTATTTATTTATTTATATATATAAATATATATATATTTGCAGATTATTTTCAATTACATACTTTTTTTTCGTTCCTTATATGGTTCACAGAGTCTCATAATTTTTTTTTTATTCGTAGTATTTTTATTAGTTTTTGGTGATTTATTCCTAGATTTTGTTATTTCAGAGAATAATTTGGTCAACCCAAAAAGAACCTTTATCTTCACAGCGTGGTCATGATTAGATAATTGATAGCTTCTGTAAGTATTAATTGTCCATGATTTTTTCCTTTAGAGTATTATAATTTGTTATTTATTTCTTGCCAATATTTTGAGAAGGTCAAGGATGAGATATTCGATTCTATTATTTTCAAATCATTAACTATAACTTAGAGATTTTCAATTGTTAAGGTGGAAGAGGATGTTGGTCACAAGGGTACCAATAGAGGCTCTGGAAGAGGGTACTGTTTCTCAATTGATTCTTCATATATTTTTATACAGACGAAAGAAGATTCGAGTATGTGATTGAGACTTCATGTTGATTAAGCTTGGAATTAAAGATATGCTTCTATTCTGAAATTTATTTCTCATTCATATTATTTCTATTTATGTTGTTAAGTTTTTTATTGTCTATTTTAATAGCTAATATGTTCAAGTTAATACTTTTTTTTTGTTGGAACCATACTTATAAAGAAAATAGAGAATTGTTTGCAAAAAGAAAATTGTACATATCGATTACAATTTTCATAAATATCTATTATTTTTCATGTATATGGAATGACATGGTCTATTTGATAATTAGATATGGTTACAAAACTAGAGTTCAAAGTTCAAACATTTAGTTATTCTTCAAAAAACAGAGTTTATTTTATAATTAGACATGATTACAAAACTAAAAAGAATGGGCTTCAAAGTTCAAAACTTGTAGAAAATATTTATTTATTTTTCAACAGACTAAGACTTTTAAATCAACTAAATTTTTTAAAAATATTTTTGTCTTATTTGAACTATATAATATAATGTATTTGCAAAGGTAAATCATAACACAAGAAAATAGCATTATTTTGTAATCGTTTGCATCATTTTTCTACTACTTAGAAGAGGGAGTTTGGTCGTCCCTCTTCGTCGTCCGTTGATGGGCCCCATTAAAAAATAAATAAATTTGGGCCCTATATTAAACAGGCCCTAAAACAAAATTGTAAAAAAAAATAATTGTGGATCCCATATATATTAAACAACAACTAATATTTAAAAAAAATTATGGGCCCCATATTAAATACCAACCAGTATTATAAAAAAAAAAAGCGAATCCCATATTTAAAAAACAAACAATGTTAAAAAAAGAAGTGGGCCCCATATTAAATACTATGCTTATTCGTAGCAAACACTAATATAATAAAGTTTTAGATACGGAGCACAAATTACAATGTTATATCAATCGTGTTTTGAACATAGTACATATAAAAAAAATAAAATTCGGCCCCATATTAAACAGGTCCATAAAAAAAAAAATTGTAAAAAAAAAAGTGTGGGCCTCATATATATTAAACAACAACTAATATTTAAAAAAATGTGGGCCCCATATTAAACACCATCCAGTATTAAAAAAAAAAGTGGAACCCACCACATCCAAACTCACGGAAAAAAAAAAGTGAACCCCATATTAACAAAATCAAGTAATATTAAAAAAAAAGTGAATCCCATATTAAAAAAACAAACAATGTTAAAAACAATTGTGGGCCCCATATTAAATACCGTGCGTATTCGTAGCAAACACTAATATAATAAAGTTTTAAATACGGAGCACAAACTACAATGTTATATTAATCGTGTTTTGAACATAGTATCCCATATTGACAAAATCAAGCAATATATATATATAAAAAATGAATCCCATATTAAAAAAATAAACAATGTCAAGAAAAAAAAAGTGCAGACTTTGTATTCTTAGCAAACACTAATATAATAAAATTTTAGATATGGAGCACAAATTACAATGTTATATCAATCGTGTTTTGAACATAGTATATATAAAAAAAAAAAAAAATTGGGCCCCATATTAAACAGGCCCATTAAAAAAAATTGTGGGCCCTATATATATTAAACAACAACTAATATTAAAAAACAAATGTGGGCCCCATATTAAACACCATCCAGTATTAAAAAAAAAAATGGAACCCACCACATCCAAACTCACGGGAAACAAAAGTGAACCCCATATTAACAAAATCAAGCAATATTAAAAAAAAAAGAAATATTGGGCCCCATATTAAACACCGTGTGTATTCGTAGCAAACACTAATATAATAAAGTTTTAAATACAGAGCACAAATTACAATGTTATATTAATCGTGTTTTGAACATAGTATCCCACATTGACAAAATTAAGCAATATATATAAAAAAAAAAAAATGAATCCCACATTGTGGCCCCATATTAAACACCATCCAGTATTAAAAAAAAAAAGTGGAACCCACCACATCCAAACTCACGGGAAAAAAAAAAAGTGAATCCCATATTTAAAAAACAAACAATGTTAAAAAAAATATGGGCCCCATATTAAACACCATGCGTATTCGTAGCAAACACTAATATAATAACGTTTTAAATATGGAGCACAAACTACAATGTTATATTAATCGTGTTTTGAACATAGTATCCCATATTGACAAAATCAAGTTATTATGTTCACTAAATATACTTAAAATAGTTATATTTTAAAATAAGATAGAATTTAATGCAAAAGACAACATGACAAGTAAAATGAGCTAAACCGAGAATATTTACCAACAATTAAAAAATAGTATTTCTTCGTTTAGATAGAAAATCAATTTCTACAACAAGTTTTCTCTTTTAAAAAATATTAATAAATTTGCCGATTTTGTATTCGTAGCAAACATTAATATAATAAAATTTTAGATACGGAGCACAAACTACAATGTTATATTAATCATGTTTTAAACATAACATATACTATATATATATATATATATATATATATATATATATAATCACTATTCAAAGACAACTACATACACATAGATGCACTATAATCTAAAGCGTTGGGCCCGTGCGCAGCACGGGCATAAGCCGTCTAGTTCATTTATAGGTGATTACATGAGTCTTTGTTTAAGGTATAGGACTCTTCCTTTGTTTTTCTCTCACATAACTTTGTAGATTGTAGGCTTTTAACAAATTTTCCTTGTGTACTTGAAAAATATCTCTTCTTTGTGTATTTGGAAAATTAAATAGACAAACACTTCTATAAAAGATCGTGATTCTATTTTTTTTTTCCAGCATATTTCCTAATAAATAGGACATTTAAATATTCAAATAATATTATGTATTCTTAAAGCCCTCCTTATTGAAAAAATAAGACCCCCCCCAAAAAAAAAAAAAAAAATCAAAGTAGGAACCTTTCGTGCGCCTAACATTCCGCTGGGTAAAATTTTCATCACGATTAACTTGATTAATTTTACTTATTTGTTTTAGGTTCTAACTTAACAATTACCTATTATTTTTACTTTTATGTTCATTTTTTTTGCAAAAAAGGATATATTTAATATTCTAGGACAATTATAAAAATTCTATAGCGGTAATATCAAGGTGGGTGGTTTATTTTTATCATGTTCTCAAATTCTACTAACAATATTGAGCTTTTACTTTTTAACAAAAAATTATATCTCAAGTCATTTATTTTTCTGTTGGGTTTTTTGATATTGGTGAATGTGAAATGATGGGATGAAAAGTGAAGGGAATATAAAAGGTCACTTTTGATTTGGGAAATGTAAAAGGTTCCTTGTGCTTTGGTTAAAGCATCTGTCCCACATAGGAAAAAGAGAGAAAAAGAGAGGTGTACATATTACATTACACCTTCTCTAGTTGCTAAAAGGGTTGAGGGGGAAAGGACCCCACGCGCCGTCGTCGTCGCTCGCTCGGCTCGGCTTTGGCTTTGGATTTGGATTTGGTCAAATGATTGATTGATAATCTTTTTGGACCAAAATTCTTTTAAATTTTAATTTAATTATTAATTAATTAATTATTTCCAAATTCTGACCCGTTAGTGACCCGGATCCACGTGTCTGACCTGCGACCCGTTTCTCCCCGGATTAATTTAAATTTCCCTCCGTTTTTTTTAAAACGTACATTTTCTGAAAGGTTGCAAACCTTTCTGAAAAGGTGCAAACCTTTTCCCAACCAGTGCGTTAATGGCTATAAATTCCAGTTCATATTCAGATTATTACTTACGAATTTTCTGAAATCCTCTATTCTTCTACTCTTCTTAAAAGTTTTCTTTTCTGTGTGATATATTGCCATTGAGTGGTTCGCCGCTACCAGAATTTGGAGTACTACTATTTTGGTAAGATAATCGTTCTATCCTGAGAGGGGATATTCCATCAACCTCGAGTACTGTGAGGGGAATAATTTCCTTAAGGACACACTTTGAACTAAGTGGGCTCGATTATGTTCTGAATATATTTTTTCTAACACTGTTTCTGTTCATTTGTCCATTTTCTGTAATTTACTGGTTTTAAGTTTTTACAGATTGTGTAATCTGCTTTTACTAAGTGTTTTATAGATTCAGAAACTTTATTTAGACTTATACAGATTATTTTTAAACAACAATCTTAAGGAAATTATTATATAATATTATAATCTGTATTCTGTTTAAGAAGATTAAAACTTCTGTAGTTTTCTACTCCATATGAATATTAGTATTCTGACTTGAAGATATAAAAACTTCGTTGGAATACCAAAGTTCATAAGTATACTGCGATTTGAAGAAATAAAATCTTCATCGTTTAAGTTTGTGATTTAATTGCTATTCTAGTTTTATTAACTAAAACAGTTTGTCGATTTGACAGTGACAAAGAAAGAATGGCAATTGAGACTGAAACTCCCTCTGCGACTGGAACTCCTTCTGTGAACATTGCACCAGCGGTCACGCCTACAACCCGTGCCGCTGTGCCACCGGTTGAGAAACCTGCGAAGTTCACCGGTGCCAACTTTAAAGGATGGCAGCAGAGAATGTTCTTTTGGCTTACCACCCTTGGTATGCAAAAGTTCACCAGTGAGGACCCTCTCGTGCCTGCCGCCGACATGCCTGACAATCAGAAGTTCATGGTTACTGAGGCTTGAAAACAGGCTGATTTTTTGTGCAAAGGCTACATTTTGAGTGCCTTAGAAGATGATTTGTACAACGTCTACAGTGCAGTAGAGACCTCCAAAGAATTATGGAGTGCACTGGAAAAGAAGTACAAAACTGAAGATGCTTGCTTGAAGAAGTTTGTGGTTGCCAAATTCCTAGACTACAAAATGGTGGATGGAAAAACTGTTGGAACCCAAGTTCAAGAGCTTCAACTTATCTTCCATGACCTTATTGCTGAAGGTATGGTAGTGAATGAAGCATTCCAAGTGGCTGCAATGATTGAGAAGTTGCCACCCTCATGGAAAGATTTCAAGAATTATCTTAAGCACAAGAGAAAGGAAATGAAATTGGAGGATCTTGTGATTCGTCTCAAGATCGAGGAAGATAACAAAACCGCTGATAAGAGGTACCGTAAGAGTTCACCAATTGAAGGGGCAAGTGTCGTTGAAGATGCTGCTCCGAAAAAGAACAACAAAAGGAAGAGGCGTTCTGGAAAGGAGAAGTATCCTAACAAGAAAAAGTTCAAGGGCAATTGTTACAATTGTGGTAAAGCAGGCCATAAAGCTCCCGACTGTCGTGCCCCCAAGAAGGACAAAGAGAAAAACAAGGGTCAGGCAAACATGGTGGAAGATGTTGATGACCTATGTGCAATGCTGTCCGAGTGCAACCTGGTTGGCAACCCAAAGGAGTGGTGGCTTGATTCTGGCGCCACTCGACATGTGTGTGCCGTTAAGGAAGCATTTACAACTTACACTCCCGCTGGACCTGACGAGGAGCTATACATGGGAAATACTGCAACAGCCAAAGTTGAAGGATATGGAAAGGTTCTGTTGAAGATGACATCCGGCAAAGTGCTGACTCTCAACAACGTCATGCATGTTCCATCAATTAGGAAGAACCTAGTTTCAGCCGCACTACTCGTGAAAAATGGGTTTAAGTGCGTGCTGGTTAGTGATAAATTTGTACTTAGTAAGAATGATATGTTTGTAGGAAAGGGCTACCTCACCGAGGGCCTTTTCAAACTTAATGTAATGGTTGTTGCCAGTATTAATGGAAAATCTGCTTCTTCTTACTTATTGGAGTCAAATAATTTATGGCATGTTCGTTTAGGACATGTCAATTACAAAACCTTGCGGAAAATGATTAATCTTGAAATATTGCCTAAATTTGAGTGTAATATATCTAAATGTCAAATATGTGTTGAATCAAAGTTTGTTAAGCATTCGTATAAGTCCGTTCAAAAGAATTCAAATCCTTTAGACTTAATACACACTGACATTTGTGATATGAAGTCAATACCATCTCGCGGTGGGAAAAAGTATTTCATAACTTTTATTGACGATTACACTCGATATTGTTATGTTTACTTGCTAAACAGTAAGGATGAAGCAATAGAAGCATTTAAGCAATATAAGAATGAAGTCGAAAATCAACTAAATAAAAAGATAAAAATGATTAGAAGTGATAGGGGTGGAGAATACGAATCTCCTTTTGCAGAGATATGTTTAGAATATGGAATTATTCATCAAACCACTGCCCCCTACACACCACAATCCAATGGAGTTGCGGAAAGGAAAAATCGGACATTGAAAGAAATGATGAATGCTTTACTAATAAGTTCCGGTTTACCGCTGAGCTTGTGGGGGGAAGCTATCCTTACAGCTAACCGAATACTCAACAGAGTGCCCCACAGCAAAACACAATCCATTCCATATGAACTATGGAAAAGAAGAAAACCCAACTTGAAATATTTCAAAGTGTGGGGGTGTTTAGCAAAAGTACAAGTTCCTTTACCTAAAAGGGTAAAAATCGGACCAAAAACTGTGGATTGTGTTTTTATTGGATATGCTACAAACAACAAAGCTTGTCGGTTTTTGGTTCACAAATCCGACAATCCCGAAATTCATGTTAATACGGTAATTGAATCAGATAATGCTGAATTCTTTGAAAATATTTATCCGTATAAAATTGAATGTGAGTCGTCAAGTGAAAGATCTAAACGACCGCGGGAAGAACCAAAGGAAAGTACACCAAGTGAAAAGGATCCAAGGCGTAGCAAACGTCAAAGGACATCTACTTCCTTTGGACCAGATTTTGTGACATTCTTGCTTGAAAATGAGCCTCAAACATTTAAAGCAGCGATGTCTTCTTCTGATTCAGCATTTTGGAAAGAGGCAGTCAATAGTGAGATTCAATCAATCTTAGATAACCACACATGGGAAGTGGTTGATCTTCCTCCTGGAAACAAGCCTTTAGGTTCTAAATGGATTTTTAAAAGGAAAATGAAAGCTGGTGGCACTATTGACAAATATAAGGCAAGACTTGTAGTCAAAGGTTATAGACAAAAAGAAGGCCTTGATTATTTTGACACATACTCGCCTGTAACAAGAATAACGTCCATTCGGGTGTTAGTGGCTCTGGCAGCCGTGTATGGTCTTGAAATTCACCAAATGGATGTTAAAACAACTTTCTTAAATGGTGATTTGGAGGAAGAAATTTACATGGAACAACCCGAGGGTTTTGTGGTTCCTGGTAAAGAAAAGAAAGTGTGCAAACTTGTAAAGTCGCTTTATGGACTTAAACAAGCACCCAAACAATGGCATGCTAAATTTGACCAAACCATGTTGGCAAATGGCTTTAAAATCAATGAGTGTGATAAATGTGTTTATATTAAAAACACTCCAGGTCACGAAGTCATTGTTTGTTTGTATGTTGATGACATGCTGATAATGAGCAAAGAAATGGCAGATATAAATGCTACAAAGCGCATACTGGCTAGCAAATTTGATATGAAAGACTTAGGAGTTGCTGATGTAATCTTAGGAGTCAGAATTCATAGAACTCCACAAGGTATAGCATTATCACAGTCTCACTACATAGAGAAAGTGCTTGACAAGTTCAAGTACTTGGATTTCAAGATTGCCAGAACTCCAATTGATGTGAGTTACGCACTTCAAAAGAATGAAGGTGAAAGTAAATCACAAGGGGACTATGCGAGAGTGTTGGGAAGTCTGATGTATATCATGAATTGTACACGACCAGATATAGCATGTGCCATTAGCAAACTGAGTCGGTTTACAAGTAATCCCAATTACACACATTGGATGGCAATGAAACGAGTTTTGGGGTATCTGAAACATACTCAAGACTATGCTTTGCATTATAATAAATATCCCGAAGTGATTGAGGGATATAGTGATGCAAATTGGATCACTGGATCGTCTGAAGTTAAATCCACGAGTGGGTATGTTTTCACAATTGGGAGTGGAGCAGTGTCTTGGAAATCATCCAAACAGACTTGCATCGCCCGTTCCACTATGGAATCTGAATTCATAGCTTTAGACAAGGCCGGTGAAGAAGCTGAATGGCTCCGGAATTTCTTAGAAGATATTCCATTCTGGCCCAAACCTTTGGCTCCTATATGTATACATTGTGACAGTCAAGCAGCAATAGGAAGGGCAGGGAGCGTAATGTATAACGGAAAATCTCGTCACATACGACGAAGACACAATACCGTTAGACAACTCCTCTCTAGTGGCGTTATCACGATTGACTATGTAAAGTCAAGAGATAACGTAGCGGATCCGCTTACAAAAGGCTTATCTAGAGAGGGAGTTAGTAGATCATCAATGGGAATGGGGTTAAGGCCGAGGACAAGTCATCATGGCGGTAACTCTACCTAGCAGACTGGAGATCCCAAGAACTAGGTTCAAAGAGATCAAACAAAGTTATGACTGACGGTTCAACATTGTCAAACAACTCAACCCATTCTCGGATGAAGACAATGTTCAGAAATAAGGATAAAACTTTATGGCTTGTTAATGAGTTAATAAAGCATTACGATTTTTAATGATTATCTAAATCTGGCAGTGTATGACCAGATAATGTGGCTATAAGACCACATGTTTAGAAATCACCTATGTGAGTGTTAAGTGTAAGCCGCTTTAAAAAGGGAATGATAGTGAAGACCCATTCTCTATGCACTCATGAAACCAGGCGGTGTTCATGGCTGAAACGAACACAACCGTGAGAACCATAAATGGTTGAAGGTTGATTGTGTGATTTATGTTGTCTAGGTATACAACAAAGTTCGACGGTTCAAAGATATCAAATCTACCGATTGATCGAGTATATCCGATGTAAGTTCACTACGGAAAGTTCAAAGGGAAACCTACTTATCCAGATGCAGTCAATCTTCGCTTGTATATCACACTTGTCCGCGCATTCTTTTATATTATGGCCATTCCCCATTCATGTGGGGGATTGTTGGGTTTTTTGATATTGGTGAATGGGAAATGATGGGATGAAAAGTGAAGGGAATATAAAAGGTCCCTTTTGCTTTGGGAAATGTAAAAGGTTCCTTGTGCTTTGGTTAAAGCATCTGTCCCACATAGGAAAAAGAGAGAAAAAGAGAGGTGTACATATTACATTACACCTTCTCTAGTTGCTAAAAAGGTTGAGGGGGAAAGGACCCCACGCGCCGTCGTCGTCGCTCGCTCGGCTCGGCTTTGGCTTTGGATTTGGATTTGGATTTGGATTTGGATTTGGATTTGGATTTGGTCAAATGATTGATTGATAATCTTTTTGGACCAAAATTCTTTTAAATTTTAATTTAATTATTAATTAATTAATTATTTCCAAATTCTGACCCGTTAGTGACCCGGATCCACGTGTCTGACCTCCGTTTTTAATTATTAATTAAGGACCCCTCCGTTTTTTTTAAAACGTACATTTTCTGAAAGGTTGCAAACCTTTCTGAAAAGGTGCAAACCTTTTCCCAACCAGTGCGTTAATGGCTATAAATTCCAGTTCATATTCAGATTATTACTTACGAATTTTCTGAAATCCTCTATTCTTCTACTCTTCTTAAAAGTTTTCTTTTCTGTGTGATATATTGCCATTGAGTGGTTCGCCGCTACCAGAATTTGGAGTACTACTATTTTGGTAAGATAATCGTTCTATCCTGGGAGGGGATATTCCATCAACCTCGAGTACTGTGAGGGGAATAATTTCCTTAAGGACACACTTTGAACTAAGTTGGCTCGATTATGTTCTGAATATATTTTTTCTAACACTGTTTCTGTTCATTTGTCCATTTTCTGTAATTTACTGGTTTTAAGTTTTTACAGATTGTGTAATCTGCTTTTACTAAGTGTTTTATAGATTCAGAAACTTTATTTAGACTTATACAAATTATTTTTAAACAACATTTTCTTCCAATATTGACATGATTGCATAGTTATCTAAGTTTGTTTAGTTTCTAAACGTGTGATTCTTGTTTATATGCATTCATCGACGTATTTAAGGTGGATGTGATAATTGATTTTTTTCTATGACAATTGAAGATTTATTGAAACTGTGATTAATTTCTGAAATATAATAGTGAGTAATGTAATTGATTACTCTACATCTATTGATTGCTTAAATCTAATTTTTCACGCTTGAATTGAAAAATTAAATTTTATAGCCATATTTTTTTATTACATTTACTCTAACAAATGAAAACTTTCAATATTCTTTTATATATTAAGTTATTTCACTAGTAACTGAACAAGAATTATCGATGGAAAGTTACCCAGTAAAATTCGTCACAAATTTTATATAGCGAGGTATTAGTAATGAATTATCAGAAAATTCGTCACTAATTTTATATAGTGAGGTACTAGTAATGAATTACCAGAAATTTCTTTAAATGACGAGCAATTTAGCCATAGATTAACAACAAAGTTCATAGGTAAATTCATTTTTTATACTTTAGTATTTGTTGTCGAATGATGTGCGCGCTTTTGTCATGCACAAAGCGTGTACAAACAACGTCTTATATTTTTTCTAAAGTTATCTTCTCCATCGTAGAGTTCACGTAAAACTTTAAGATTAGATATTTATAAAATTTGGGATGAACTAATTAATAAGAAGAATTTAGACCAACAAAAAATAAATGTTCTATAATGTTGAGACCAAATAATTAAAATTTTAGATAAACAAATTAGCATAATATAATAATAATATATTTCAATTTATAACTTAGACATAAAATTAAAATTAACAATTCACATAATATAATTTAAAATTTTATTTCACACTAAACAAAATAGTCATTTAACTATTTCCTAATATTTAGAGCATTGAAATTATTTAAAATTTTAGTTATTAATAAATCTTCCCTTATTTAAAATGTATAGATAGAAAAATCTAATATTTATGTTTTTAAGATTAAGCAGGATTATGTATATGTAGTTTGATCTCACACTATTTTATCCAATTATATGTTATAAATAGGACGAAAAGATGCGAAAACTTCACAAAATAATTAGCTTCATTTATATAAAAGTCGTACCTTTACATGGAAGTAGATCATTGTCCAAGTCAACATTACATTCAATTAGATAGTGGCTTAAGTTTTATTGTCTAGCCATCTAGGAAAAGTGGGAAGTCCTGGTATAATATTTTGCCATTTAAAGTTCAATAAAAGTGCTACATATGTCAAACACTAAGGTGACGAATCAAAATGTCACAATAGAAAAATAGCATACGAAGAGGGGTATGATAACATCAGGGTATCTAATTTATTTTATGATTGAACTAAACCATCAAAGAATTTCAACCAAAAATAGAGGTTAAATATAAATATTCATATCTTGACTGCTTTAAGAAAATTATAGGTAATATTATTAATAGGAATTATAACTCAAATTTACATGTTTAACGTCCATTGCTATTTCACATAATTTGTTTTTTTTGTATAATTTTTTTAAAAATTTATTGACACGTGCGACGCACGTACTCTCAAACTAGTTAAGTAGACAAATACACATAAGGAGATATGCAATGTATGTATAGGGGAGGAAGCTGGAGAAGCATTCAAAGATTGTGGGTACTTGTAGAAGTGGATTCAAAATTTATGTTCTACTAGCATAATCTTTAAGATTTTTAGTATTAAATGGTTTCGGCTTTAAATGTGATTAAAGAGTTGGCAAGTGAGGTAATGTCCAAAATTGGAGAAAAAGAAAGGTGGAGATTATAGTGCTAATTAATTTGTTATGGAGTTTGGTTTGGTGAGAGGGTAACGTGGTAGCTTTGTTGTGGCGGGGGGGGGGGGGGGGGGGGCGGGGGGAGGGGACACAACACCACAAGAAACACCTACTCACTTTGTTGTACACATCATGAAACAATTTAAAGCTTCTCTCCTTCCTTACCCGTCACAATTTGATTGGTAAGTAAACGTGCCTGTAGACTTCAGAAATAATATATGGCATTTTTAAGACGTTACTTCCTATTCTAAATTGATAGTCACTTTACATTATTTTCAAACGACCTCTTTACGTCGTGTATATATATATACATATTACTACTTTTTTTAGAAAAAAATCTACTATAATGAATTAATGATATAGATATTATAGACATTGAATTGATGCACACAAAAGTTGGACTAATTTTGAGTTCAAGACAGCGGCGCCGGAGCTCGAGAGGAAAACATATTCATATTAAATAAAGGGAAAAGGTGCAAATATACCCCTCATTAAAAAAAAGAGTGTACATATACTCTTGCATTACAAAATGGTGCAAATATATCCTTTTTGCTGAAGGATTTTTTTTTTCCAAAAATTATTTAGTTTATTTTTTAATATGCCACATGACTTTAAAGAAAAGTCTACCCATTTTTTTTAGTAGACATATTTTTCTAAAGTCACATGGTAATTTGTTTTCTGATGGACCAGGTCTGGTTAGTTTAAAATAATGTGTAGACTTATTTTTCACAGAGATATATTTTTAAACGAACCATACCCGACACATCAAAAAAAAAAAAAAAAAGACCATATGGTAGAAAAATATGTCTGCTAAAAAAGATGAGTAGACTTTTTTTTAAAGCCACGCGCCTTTTTTTTAATTAAAAAATAAGCTAAATGATTTTTTTTAAAATTCGTCGGTGAAGAGGGTATATTTGCACCATTTGTGTAACGACAGGGGTATATTTGCACCATTATATAACAACAGGGGTATATATACACCACTTTTTTAACGAGAGGTATATCTGCTTTAAATCGCAAAGTTGAGGGGTATATTTGCACCTTGGCCCTTAAATAAATATAAAGTAGAAGAATTCAGTTCCAACATATAAAGAAAGTGGTTCATTTGAATCCCCTTGGTCCGAAAGTTTACCGGGCTTATATGATACATTTGTATAATTTGAGCCTCTATACATAAGAAAAGCTTTTATTGTAATGGCAAAAATTCAAATTTAGTTTAAGTTGTAGGTTAAATGTCGTATTCTTACATTTTTAATCCCCTTATTAAGTTCTTTGTTTGGTTTAAGACGTATTGATCTAACTCAACATCTTTGAATGAATATAACTGAGCTTATCATTTAAGTCAAAATCTATGTTATGAGTTTTTCCCACATTTTCTTTCCATATATGAGTTATTTTCAGCTACTCAGTTTTTCTACTTTATTTTCATTTACTTTCAATTACTTTTACCAACTCAACTTACTTATAGCGGTGAACAATTGGTCCTAATTTCAATCGTTCTAAATTATTCCCGTCGTTTAAAAATAGTTGTCATGTTTCTCTTTTTCAGAGTCAATTTAACTAATCCTTATAGATAGATTGATTCAATATTTTAAAATTAAAATTTAGATAGTCAAATACGAAAAGCATTATAAGTCACAAATATTTCTCATATCAATAATATAATTTAAGATCTTGATCAAACTTCATGTAATTTGACTTTTGACAAAAGAAACGTCACAAGTATTTTGAGGTGGAGGGAGTAATCAATTTAGTTTATGCAGTAATTTTTTTCTAATACTCAAAAGTTGTATTAATATAAAAAAGGAAATAAAAATAACAATATAAAGATTAAAACCATTTTGTTTATGGACTTGGTAGACCAATAGCAACAAAAGTGTAACAAACCAATTTTCTGCACAAACACTGCTAGTATATTATAATCACAGAAATCAAAACTACAATTGTAAAATGAAACTAAGAAGGAAATTGCAGAACAACAATCAACTAGTAAAACTAGGGAACAATTGAAGAAGATAATCATAAGGAGACGAGAAACATAGACTCAAAGAAAAGGGATGAAAGGAGCGTTTTTTTTTTTTTCCAACAATATGCATGATCCTATTGCCCCCACAAAGGCACTGTATATATCAACTTGGATCCCAAATAAATCTCTTGTTGGGCTGTCTAATTCTTTCCCCTTCACAGTTTAGCTACCGGCCCAATAGCATGGTCAGCCTTTGTCATTTTTTTGCGCGGATTGTCCTTCAAACGCGCTGGTCTTTAATTTTGTCCCTCATATATGCAGTATTTAATTTTTGTCCCTATTTAATGAAAATTTATGGGTTAAAGTATCCTTATTTGCTGGTCTATGAAATCAGAGATTCGGGCGAACCCAAAAAAAAATAAAAAAATCGGAAAGCGGAATTTCATAGCAAATCATGTCTATTCGGACAAAAGTTATGCCTTAAGATCTGACTTCTGTAGAATCCTACAGAAATATGTCGGAGTTATGCCTCAAGGCATAACGTCTATATAGAAACTATGTCTCAAGGCATAACTTCTATATAAAAATTATGTCCTAAAGCATAGTTCTGTAGGATAACTTAATTTCAACAGAACTATGTTTTAAACATAACTTTAACCCGAATAGGCATAGTTTGATATGAAATCTTGCCTTACAATTTTTTTGTTACTCTGTTGGATTTCTATAGAAGTTAGTTCTTACCCGAATAGGCATAATTGCTACGAAATTTTGCCTTGCGGTTTTTTTAATACTCCGTTGGGATTCGAACTCAGAATCTCATGAGTATTTTAGCCACTTAAAATCCCGAAGGATAAAAATTAAAGACCACCCCCTAAAAAGGACATTTGTGCGAATGATCCTAGCCTTCGTCAAATTAACTGGCCCATAAGCATCATCTGATTTAAACCCGGTTCACAACAAAAAACTCATACGTGGTAATTAAGAGCTCGTCTGGATTGACTTATTTAAGGTGCTTTTAAGCACTTTTGTAATGTTTAGATAAATAAAAAATATTTTTAAGCATTTATTTTTAAATTAAAATAACAAAAAAAAATGAATTATAGCTTTTAGCTTATAAGGTCAATAGTCATAAACCCACCCAAACGGGCTCTAAATTAATAAGATATATTCACCTAACTCAACATTTTCGAATTAATAAAGAAATAACTTTTATGAACGTTACGGGCTAAAACAAATTATACATATATTTATAGCTGTAAATCATTTTATTAGTAGAAAAAAAAAAAAAAGTTAACTTAAAATTTCAGATATAGAAATGTATCGAGAAGTATAGGTTTTTTTTTTTTTTTTCTTAGACCGCTGGGAATATAGACAGTTTAATAAGTAATTAGATACTCCATTCCAAATCTGAAATTAAAATGAGTTCGACCGAAAACCCTTCCACCACCGGCGCCACCGTTGACGGCGGCCTTATCATCTCAACCACCGAAACAATACATTCATTTCTCGCCGGAGCTTCATCGGAGCTCGAGCTCTCGGACGACCTGAGAGAACTCGCCTCTTCCCTTATTGATAATCCGACGTTACCGTACAAACATCTGAGATCAGTTTGGGTCGGGTCAAACCCGTCAGACCGACCCGATCTAATGGGGTTGTTATCCGGATGCAAGTTGGTGTTTTGCAGTCCGAAACCCAGAGAAAAAAGTGAGGAACTTAAAGAAAGGTTGAGGAAACTTGAAGAAATGGCGGAGAGGAAAGCGTATGATGAATTAGTGAAGGATATTACTCCGAAGAAAGATGAGGGTGAACCCTTTTCGTCTTATAAAGATCAAATGGGCTTTGGTGAGTTCCTTTACTTATTGGTATTCTTCATGTTCCTTTTTTATAAGAATAGTACACTGAACGGG